>NW_027286985.1:33398178-33448178 GCF_022747635.1 Hetaerina americana | reverse complement strand
AGGCACGTTATAAACAGCGTGCGCCGGATTGAAGAGTTACCTCCTTCCTTGATTTACTGTTTTTATGTACGCGTGACTCACGCACACGCTTAGGGGCAGATAGCGCACAACACAAACAAAGTCCTCTGAAAGGATTTTTATTTCATTAGTACGAAAGAGAGAGAGAGAGAGAGATTAAAGATGGATCGCGAATAAAGTTGAGAGAGGAAAGGGCGCTCTTGCCAAAGGTTGGAAACAAATAAGCCGCCAAGAGAAGACGAAGATATATGATTTAAAAAATAAGACTGGAAGAAATGGCAGAGGTCAGGACAAAAAATGACTGACGAAAATTAAATAAAAAAGATCGGCGCATGATGAAGAAGGTCTTCGGACGGGAATTGTGCGTCATGGCCGGTGATGTGGTGAGCACTAACTAAGCGCTTTGACTCACGAAACTCCCCTTCTGGATTCTCCTGCTTTCACCTTCTCGCCTTATCCCCACCTATCCTGGCTGCGTGCCCCACTCATTAACGCCTACCGTCCCACGCAATGGAGGAAGTGTAGGAATAAACAATGACAGCGCGAACTTTATGCATATGTATGTGTATGTGTATATATATATATATATATATATATATATATATATATATATATATATATATATATATATATAGGTATATATAGGTATATATATATATATATATATAGGTATATATATAGGTATATATATATATATATATATATATATATATATATATATATATATATATATATATATATATATATATATATATATATATATATAGTACAATACACAGTAACACATAATATAGAAACACAAAAAAAGAGAACACTCACACGTATTTTCTTGATATTTCGACGGAAACAATCCGTCTTCCTCTGAAGATGTAGAAGTAATGACTGCTGGAATTGTTGAGGTGAGGGGTGCGAGAGAAAGGGAAGGGGGCCAGGGGAAGGGGAGAACGGGAGGCGAAGGAGGGGTGAAAGGAATGGTTGGGGAGAGGAAAGGGAGAGGGAAGGGAGAGGGAAGGGGTGGAAGTAACAGTTTTAGGCCACTCCCATCAGTGAACGACATTGAGGCCCGGATGTTGATAGGCCATACAGATGTAAATGAAAGCCAATTCAAGGGTTTTTAATTCTATAGGGTTATCGGATGTGGGAAGGGACGCTAGGACGGAAACATTGTAACACTGGTTGAAGGGGGTATTATGATGGGAAGCATGTTTAGGGATGGGGAGACCCGCGGACGGGGAGGAGGGATTGCACGAGGCGCGGTGGTTGTTAATCCTAATGTTAAGTGGTGTGGAACATTGGCCTATGTAAAAGGACGGGCAGAGTTTACAGGTAAGAAGATAAACAACATTCTTGGAAGTGCAAGAGGAATAGGGGAAGGGCGGGAGAGAGTTAAATGGTGGGATGGAGTGGTGAAAATAGGGCAGGTTTTGCATCTTGCTCGATGACATGGAGTGGGTATGGCTCTGGGTGTGTGAGGGGATTTTGAGAGTGGCCTGGTGGATTTGAGGATATCTGCTAGGTTGGCGGGACGTTTGAAGGTGACAGAGGGGCAATTGGGGAGAAGGTTGGAGGAAGTGTTGTGATTTTTGAGGATGGGGAATAGGTCTTTGAGGATGACTTTGAGAGAATGAATGCCTGGGAAGTAGGTCGTACAGATTGAGAGAGGCTGGGAGTCTGTGGTTGACGCAGGCTTGGGGGTGTAGGAATGTTTAAGTATTCTTTTATGGAGGAGAGAATCAGGGTATCCTCGTTGGAGGAGGGAGTGGTGAAGGTTGTTAAGGTATTTGTTAAGGGATTCGGGATGGTTGCAAATGCGGTGACCGCGGATAGAAAGAGAGTAAGGGAGGGAGCGCTTGGTATGGGAGGGGTGACAACGTAAACATGCTTCCCATCATAATACCCCCTTCAACCAGTGTTACAATGTTTCCGTCCTAGCGTCCCTTCCCACATCCGATAACCCTATAGAATTAAAAACCCTTGAATTGGCTTTCATTTACATCTGTATGGCCTATCAGCATCCGGGCCTCAATGTCGTTCACTGATGGGAGTGGCCTAAAACTGTTACTTCCACCCCTTCCCTCTCCCCAACCATTCCTTTCACCCCTCCTTCGCCTCCCGTTCTCCCCTTCCCCTGGCCCCCTTCCCTTTCTCTCGCACCCCTCACCTCAACAATTCCAGCAGTCATTACTTCTACATCTTCAGAGGAAGACGGATTGTTTCCGTCGAAATATCAAGAAAATACGTGTGAGTGTTCTCTTTTTTTGTGTTTCTATATTATGTGTTACTGTGTATTGTACTATTCGGCACTTCCGTGTTACGTCTATGAAAGCATATACTATATATATATATATACATACATATACACACGAGGGCGGTCTGAAAAGTTTCCGGCTTCAAAAATGTGTGAAATTTTTGAAGCCGGATTCATTCATTTTTTGTTAGGTCGGAAACTTTTCAGACCACACATATATGTATACATATTTCTCCAATCAGTGATCAAACGCTCTAAATTCTGGACTACTACGTCCCCATACACACACACACACACACACACACACACACACACATATATATATATATATATATATATATATATATATATATATATATATATGTGTGTGTGCGTGTGTGTGTGTGTGTGTATATGTATGTATATATATATATATATATATATATATATATATATATATATATATACTTAAATGTGTACGCATGGATGTTTATGTGTATTTATATATTTGTAACTGTAAGAGGAAACTAGACGGAGCAAGCTCAAAAGAAAACAGTCGCTTTTTTTCAGTTTCAAAGATGAAATCGCGAAAAAAAATATAAGACTAAGTTCAAAACACTATTGCTAAATCTGAAAAGCAGTAAGCTTAAAATCATCCAGACTGGATAAGAGTTTACCGAGAAAAATCATATAGAAGTTGAATGGACTAGTTACTTCAATACTGAACATGGCAAATATTATTTTAATAATAGGGAAGATACCATTAATGGAAGTGACCAAACGCCATCAAAGTCTTGGTACATTAAAGCTCGAGGAGGATTCAGCCGGTTTATCACCGCACTCGCTTCCTCCGCCTGGTTATCGGGTTCCAATCACATCAGTGAGTTATTTTTCTGTAATATTCAGACCCCTACTTGGATGCCTAATTCCCTTTACAGCTTCTACGAGCGGGCCCCTCGAAAATTTAGAGATTTCGAACACTGGAGGCACACCACTAGGCAAGTGGCGGTGCGGGGGAGGGGTGGAGATGGGGATGGAGTGAAAACTGCGGCAGATGACGAAGCAGCGCCGAATGGAGGAGGACGAGGTCAACGGGGACAATTGGGATGGGGTTAGGGGTCAGGGTGGAAATCTGCGAGATTCCTCCCCCACTGCCTCATCCCCTTCCCGACACCCTCTCCCCGACGAATGACCCGACACACGATCGAGGGGGTGATTGTAAGACCCTAATAATAGGCAAAACACCAAAGGGAGGGACGCGAGGGGTTTTCCACCGGTCAACACCCCAGAAATAGCAACCCGAGTCCGAAGACTGGTTGGAGACGACGCTTCCGGCAAAGGTGTTGGACCACGATGCCACACAATGTGACATCGCGTAATAACTGTCAAAGGCTACGTGTACGTATTCTGCTTGGTCAACAGCGACAATTCTGCCTCAGAAATGCAACATTTATCTCTAAGCTTCGCGACGGAGGTAAAATAATTCCATGCCAGAACAAACATTACTGTATGGAGCCAACACGCTTCAATTAATTCTTTTCCCAAATTACACTCACTTCATATCCGACCTACAAGCGATGTGGAGTAAAATATATCGGTGGAACTCTCTTTTCATTTACCTTCGGTAAGGAGATCTTCCCCAAAGTGAAGTCTGGCATAGTTTTGTTTCGTTAATACCATTCCTCAGGGATTTATTGACTGCCAGTTTGATTGCGGATATGATTCATACTGTTATAAGCAATGACAAATTCACCACTTTAATTTATGGAGACTTATCTTAAAGCCTGTGAGTTTTTTTTATAGTTACTTTCCATCGTTAAAATGTCCCCATAATAATGCAGAGATAATCTTCGCTCTAGGCAGGGGATCAACAATTAAGTGTGGCGATGGAATTGAAACGGAAGCGATATCTTAAGAATGTCCTCATTCTTCTGGGATAATGGTGAGGTTAATCGAAGGTAAGCTTAATTATTATTAGGTAATCTACCGGTTATGGTAGGGTTTTGGATGGACACAGCTACTAAATAAACCATTTTATGACTCCTAACAAAACACTAAATCCAGCATCCTACTCCCTCTTCATCTCCGAGTACTTTCTTCCTCCCTTCATTCCATCAAACATCCCTATCCTGTTCCTTCCCTTTCCTCGTTTGCCTAATACTCTCCCCTCTATTACAATCTTCAACATCCCACTGCCGGTCAATACCTCCTTCATCCACTTTTCCTACCTCCATAGGATTTCTCCCAACAAACCCCTCTCTTCGCCCACCATACCAAGTACTTCCTCATTTGTTTTCTTCTCGGTCCATTTCACCTTCTCCATTCTTCTCCACACCCACATTTCAAAAGCCTCCAGTCAACGTCTATCCCCCTCCTTCAATGACCGCGCCGTACATATCTACGAGCCTTTTCTTAATATCCTTGCTCAACGTCCCTCTCATCAACTCCCTCCTCCTTGTGTAAGCTTAATATGGACTCTAAAATTTATTTACTGCAAAATTCACCAGGAGCGGTTGGTGACCAAAACAATAGTATTTTCTTAGTGCTTCAAGAGCATCGGTCTAACGACAGTCGAATTTAATATATTGGGCCAACACTTGGGACCCAATGAGGGAGAGCTCTGTTAAAATCGATTCGAAATTGCCGTCGAGATTAACGAAATGATGTACACAAACTTTCCGGTGATTCGCCGATCTCTTTCCTTTCTACTTTCACAGGGTAAGAAACCACACCGAGGAACTGAATCATAAAGATAATCCCTAACCCCCGCCGCGAAACTTGTCAGACTTGATTAACATTATCTGCATTATTTGATACTTTACAAACTTTATTACACTCGTATTAAAATTAAGAAAAACTTACTTCTTGATGCGGCATAGTTGGTGTGTAATCACACCCTGCCACACAACCTAGCGGTGGCTTGGAGGGTAACATTTAGAGAATGTAGAGAAAAACTTCTCTCCTTCAATTCAAAATCCACGCAGAAGGAATTAACAGATATTTAAGTACCCAAGATAAATGCTTGCGACACTTTAAATCTAATGAGAACTTTGACTCACTGTTGGGGAGTTTAACAACATCAGAGAGTCATAATTTTCGTGGTTAAATATTAATTACATAATCTTAATTAAAACTCTGTGAAATTAATTATTTAATTATAAGTATATCAATGAAACCATTTATGTTCTCAAGGGACTAGGATTAAAATGCAATGATTTTCTACTTATCAAACACTCAGGTGTTCAGGATTCTCCTAATCACAAATGTAAAATCATTTAATTTATTTTTACTGCTCATTTTATGTTAGCATAAATGTACAAATATAATTAACAATTACTAATGACCGTGATGAGATTATTTTCAAATGTTATGTCAGCAAAGCCAATTCAGAAATAATATATCGTTTCTATTCCAGCCCATCCTCATCTCAAGAGCCCCTATACGCAAACTGGCCCTCAAAGATTAAGTTCAGGAACAAAGCTAACGATCCTTGTCAAAGGATTTCATTTGATTTCTCTTTTTCATGCCACGTGTCCACTTAAAGAGACCATGACATCCCAGTCCTACATTTAGCAAAAGATTCTATTTATGGTGCCAGTCACCGAATGCAATGAATAAATGGTGAGTGAGCATATCCGTTTACGGGATTAAATATTGACGAAAAGCTTGTGTTTTTCTACATCTCCTTTACACCGTGCCTCGCAAGACACCCAGGCTGCGCGTGGCAGGAGGTGTTCGGTCACCAAACTTTCAGTGACTAAGTGGATAAGAATTCGAGGTTGGTGGTTTACAGCTAGGTTAATATGGCCTTAGTTTCTCCACAGTTTTGCCTAATTATTGAGATAGCAAATCGTACAAGGAAGGAAAGAGCCCCTGAATCTATTGGTGCGGCATTCTACTTCCTTTATCTTATCCAAACAGTCCGATCTGCCATAAAATAATGAGGAGCATTAATGATTTCGTCGGTATCACAAGCTCAATTGAGTTCCCGATGTATTCATGATAGAATTAGTCCCGCTTTCTCCCCCCATGCTCGTCCATAGTTAAAACGGGTCATTAGCGAGCATGCCGCATCCGTAAATTTCCACCTCGATCTTCCGGCTCCGACAAAAAGATTGAATAGAGCGAACAATTTGCGACGAGCGAGGGGGAAGGTATTTGAATGTATTGGGATGACGTGGCGTGTCACAGCCGCCGTCGGTGGAGGGAGCAAAAGCAATGTTTCATCGGGGCCGATGGCGAAGCACCCCACACCAGGGATCCGTTTGGACAGGAGCTCATTAGTCTACAGTGGAGTCGTGACGCGTGTAAAAGGAACTACCGACGGACCCTCCCATCAATCACCGCGCCTTGCATAAAGTCGCGGGCCATTCAGCGCGGCGAGCGCAACTCTCGTGACTTGTCCACGGAGTCGGAGCCGTCCGCCTGAATGATCTCCGATGCTTACACACCACCAACCCGTGAGGCGGGATTCCTACTCCCTTTAGCTTCCCTCGTTGCAAATCACAAACAGACCCGGGAGAGAGAGTTACGCGGTGGTTCTTCGCCATTCGGGAGATATTACCACCACGGATGCAGTCCACGGGTGGCTATGCCCTCACCGGGTCGGTATACACGTACTGTTACATGTGTTAGAGCTTCAGGCTATAGACATGACGGGTTCGAGTTTTGGTGACGTCACTTAGCACCCTCAGCCTAAACCAAACTGTTTGATTTTTTGAGCTCCTCCTTGTACATGGGCACAGGGAAAGGAACTTACCCTGCTGCACGAGTTTCACTCGACGTATACAAACCAACCCACGGGCTGACCGTGATGCTTGAACATCAACGGTCATAAATATCACCGATCTTAGAGGACGGGAGGTATACAAAGAATTTTTTCATTTACTGTTTTATACCAAGAATTTATCCATAAACTACGCGTTTCCATATACTAGAACTAAGGCACCACTTAAGCGGTAATAAAACACCCTACTCGTCAAACTGTGTGCTTCACTTTACGAGTTCTCCACATGATAAACCACAAATTATTACCCCACAGTCGAGAATATTTACAGGGATCCATGAATTTGGTGATCAACAAGTAGGTCACTGCTTCCTTTAAAGCTCCTTCTCCTCGAAATTACGTTTCATTAAGATTCCAACGGGATGAGATAGTTTGGGCGAGTGAGACTATAAATTTTGACTTGGAGCGTTACATTAGTCGAACTACCAGAGGACGTGATATGAAACTCCACTAGAGATACAAGCCTTATTGCGGAAGTAAACTAATGAGAAGGTTAAAGGTTACCATCTCTTTCCTTTTCCTTATCTATCTCTCTCAATTAAAAACTTTACTTGGAATGGAGTCTGTGATGACGGGGTTTTATTTATGAGTTAGAAAGGCAGGCGTATCCATACTTTTACAAAATGAGGATCCAGAGGTGTTTGAAAAGGTACAGTCAGTCAACAAGATATCAGTAATAGGAAGCGAGGTCACAGAGAGGAAAATGCAAATTAGATTTTCCTGAGTTTGTCGTCGGTTTCGCGTTATGGTGAAAATAAATTTATGAAAGCCCATCCGGAAATAGTCTCCATTCATTCGATTTGATTGGTCAATCATCGGAGTCGTACATATAACAATGGAACTTGATTGATAGATTTTTACAAACGGTTTATTAACGTATTATCAATTTACATAAATTCTGAACGGGACTTTAACCTGGAAGTGTTGATACACTAGAAAGATTAGAAAGTTGGCTACATAATTTCTCTGCATTTTGAAAATGGAAGCGGATAAAGGAGAATTTTTATACCCTCTCATTTCCCCCTTGAAACAATTAGCAACAATTCTATTTAATGGAAGACCAAATATATATTAGACAATACATGATTTAACATGGTGTCGATATTCTTTCAACAAAAACGTCGAACACGGAAGTGCTAAAACTAAACACAGACACGCCCAATACGGAATCTGCTACGAACAGACAAGTCACTCGAATAATACAAGTTACTGTGGTTAGGACTGAAGTTCATCGATGCAAAAAAAATTAGAAAGTGCATACATATTGTTTTAACAAAACCGAATGACTTCACTGAAGTGTCATAAGATCGTATTCCTATCCACTTCGACTGAACCCCCAGATTAAAGTCGACTTCTCGGAGACTCGCTCCCACACGCCCCACATCTCGTTGTATCATACATTCATTCATCTCTCCTGAATGATAAGTGAGTGTCCCTCCTTTCCTGAAATTATGATATTTCTTTTACGTCGTTTCCCAACTTTTTCAGCTTATTCACCGTCACTTTTCCACACCTCCATCTCCTTATGTCACAATAACAAAGTTCACGGTGGTCATCACCACTATCTCGCGCTCGCCTAACACACAACAAATCAGCTGGGGGCGAGGTAACTCAGCCAACAAGAGCTCCGCGGTTATACCGATCGCAGAACACGTACCGCAGGACGGATTACCCGTTAGAATACGGCTCGCCACTCAGGCCAGAGGCAACGCCGTCGAGGAGACCGAAAACTAAGTAGATCCGACGAAATCTCGGGAATGGTAATCGAGATTTTAGGGACGAGAGGACGAAGACTATGTCGAAATTCACTGAATATCCCAAGATAAACCTCGATTTTCAATCGGAATCGTTCATGCAACGCAATGGTGAGTTAAGGAGGCGCGAAAGGGGGAACGAGGAACGTGGGGGAATGAATAAATGGGCTCTGGTCTCCTGAGAGAATCGAGGAGCGGAGAAGTGGGGACGTGACAAGGGCAGGCATCGGAAAATCCCCGGACTCTTAATTTATGCTCCACCCCTCTTTCCCCGCGCCCCGTGGACCACTCTCCCCCGTCCCCCGGTGGCCACACCACCCCTTCCTGTCGACCATCACTCCCGACCTCCTTCCACGCCCATACACTCACTCCCAGACCAATTTATTTTCGATCGGAACGACGGCTTCCTGTTTAAAGTAAGACAAGGGGGAGATTATTCGGGATGAGGGAACTAGGGAGAGAGGGTAAACGCGCGGAAATGCTGACCACGAAGGGGATGCGAGGGTGGAGGGGAATATTGGGTCGCTGGAACCGAGATTGGGGCAGGGTAGACAACCCAAAAACTATTAAAACTCGCGAAACTATGGTCATTATTATTTAATTTATTTTGCATTAGTCAGAAAACAGCACTTCGACCTTTACATCGCATTTTTAACGTTGATATAACAATTTGAAAATTATATACACCCAAGCTCTAGGGGGAGGAAATACCACCTGGGCGGGAATCGAACCTGCGACCTCTGGAATGACAGGAAAGGACATTACCACGCCCCCACCGGGGCCGGCAAAATTATTCCTGGTGGTTTACCGTTTAAGGTAGGTTTACAAATGGCATAGACTGCACATCGCTGCATTTCATAGCTTCGTCTACACTGACACCCCAAACTACATTAAACCCTACCTTCAAATCCGCATACATTATACCTCCCTTCATCATTCCGTCCGACGAGGTGCCTCGCCTGCCTAATGCTCTCCCCTCCGTCCCTTTCTTCAACATTTCATCCACAGTTAAAAAGCCCTGCATGCGCCTTTAGTGTCTCCTTTGGATTTCTACCAAGAGTCTCCTCTACTCCCATGCATAGCCCTTCCTCGTTTGTTTTCCTTTCCGTCCATTTTACCTTTTCAGCCTTCTCCACAAATACAATGTAAAAGCCTCCAACATATGCCTAACGTGTTGTTTCAACGGCCATGTTTCCGCGCTAAACGAAATCACGCTCAATGTCAAAGTTAACAGGATTATTTTCTTAACTTCGTAATGACTTTAGAGTCGTAACGTAAACATTTATCCGTTCAGGAACCAATAAAAATAGAACTATCCGCTGCTTGAGTTTATTTTACTTAGACGCTATAGTTTCAGCACAAGTAACATTGTAAGGTATAACGAATAATATGCTTTGAAATCAATGTTGCGTAATATTACCACAGGGCTTTACCACGTGGCTGGTAACCTAGTGGACCTTACCGAGGAGCACGGGTTCGTACGTCCATTTCCACCGGAAATAATCTAATCGACGTATTGCTAAGTTAACTAGCCATCCTTTTCAAAAAGCTATAAGTCAACTTACAATACGTTTGAAAAACGTTTTGAACGAAATTAAGCTTTCAAATTATCAAATAGTAAAGTACACAAGTAACAAGAGCTTGCACCATCAGCAAACAACGTACGTGCAAATTGTGAGGATTTTTAATTTGGCTTTTACCTGTGAGAAACGGGGCCTAGAACGTACTGGAAAACTATTGGTAGCACAGGGAAGATAATTAGCCGCCTAACCAATACGTAGGAATTTGAAAAGCAATAGGGCTTCAAGCAAATTCCACCACCCATATAAATATCTAAATACATAGCTACGGCTTAAGCAGTGGATTTTTAAGAAATAATTTCAATAAGTCGTGTGAATTATTAAGAACGGTTAGAAGCTCAGTACCAGAAATATTGCCAAACGTTGCATGAGTGCAAAGGATGCAGAATGTGTTGTAGTTTTAAATCTAAGCAACCGCGCATTTGTTTAGTCTCCATGTATTATTTTCCGTCGTCGTATTACATGCATACTATGATCTATAATCACGCAATATTCTTAATTACCTCACAAGAACGTGCGGCAGCGGGTATTAGGATACCACACGGGAGAAAAAAGGCATTATGTGAGACCTCTACAAAGGGCAAGTGCCAAGTAAATCGTCAGCCGTGACCATGCATTAGGAGATGGAAAAACAAATCGCTAAAAATATACCCGATATATCCTCGATATCGTAAACACTTTCGTATCATTCGATGAAGTGCGGTCCCAATTCATTCTTCAGTGTCAATTGGTCGTCATTTATTATGGAAAGGATTTTACGAATATCGGGTCCATATCCATATCAATTGTAATGCCAGAATTTCGGTACACTTCAGCGGGTGACTACGGCAACGTAATCTTCGGGACATCTCCCGTAGTTCTCTGAATCTGCTCCAACTAAGTTTCCATTCAAAAATATTTTAAAGCATAAACGGCTACGAAGTTATTTTTACACGATATTCCCCAATGGGGTGAGCAAAATCATGCGACTCGAAACAAATGTTTAAGCTTGTGATGGGTCATTAATCGGAATTCCACCCGGCGGCGAAGCAGCAGCAGCGCTTATACTAGGGACTCACCAATTTCTGTAACCGGGAGAGGGTCCTCCCGGAGCGGCGGCGCTGGAAGAGGCCCCCGCGGTGCCTCCTGTCGAGGACGAGGAAGACGCGGTGCTGGCGGATCCCCCGGGGCCATTCGCCGCGGCAGCCGCGGCCGCAGCCTCCGCCTCTCTCTGCTTCTTGCTCAGCAGGAATCCCTGAGTGGGGAAGGGAGGATAAAAGGAACAAGAGAGTCAGTCAGGATCTCCCCACACACATCAGTCTCCACACACAGTCTTCTGGACTATAATAATCCTTTAACCGAAGTTTAATCAGGAGGTTGTGCAGCAAGGATTTGAAATTTAGTCCACAGGTTTCAAAATCAACGACCAACATTTCGAAAGTTAACGGCGGAAGAAAATATATACTCTCTTTATGATTCACTGAGTTCCACGAATCCAGGCCAGACTTTTTCCAAAGATCTTTTCACTCGAGGTATTTATTGCCGGTTGCATGACCATTCGAATGATCGTACGTATCACGAACATGCCCCGTATAGTCTGGAAATTCTGAAAATTATTATCAGGCGCGAGGTGATGCGCTTAAAATATTTTAATTTATATTCACACATATACACACACACACACCTACATATATATATATATATATTTATTTATTTCAAATAAACTGGTGATATGATTGTTCTAATTCGCAGTACTCAATGTAAATACCCTCATTTCTTAAATTCCAGTTATTAAAAATAGTTAATTTTTGTTATATTTTTGGACGCTGCTGTATTCTTCGCCAGTTTTCTCCTTGATATATTGTTTTAGCGTAATTCATTAACCGGAGTCGCTAATATTCATTCCGGTAAATTCCTACCAAAGTGCCGTACCCCTCAATTTAATTGGCTTACAGACCATTTCTAACACAAATCTTCCCAAAAAATGTGCTACTACGTATTAGACTGACAACTAGTAACTAGGTAAACCACCGAGAATTTCATTTAAACTTCCGCGTGAAATATTTTTTTGTTCTTGCCTTCCGACTTTTTAAATTTTTTTTAATACTTTACTCAATGTTCACGATATTGGGCAACATAGTATTCCCATAACATATGCATGCGCCATTTTTCTTTGCAGTTCGGAATGTTCACCAAGAGCGTAATACAATAATATTGCAAGCCAAAAATTGACGGTCAACGCTAAAAATGAATTCATGGACTACAAAAGTTTTAGTTTTAAAATTAGAATTTTCGAAAACAACTATCACAAAAATCTCAATCAAAGTTAACAAATAATTCACTGTGAAATCACTATATTATCTACAAAGATACCAGTGGGACTTTCTAATCTTTGACTATCAAAAAGAATAGCTGAAGGCCTACAGCTCAATACAAGGTTGAGAAAATATTTGTTACAAGGGATTATAAGTGAACACGCACCTGCAAGCAGATGTCACGTAATGTTGTGATCATGCACTTTCTCCAAAACATTTTTTCTGCAATTGCATATCACATTTTGCAAGTCAGGAGTGAATCGCTCGGGGGGGGGGGGGATGCAGTTTGCTGAACACAGCTATTTCCGATTGCTTATATAATTTCCTCCTGCCAAGTGGTCAACGAAAAAATGAAACAGCAATTCCTCGTTAAAAAAACGCTAAAGGGCATGAACAAGAAATGCGAGAAGTTATTCGCCACTTTAAGACATGCTTGCGTTTCGCATGATCAAACTACGTGGCAGTTTGAGCACGCACTTCACTTCCTCACATAAGATCGAATCTGCCAGAGCAAGATCTCCATGATATTTCACAATGGCAATTTGGATTTTGAAACTAAGTATTTGACAAAAACGTTTTACGCTGGATGACTTCAAAGATATCTCAAGTGTTTTGATCGACAAAGAAATTTCCTCTTCGCTAACTGTTCCCCTATAACCCACATCATCTAAAACAGTAGAACTGCAAATTGAACGTAAAACTACGCACACGCAATAACGCCCACTGAAATATTGATTCAGGCATATCACAACATTCTCGATTTCTCTCTCTCCGGGACGTACATTTTCAAGAGGTGTTTCCATATCTTTCTCTATATGATGAAAAGGCGCCCACGAAATGTTTTCCCTCTCGAATTGGCAGACAAACCTGAATCATTTTATAGACCATTACAATTGCTCATGCCGGACTAAAGGCCATGAACTCCGTCACTCTCCTCTTTCGACGAAGTACAAATCATATCTGTTGGCTTAGTTAATTAGCTAGTTAGTCTCCAAATCAGTTAGCTGCAAATATCTGAAGCAACTACTCCCATCACTGTTGGAAGGATAAAGTGAAAATCCCACTCTCGACTGGAGAGTGATCATTGCCTGGGCACATTCTTCCCATGGTGAAGCCAATGAGGGAATACTCTTTACCCGTATGGATTCCACACATCTCCGGGAGAGAAACACCGGTTTCCCTCGGCACTCTTCGAGGACGCATGCTAATTCTCCCCACCGCAATGGACAGCGACAAAACAATTGACGCCAAATACCGACATCCAGGAAAACTGATACCTCACCAATGTTTGGAAGCAACCCTTCTCCTCTTGCTCCCGGCACCACAACAACCTCTACCTCCCCCCTTACCCTCTCCTACACACACGACGTGCATTGCACAGGGAACACCAGCGGCCGACTACTTGTTGCAGAAAAGTGGGCGGGGCGGGTAAGGGGGGGAGGAGGAAGGGGGAAGTGCGAGTAATGAGTGTGTATGTGTGTGTGTGTGTGGCAAGAGAAAGTGAATTCGAGAACGAGAGAGAGAGAGAGAGAGAGAGAGAGAGAGACAGTGAATTGGAGTTTTCCTGTTTGTTTACGCGCGCGCGCTCCGGCGGTTGAAAAGAGAGGAGGAGGAGGGATGGAGGGGGATGAGCGGGGAAGTAGCGGGAGATGAGGAGGAGGGGGTGTCGAGAGTTAAGGGGGGGGAGAAATGACGACGAAGCGGAGAATAGTGGAAGGGAGAGAGGGAGCGCTGACCACGCACTCGGTCGACGCCCCCTTCGTGTTGTTCCCCAAAACATCCCCGACTACACCGCTCCCACTGTCACTTGCACTTTTGACCGCCCGCCTGATTGATAAGACGCGACCCTCTCGCGCGTGCGGATGAGCGGTGACGTCGTTGGGCATGGCGGAATCCAGGCTCGAGCCTTCCGACGACACGAGAATGTGAAATCCCTCACATAAATTGCAAGAGGGTCTCTTCGGCGATGATGTTGGCACTGTATTATTAGCCCCATCCTAGTACGTGCTCGGAGAGATCTTCACAATACATTAGGGAGACGAGCGTGGAGCCGACATTTTTGAAATACAATTTTTCTCGCGAATGACAAGGGATCAGGATAATCACAAACGTCCGCGATATGGAAGGAAAGGATATTATTTTAAAATTATAAGTAGCATAGTGCGTGGTCAATATTTTATCTTGCCATTATTTTATTGTTCTTATTGTTGCAAGCAGCTCGTCTCGCAGGAATATTCAGATATAATGCATTTAGGTGCAGTTAACTTTATTTTCATTGTTTGAAATACGTTTATTTTATTAATCCATTGGGATATTTACACATTTTGCATATTTATGCATTTCACATTATATTCATAAAAAATATTGTACATGTTTATAGGGAACTAGAAGGGATGTTGTGGCGAGTAGACCAAGAGACAAGTGAGTAGACAAATTAAGAAGGACGTGGAGCAGAAAAGTTATCAGGGGGTGAGGGAATCAGCAGCGAAAAGAAAAGAATGGAAGACTGCAGTAACGCAATCTTAAGATTAAAATACTGATGATGTATGATAACTAGCATAAAGTCAAACGTAAACTTGATGCTACATATCTGGTGTGGAATAATAATTACCACACACTCTGGATAGTGTGTGGTAATTGTCACACCCCCTATTGTGGCTTCCAGGGTTCTAATTAGATGTAGATGATATTGACCCCATGAATGCCATTCGTTCGCTTGAAATGTTGAAGCCTGTCTACTGAACATTAGGGTGCATCCACATAATACCACGCAAACCCCCGCGAGGGGGTGCGGCGGGGGGGTGGGGTGGTGTAAGGGTGCCAGCCGTGCATGCAGTAATATTAGTTCATACATACATGATAATTTGAATACATATCAACTGAGTCAAAAAACTCTTCACATGTCGTTCTATCTACTAATAAAATTATCAGGAACTAACTGAGGACTTGGTGTTATTTGTAATATATCGCCCAAGCGCCTACATATATTTTTTTCCCTTAGAGAATTAATTTTTATAACTTAATCAAACATACTATTTATTGCATGACTTGTATTCGAATGTATGTGCATTTGAGCTCAAGTGATTTTGCATAATAGTTGATATAAGTATATTCAATTGTATGCATGAAATAAAATTTCTGCATATATGGCTGGTGCCTTAACAACTCCAGCCCTTGCGGCGACTTGCGGAGTAGGGTGCAATATGTTTGCATTTGTTGCTAAGAAGCCTAACCATTGTAGGCAACATGTTAAATTAAAGAAATATCTACACTTTATATCGGGAAGACTAACAATCGATATGGGAAAGCCTCCGTCACATTCTATTTATTTTGTTGCGTGAAGGAACGAAATAGACCACCTTTTACATTCTACTAACGATAATATTTATCTATACAAGATAAAAGACTCCTACTTTTCTGAAGAAAACGAAAGTTAACAAACAAAAATTACAGTATAAGGCCCATTTCCCATTGTACTAAAATAAGCTGCCAGCAGGTTGTACGCTGTAAGGGTACGCTATCGAGTTTCGACTTCAAATACTGTGTCTTTACGACGCGAACTACTGCGTCCCCGTATTCTTGCTATTTACTCATTTCGTGCTGGAATTTGAATTATAATGGGAAAACATTTTAGGACGCCTTACTGTGTATTATATGATCCGGTTCCTCATTACCGAACAACACATGAAATAAGTGAAAGGTACCACTCGACGATAGGAGATATAATACAGGATCAGAACGAAGAGCATTATAACTCTTTCCAATAATTCACTCACAAACCGATAAATTCGAAAGATAAACAGCACATGAATTCATAGGACCAAACACACCAATACAGAGTCCTTGATAAACATGCCGACATTTTACTGTGGGGAATGGCACAGAGTGGGCGAACACTTAAATACTTTCCAGGATACACCGGAAAAATCTCATAAACAAAAAAATAATTTAAAAACTGCAACATGATTAAATCAGTTAGGTTTACGGATGATCGAGCAATATTTAGCCAGAGGATGGATTGCAGCTATTGGGTGGTTTACATTAGCAATGAGAGAGCTATGGGAAGAGGAATAACCACTATGAAACAAAACTAGTGAGTTTCTTGAGAAATGATCTGGTTAAGTGAAACATTAAAGAAGAAGAAAATAAACTGGAACAGATGGAGTCATCCATAAATGTTGGCAGTGTTTAAGAGGGGAATGGGCACAGTGGTGAGGACATTAAGAGAAGAATTGCGTAGACGAAAGAGGGATTTCCTCGTACAATGAGAGAATTAATTACAGGTACTCCTAACTTAAGGTATGCAGAAAAGACTGCGAAAGATTTGAATATGGGGCGTAGTGGTTTAGGAATGTTTAACAATTCATAAATTTTGTACCACGATAATGCCTCTTTGTCCACTTCACGTGAATTTTTGGCCAAATACAGCACTCTAATGATGCCGGAGCCCCCATCTTCGATAGGTATGGCCCCATGTGACTTTTTCTATCCCCAAAAATAAAGGGAATCACTAAGGGGCGCAGTTTTAAACCCATAGATGAGATTAAAAACGCATCGGTGGGAAAACTTAAAGCTACACCAAAGATTGAGTTCCACAAGAGTTTCTAGGATAAGAAAAAGCGACGGCATAAGTGTATAATAACTAATGGAGACTAAATATTAAGGGAATAACATTGATATATATATATATATATATATATATATATAATATTATATATAATATTTATATATATTATATATATATATATTATATATATATATATATGTGTGACGGCACAATAGAAAGCAAATAAAATATAAAACACTTAAAAGGACACTCACATTGTAGACTGGACATTGCATGTTGTAGAACGGGAATTTGAAATTATTTGGAAATAATTTTATTTATTCATATATACTATATATAGTATATATATGTATATGAATAAATAAAATTATTTCCAAATAACTTCAAATTCCGCTTATTTATTGAACACACCTCGTATGGGTCTGTCCCACACTCCCCCCCGGGGGAGGTGGTCAGAGGGTGGAGGTGAGGGGACTCACCTGGAGCTTCTGCTTGACCTCCGTGGAGGCGACGGCGCTCTGCTCGTGCTTCTCCTTCTTCTTCAGCGCCTCCAGCCGCTCCTTCTCTCGTCGCTCGCGCTCTTCCTCCATTTGCTTCTTCTGCTCCCAGAACTCCTGGCGTATACGGAAGGAAATACCTTAGAACATTCACTTCACACCATGTACTCCACACGCCAAAATACTATATGAATGCATCACGCAACATTTTAATTTTTTTTCAACCTATATTCCTCTGTCAAATATCAATGTTTTTTTTATACTTCTCGTTTGCATTTACCCCTCTCTTCTAGAATTTCATACATTGACGTAAAGGCTGTATGATGCGTCAATTTTTGAGGCATAGATAAGTCCCGATATGGTCCTCCCGAGGAGTTTTCCCGAACGTTAATTTAAAATTTAAATTATGAAAATTTTCAGCGTAGGTAGTCACGAATGTAATCACACAATATGAATAGAAAATTAACGGTAACATCTAACATCGCCGGACACACACCCTCCTGGAAGGTGACAATTTTTGTGTGGTGTTAAGTACACCAACTTCTTACGTTTACCAATAAGTAGTTCCTCAGTTTCCGGGAATGGAAGGATTTAGAGCTGATTTTCCGGCTCTTCATCTCCACAGGTTATGATTTAAATTTGGTCCCATAAATTCAGTCATAAAACTCTTCTTTCTCCCGAAACGTATTAACAAGAGTACCTTAACAAATAATACGAAATTTTATAGAAAGATATTTTATTCTGGTATTAGAATCGACTATAACATGCAATAATGAAAAGAAACGGAATTTCAGAAGATTCCAATGTACTCAAAGCCAATTAAGTAATTTTTAGAGGTATTTTAAGCTTCCAAAAGAGAAGATCACACCGAATAAATGCACACTTGATGAGTTAATTCCCGAGAGACAATAGCCCGAAACCAAATTTACATATAAATACATCAAGAACAGCATTTGATGGAGATATTTGAAAGAACACAACCTCACAAAATGAACATCAGACAGGTCATCCATTTCACTTTACACAATGCTTTGAGAAGGGCGTACGAAGCCGCCCACTGGTACGCAGACAAAGAAACATTAGCACGCACGCCGTCAAGTAAATAAATCCCAAAATCCAAGGCCGACAGACACCGATCACGTCGGCGGGTGACGAAAAACGTCGCGAACATCTTTGTTAACATCAAGCTGCTGAAGAGATGAATAGTCTATAGCCTCTAAATGGAAGTCCCTATAAATCGGATCCTTATGAATGAAAACACCAGCGTGAATGGCAAAACGATGACCAATTCCCAATGCTGACCTCGCTGGGTGTGTTTCTGCAGTTATCAACCTAAAGATTAGCTGGATAAAAGAGAAAAGGCAGGGAGAGAGCTCGAGTCGATCCTTTTTTGGATTCAGGAAACAACGCCCCTTTTCCCTTTTATTCCGGTGGGTGGCTTCCCAAACAGTTCAGACACCCGGAAAATCACTCGATTAAATTTTCCCCGAGGGTCATTGGATAGGATCTCCGGAATTGCACCCAGGAATGACCGTTGAACCTAGTGCTTCATCCGCTGAGGCCATTGTGCCACTTCGGTAGTTGCCAATCGCAAGAGCAAAAGTTTTGAAATATGAGATTACTCGAATTGGGGAGGAACAACGAAATATTCCACTCCCATCCGGTTTTCAACCCGCCAAGTTAATTTCTTATGGTTTCCCCAGACGACATTAATCATGAACAGACTGAGTATTGGGATCATTTTCTACGTTCTCAATATTATATGAACCCAGTACGGACTATGTATGGGCCTTAACATCATCCCCGTCATTTTAATTTATGTTACATAATTATTGACAGGTTAGAATTAATGAAAACTTAACTTTTGTTGCAAATGCCTGATTTCTATCCACCCCCTGCCACATATTCTGGCGGTGGATTACAGGGTACCATATAGATGAGCAAGCGGATGAGCAGCAGACATACAGGTAGTAAAGCATTTTAATTACATCGCTTCGTGAAGCACAAAAAATTATTTTTCTGCTAGTTTTCTACAACTCCATACAAAATTAAATAATTTTAATGCACGGAAACATAAAATGGCCAAGAAACCCCAACATTTCAAAACATGACCGGAAAAATGTTTTCAACGAATATAAGATTATATCAACGAAAATATTTAAAATAATCATGGACACGGCTCAAAGAAGATATGGAAAAGATTCCAGGTTTATAATTTGAGAATTCATACAAATGCGCAGTTTCATCTTGCAGTAGATGTAAATTAACTGTCGTTGGCAAAATGCATTCCTAGAAAGTATTTTATGCCTCGATGCCACTCGAACGCTGAATCGTTCTTGCTCGCGCCAGGGACGAAACTGAGAACATTGCGTCAAAAAAAATCAATTTCCAAAACTACTTTCAACCCCCCACCGAACGCCGCAATGTTTTAATTTTAGGATGTTAATAATCTCCGTGCATTTTAGTACAGTGGTAAAAAAATGAACAACTCATTTCTAATAGAATCTCTGCGAAATATCATCGAACAAAATGTGCTTTCCCTAAACAAAGAAACGTCTGGAGGCCACTTTCGATGGCAAAGGATTTATCATCCAAATTATTCCTATGGCTTCGGTGACTTATATTTCCGGGTGGGAAAATTGCCAGGATTTGTTCTTATCGAGTTCATACGCCATAGATGTAAGTCTAACATAAAAGTGAATTTGCAGCATTCACATACGATTTCATGGATATATTACACCTTATTCAATTTTTCAAAAGAACAAAAGAAATTCCACATGTTCTCATATTTTAACACCATCCCTGAAATATCGTCATTACTAAAGAATATTAGGCACTCTAAACAGTTGGTTTTGTTTTTCTATAATTTATAATAAATTTATAAATAAATAATCAGGTTAAAGAGTATTTGGCAAACATATCGGAAACAATACCTAAATGGTCACCAATAAATTGTATTCATCACCTGGATAGACACACTACAGTATAGAACGGAACTAGTTATGCAGCTTCACGCGAAAAAAATGCATATTTCGTAAAAATGCATTTTACCCCGTTCTCGGATATTGACTAAACATTTCGACAAAAGATAAATCAATATGAATGAGTCGGTGACCTTGCCCATGACACTGAAAGACAATACGAGAATGAAATGCGGATTAACGAAAACCACGAGCACGAGTTGTCTCTCTCATTATTAAAAATATCACCATCGCAGAAACACAGCGAATGAAATGAACCACGTCACAAATACGGGAAACTTCGAGTGAATTCCTCACGTAAAATGTTCGAGAAGCCGCTGAGGCGACTTGGGAAATGTTTACGTCCGTGTACCTTAAGCTGTTGCCTCAACTGTTGTTCATGCTGCTCAGCTAATTGCTGCTGCTGTGCCTGGAAATGTTGCAGGAGAATTTGCTGCTGCAGCTGCTGCTGTTTCTTCAGCTGCAGACGGTGGAACATGTAAGACAAAATTGATTCCATGAATTCCATAAACAGGATTAAAGTGGAGAACAGGTTGACTATATTCTACGATATATCTTTTTTCGCACTTAAATCAAAAATTTCATTCGGGATAATAATTACATAAGCCACAAAGAGTCATGAAACTGAAGGATTTATCCACCTTCGCACGCCTATTTTTATACCTTGAAATAGACCTAATCCAAAAAAATCGATACAGTCAAATTTTTGCACACATTGGACGCAATCAATTGATGGACGTTATAAATGAGAAGCGAATAGATCAGTCTGGAACAAATTTTCGGAGAAATTTCAATCTGCAATATTCCTAAATATATTTATTAATCGCTATCAGCGGTCTTTATATACGCCCAACAATATATTTAATTACTCCCTCTAATCGTGCAACCGCAGGCGTCACTTAGTGGAAATATTCCTTCATTAGAAAAGGAATAGACAAAATATTTGTAGTTTTACTTGACGATGACTCACGAAGTTGAAAACCGGATCGTAAATTATAAAATTTCAGTAATTTACAAGTGTTTTGTCTATTACTTCCCTCTCTAATGCTTTCTTCTCCCACTCGCAACGCGAAGAAATTTTTCGAAAGTCGACACCAACTTTATCATGAATAACGGTGTTAATTGAAGGAAAAAAACGATAAAAATACCATATTGTGAAAATATACCTCAAAATAAGCACACTATACGGAGAATTAAAAAAAAACAAGAATTGAAAAAAGTTCCCTGAAAACAAAGCATTGAATAACACAAGGGAGTGCTCATTACATTATTATCAAGCATTCCGAGGACGCGAGAAAACAAACTAATCCCGATAACAATTAAAGGGATTTATTGCAGTAGAAATATTTGATCTAGAAATATTATTGGGAACACATAATACCACCACCACCCCAACACCTCTAACCGATAAACTGCGGAGAATTAACTTTTGGTATATTCCGAAAATAATATACTGACTAAAAACTAAAGTCCATAGTTTAAAAACTAAAATATTGAGTTTATCGTTCAAATTGTAGCATTTCAATGTAAAAACGTGATACAAACGATAAAAATGATAAAATTTTATTAATTACATTTGAATTGTTCAATGAAATCTATTATAATTTGAAAGCAGAGGCCAACTGTGGCCGAGCCAACTAAAACACGAGCAATAAATTCATTAAGAGTTGACTGAACTACACGAAAGAGGAGAAAGACATTTTTTAAAAAGCACGAGCAAATTGCCAAACCTGAATAAGCATGAAGCAATGCGAGTTCCTCCTAACGCCTCCGACTTCCCACCAGGGAGATTCCCGGCGATAACACGGCCAAGGATTACCTTTGAAAAGCACTTGGTGGATAGGCACGGGGATTGCACAGGGCAAGTGACTCATGCTGGGAAAGAACGGACTCTGAGAGAGAGAGAAGGAGGAAGATTGGATTTTTCGCGAGGGGAAAGGAGGGGGGAGGTCGTCGGCAAAAGGGGGGGTCAGACGGAGAGAGAGAGAATCAAGGGGGATTTCCCGGAACACCCTAGCCCATTTGAGGAGCACCAGGGGGGTGTTTTGCAGTCAGGACTTTGTGAGCATGCCAGCGGGGACGACGGGAGGGATATCGCTTCGCGGGACCTGGATGAGTCCACGCCTCCCCCGGGTGACTTCGCCCACACTCGGGGCCGAGGGTTATAGTGTGCATCAAACGTTGTGCAGTCGGGGGCGATTGTGGGAGAGGGGCATCTGATGCAAGGGGGGGCAAAAGGGGTCGGGATCCCCTTGCGCGGGGAGTTTGGATGCTTCCTTCCCCACTGGGAGGATGATGGAAGGTGCGGAAGGGGAGAGCGCCGTGTGGGAAAAACCGGGGAAGGGGGGTTGAGGGAATTGAAGCATTGTGGGGTGGGGGAATGCGGAGACCTCGCCTCGAACCGCCGACACGCCCTCATGGAAACCTCGCGTGTCGAGGGACCCGGTTGGGGGCTGAGGGGGGAGGAGGGGGGGGGAGGAGGAGGAAGGGTCCATCTTCGGGGCCCATTGACGGGGGAGGGCGGAATCGAGGTGGAGGAGAGGTATCAGTACGGTTGTGTTGCGAAAACTGATTCGCCAAATCACCACCCTTCGAAAAACCACTATTGCATTCTCTCCTGAGCGCTTTTCCACTCCAAGGTAACAAAACTAACACGGAATAAATAGCGAGCCAACTTCTCTTGGTAAACATTACAGAACCCGTAAAGGGACTGAAATTCGCGTAAGAGTCATTATTATTTCGTAATCGAAATGGAAGGACAGAAAAATGGCATTACAGAAAATTTATCATGTAAAAGCACTCCGGCATCCCATGACATCAACTGAAAGTAGGATGATACCTAAAAAAAACAACAAAAATTCTCTTCATTAAACGCTTTAAGTTTCTTCACCCGAAATATGAATACTAGTCGAAGAAAATAGAACCCTCCACTTTTAATTCTACCGGTATGAAGACAGTATTTTAGGAAACTATTCGGATCGTATGCATAAAAAATTAAGGTTTCTAAATTAAAATTGGGCAACTTTCCACTCTACTGAACAAAATTTTGAACACATTCACACAGGAAATAAATTCATCGTTCGCGATAATTATATTTCCAGGCTCTCCAAAAGTAATGGTGATTTCATGGAAGAATAAATAATGTCGCCAACCACATGAAGAGAATGGTATTACGGAACTCCATGCCTTAGACGGGATTTGAAACGCAATCTTCCGAGTTAGCTCAGTGAACCCGTCCGTATCGTCCATATTGCTTCAATTCCCTGATGAAATGAGAATAAAACGACCTCCAGGCAATGCTCAAACCAACGCAAAAAATCCCACTAATGTGTCGGATTCGGCGAGATGTTGTTGAAGGCGAACATGAGTGATTTGTAGCAAATAATAATGCACACTTCCAGTGTTCATAAAGATTTGTTTCGACACTACTTTTTCATTATCAGGCCCTGAGGACCACCTGTTGATGAAGATGTAACGTCGGAATAAATATTTATTAACAGCAAAAACAGTGCATTGTTGTATCCCACGAATCGAACATAACCACAAATTCAGGAGGATCTGCTCTTATCAGCGGCGATGAAATAGTAAGAAACGGCTATGTGATGCACATTACAAGCAATAGAAGCCTACCCCGCCAGCGCTAATGCATTCTGAAAATAAACTACACCCTGCCATCACAGCATAAACGGTTTGGGTTCATCAAAATTGGGCAAAAGACTCAAAATAAACGTAATCGAACTTCCAACTAACAAAAATTCCGATGCCAAATAATTGATAATTCTAGATTTTTCCAAAAAAATAACACATAGCGTCGCATATGATAATTACAAACATCCTACCTTAATGGTTCTAGATTTAACCAAGAATTCTTCTTTCGATCTCAGAAATAGGAAGCTAAATAAGAGGAAATATATGCTTAAAGAGCTTTTCAAATGAAGTCTTTCTATGCAAGTCATGAAGAAGATAAAATATTAATAGTCGCTTCCTCGGTTCATATAGACACACACACTCACACACACAGAGCTAGGGGTAAATGCATTCATTCCATTCATAACTTCTGCGGCAGGACCCAAAAAAATACGACAAAAAGACGCCCGAGGAAAGAGAATGGGCTCTTCCGCTACCGCAAGTATGCATGCCCTCCGCAGCGGTCATCATGACACGCAAGGGAACCTGTGGTCGGCGCATCGGTCAAGGTCACGAACAGATGAATAATCGACTTCGCGATCACCACGGACGTTATTAAACAACAGTCTCGATAATGCACGAGAGAAAAAAATAATTGGAATTGGAAAAAAAAAGATATTCCCCAACGCATTTAGGTTCCTCGCCTCCCCGGAGACTGAACCCTCTCCCCCACACATACACAAAGGTTTCGAGTTTTCTGGAAATCGAATAAACGCGATATCCTACCAACCTCCGTGGTGGGTTGTTTACATGACTCACGGTCCCCCGAGGCGATTCGGAAGCGAATTATAAAAGCCAATGTTTTGATCGTGGGCTCGATATCGGCGTCGAAGACCAAGGGCGCACTTTGCCCCCTTGCCCGGCCGTGACTCCCGAATTTCTCCGCCGCGGTCAACCTGGGAAACGTTGAGCGTTCCCCCCCCCCCCCCCCCAGCGATAAAGAAATTGATTTATAACACTGCAGCGGTATCTACGCGACTTATAGTCCAAATTATACTAGAAAACGCCTAACCACCAATACACTATCCCGCGGATGACCCGATTTGTGCACGCTAATTGCCCGCTCATAGAGCGGAAAATTGGCTTACGAGAAAACTTGAAATGCGCCCCGAAATAATGGCCATTAATATTTTTTACACGAAATCATTATCACCTATCATTATGAAAAAAATCAATACACAAAAACAAAGACCGAGTTGCATGGTGAAAGACTAATTTTGGGGCAAGATAAATTTCACAAATTTTTAGACATAAAAGTAAGAAGTCGCAGTAGCAAATAAGAAGAGGAAACGATGAACCTGAGCGTCTGAAATGAAACGTTATGTGAATCTCTTTTCGGGATCGGATCGGCGCTTGAAAAAACGTCCGAATGAAAAAAATCTGGAATACAAGCACGAGTCGTAAAGAATTCCTTAACGACAGATTGATCGTTCGACTGAAATAACAAAGTTTCCAAGGAAAATAATTACAATTTTACGCCACTTCTGAGATATGCCTAATATACATAGGGGCATTAAATATGTCGTGCTCTAAACGGCAATATTT
Organism: Hetaerina americana; assembly: GCF_022747635.1. Taxonomy (NCBI): domain Eukaryota; kingdom Metazoa; phylum Arthropoda; class Insecta; order Odonata; family Calopterygidae; genus Hetaerina; species Hetaerina americana. Next base: position 33,422,242 of record NW_027286985.1, on the reverse strand, counting down.
CATGGCGGAAACTGATAAAATTTATGCAACGGAATGCCATAAAACCTTACTATGAAGAATAAATCCCAACAAGTCCCTCGCTCAACGAAAGGGTTAGAAGTACGCTCAATAAAAATCGATACGATCCTAACGGCAAAGGAATTTCCAACTCCCAAGTGAGAGGACGAGGGAGAATAAAAGAACATTTAAAAGATTACATTTGACGCGCGGGTTGGACGATCTTCAAATGACAAGTGTCGAAATTTGCTATATTAACGAACCACTGCTGTCAACATATACACACGATAGGAGAGTAATCACTTCAAAGCACTTACACATGCGTTACACTGAATGTTCGTTCGATTCCATTGAGTTTTTAGCCTCGGTTGTGCAAGCATGTTGGATATTGAACGCTTCTGGAGTCTCATTTTAGAAACGTTTTCCAGTTACGAAATTACGTCATGCAGATAGATGGAGGTGTTGGGCGTCAGGACAAGTTTATCAAAAGTATTGCGACTTGCGACTGGGGAGGAAGGTAGGTCTCATCGTCGAACTCGGTGCAAAAAGGATCCGTGTAAATCTTTGTTATAGGGGTGAAAGTTGAAAATTAGCAAAAATCTTCCAAATGCCTCACCTCTTCTGCACTACAACACTTAAGAAATTTTTCCAAAGAAAGAAAATACTGCATTAAGTTTTCAGAACGCATTTTCATTGATAAAATAAATCTTGGCGTCACGGAAATTAACGAATGGATTCGACTGTCGACGCCCTCGGACGAGGAACGCTATAGCGATTCGTTATAAATAAATGAACTCATGAGATTCATTTTTGTATCTCTCGTGAATTTCCGTAGAAGGCCATAGAAAATGATTTCCCGTATCAAAAGCTCTTCTATTCCTAACTTATAGAGACTCTAACCTCATAGAAAAAAATCTCGATTTGCCCGATGTGTTTCGTTCAAAATTTTAAATGGAATTAGCAAGAAAAAAGTTCAAAACATTTTCCCACAATCTGTGCAACGAAAATATCACTAATCTAATCTCATACACTATTCAAATGCCGAGGGTTTTCTATCACTTTATGTAACCCTCGCATACTTTCGTTGCTGGAACAAGTATGAAACAAATTCACATTACATCTAACCTGTCATTTTACATAATTTTGACAGGTTGTAATTCAGCACCAGGGACTACTGTTGCAGTCTCAACCTCACTCCAATTTTAAAAAATTGTCACCTGATGAAATTTAACACTTATTCGAAAATGAGCCTCATTTTCGCGAGCACACTTCTCCTTCATGATCTTTGATCCCCCCTCCACGGGCATAATTAATGCCTCCATTAACGACACCAGAGCCCGACAACCAGGAAACCCTTTCTCTCTCTCCGACTCCCTTTCTGTCGAGCCCTTGAACCGAACCTTCAGCACACCCCTCCTTGGCCGCCACGGTTGGGCCGAACTTGAACCTCTCTCCGCGTCGAAAAAGCGTCCGGGCGGGGAGGGAGGGGGCAATTCAAGGCCGCGACCTTGATTTTGTCCCCTACCGCTCTGCGACGAAAGGCAACGGTGAGAACCACAGAGAACGGCCGGGGGTTGCGGGTGGGGATACGCGATGGAGGGACGAGGGAACGCCGCGGGGAGGAGGCAAAGGAGTGAGAGGATCGCGGGGTAACACGCCATGCTCTCTCCCACGCAACCACACCCGTCCGAGCACACCTCATTGAACTCGTCCTCCACCCCACAGGTCCTCCACGCGTTTTACACCCTCCTGATGCCTTCCCTCCCCTCTCCGAAAAGAAACCCTTCTCCCTCAGTCGAATGGAAGGCTCGGAAACATTCAATCCCACTCCCACCTCTCCTTCCCCGGAGAGGAGGGCGTGTGCGGAGAGGGGAGGAGGGCGAGTGAGGAGTGAGTGAGTGACTTCACCGCAGGACTCTTGGTGCATGAGGAGATACCGATTCCCCCGGGGTGGGGGTGCTAAGGTTTGCGACTCTGGGCGAGGCGTGCGAGCGAAGGAAAGGGAGCCAGGGTAGATGATGGTATTGGGGGTGGGGAGAGGGGAAGGGATAGGCTCCAGTTGTGTTGGTGCGGCGCCCACCCATAAACACGTTCTTTCATTAGAGCCGGAGTGGGGAAAATTGCCTCGCGGACCAAGTATCCATCCAGGGTCAAGTCCAACAAAACTAAGAGCGAGAGAGAGTCCGAAGTTCTAGGGGCTCTCTAATGACAATGAATCCGTTATGACTGGTCAAAAAAATATTATGTCGCTCAACCTTAGTTTATTTTCCTTCTGGCTACAAAGGGCTCCTCTCTCACGAGTGGAGAATTTACTTAGATACTTAATGCATGTGCCTGTGGGCACACGAACTACATATTGTTTGAATTATTTCACATACATATCGTACCTAAATATTAATGAAAAGTTATTTTCTGACTTTTTTTGTTGTCTCCGGCGTAACTTTATGGAATTTGCATAACATATTGAAATGAAATTAAATTACTGGCTATGTAATTCCACACACTTTATTTAAAAACACGACCCAGGTTCCGACGTTGAACCACCTGATGACGACGTCGAACGTCAGAACCTGGGTCGTGTTTTGAAATAAAGTGTGTCGAATTACGAAGTCAATAATTTCATTTCAATATGTTATCTTCTGACGTCGCCTGCCCGATGTTGAAACCCCTTGCAACACACCCTAGCGGTGGCTAGCAGGGCACCGCGTAGATATAAATAAAAATTTACGAAATGAGACGCTGAGAGTTTCTATGCACCACAGCTAATTGTTCAAGATATCATGCAGCAAAATCCGTCCCCGTTCGAGCAAAGGCCACCAGGGCGAAGACGGCAATACCAAATCGGAGCATGAGAACAAAACCTATTGACTCTTTACTTATTTCTTGTGGTTTCCAACTGCTAGGACCCATCTGAACCGGCTCATCAGGGTTTTTTTTACAATTCGTATATTTGATCACTAAGATAATGCCAATATTTCGATATTATTTCATGTCAGGAAGGAAAAAGTAATAACGCTTACAAGGTGCAGGACTTTGACCAAGGCGTGAGGCTAACTACAATAAAGCCTTTAGAAAAAAAACAAAAAATAAATTTTCATTTATTTGCTAATGATTTTATGAGGATTAACTTTACACTTAAAAAAACAGAACTTTGGTCATTATCAACATTAGCCCAAGGGTTGTCAATTTCAGAACAGTAGTGGTTGTAATTCGGATCAGCCTTTTTAGGTTAATGATTAACACGGATTAATTTATTAATCATGGACATGAACCAAAGGTCAATTAATGTAACATGAGGAAAGAAAAAGAAAGAAGAAATATTTAGGTAAAAGGACGTCCACTGACACAGAACTGAAAACATGCTTTCGAAATAACGGAATAAAATTTCCAGAAAAAAATCAAAGTGAAAAAATGTGCCAGAGAAAGATCGATGAACTGAAATAAAATGCATCACTTGAGGCAGGTCAGTAATTATTATTTTTTTTCTTTTTTCACGGTTAAGGTTTGTGCGCTTCGGGGACTGGATAATGAGACAGAAATACCGTAATTTTGGTGTCATGGATTATCAAAAGAGTGTAGAAAAACTCTAAGCATGGTGATTTTTTCGATATTTTCAAACAAAAATATGCAAAAACGTATGATTTTGGAAGATAGTGTCAGAATATTACGGTGGAAGTCTGCCGTACAAATGATTGTGGCTAATTTTTATCCCCTCATTTTTCTTATAACAAAGAACTATTTTAATGGGTGAAATTAACACTAGGTTTGAACTAAGTGTTCCGCCAGCATGCATATAAATGTACACGTTATTTGAGGTTTCTTTGTAAGTATTTTTTTTTCCTTTTCCCTTCTTTTCCTTAATCACTCACCCATCCCACTTGCTGCTCGCACCACCGGACACATATCCTTTTGGTAGATCGTGGGGTATTTATGCAGATGTAGAATTATAGAACATAATAATGAACGTGGCATTATTGAATTGTAAGGGCGTGTTGAATTTTTGTTCCAGTTGATAATAAAATGCAGAAGAGAGGACGAAACTCCCATTGATAGTCAGCGCTGACAAGTCGCAAAGCCATGGCTATAACAGTGACGTGCGAACCCAATGGGGCACTTGAAGCATGTATGGGTAGTGATCCAATCTTGTGAACTACAGAGACTGAGTAAGGCATACTTGGCGTAGCTCCGTACTATCTACATGCAAGTTTTGCCACCTCACGCTTAATTAAATCAAGTTTCCCCAGTCGACTAAGTAATTGTCCGCCAAAATTTTGACACATAACATTTCCGTTGCGAAATCGCGGAAGAACTCTCGTGGTCGAGTCGAAACACGATCAGGCTGGTAAGCCAATGCATACCACGTCTTATTGAAACTCGGCCCGATAAAGAAATATCCGGGTGTACAGTCTTGCACGCGGGGAAAACATTCACCGGACAGACACCCCCGCTTGACGAATAACATTCGACTTTCCCGCCCGCAGTGGAAAATTACCCCCTCTCTTCATCTACCGCCCTCCCGCCCACCCCCACGCTGCTTGGGGAGGCCTTGATCGGCAGCGCATGCCCACCAAGTGAATGACTCACCTTCCAATTTAACCCCCCCTTCCACCAACCACTACCTCCGTCCGCCCACTTTCGGAAGAAATCCAGAGAATGTCATCCAAAACCTAGAGACCTATTACACCTATCCAATACATGTTATGTGAAGCATAAAAACAATTCCACTGCCGACTTAAAGGATTTTTTACTGTCGATTATCGGGAATGATCTTTTCAAAATTATTTTCTTGAACGATCAATCAATGATTTTTCCAATTTTGCTACCGCCCGGGCTCTCGAGTGCATCATTGAAATCTCTAGCGCGACAATGCTATACTTCGTTTGTTAAGAAAAAAATGGTTACAAGATGCCTTAAGGATAAATTTTTCCCACGTCAACTTTGATGTGATAAATGCACAGCTGGCTAAGGAACCTACTCAAAAGAAATAACCGAGCGTGGTTCCAAACAAAGAGATAAAAAAAGTGACCAAGATCATTGACAATGATCATCATTAATCCTATTTCGCCCAGAGAAAAAACAAGTTTTCATAAGGATAAATCTAATCACAAAAATAAGTCAAAGTAACGCGTGCCCACCGAATCCTTTTGCGTGATTGGTATGTGTCAGTACTACGTGGTTTTGAGTTTCAAGAGGAACAATACTAAATGTAAAAAATGTTACAGCACACCTTCATTACGATAAGGAAATTGAGAATGGAGGTACATAATCAATCCAACCCATAGCACAACTTTGGCGGCTAAGCATAGCGATTTTACACTTTAAAATTTCATCAAGTTGTTGGTAAATCGAAAGTTTTTAGCAATCATTATTGTTTAGCAACCCTTGCAGCATACTTAAAAGGAACCACACGTTTCCCATTTCCAATGACTTGAAACTATTGACATGTTATACTTGGAGACAGTTTCTTGTTGAGCAAGGATCTCAACGATTTCCGAAACAGAATTTTCGAGGCAATGATTACTTATTAATGAATCCTTTGGAAAGGTACCTCGACAAAATGGCTACCAAGTCCTAATTTAAAAAAGGACATAAAAGTGCGGGCTGCTCTATAACCCGCCCACACATTATACCTCTTTGAAAATTAACGAAACACGTTCCACAATGTATCGACCATTATACGTGTATAACGAATACCGAAAGTAAAATATAAACCATTCTATACCTTTAAAAGATACAAAAGGGTATTTTTTTGACTCTCTTACCCTGCGAATCGAGAGTTTAGTGTCTCCGACGTTTATTTCAAGAAAAGAAACATTTAAAATTACTCCTGTGTTAATCACGAAGAAGCATCTCAACCAAATTCCGTTTATGTTACACGCATTACACGGGAATAATTTGCATGCAATCTTTCTCATTTCTCGAGATTAAAAGTAAACATGATTTTCTAAAAATGAAACGTATTCCAAGTTATATTCATCGGAGGGCACCGACGCTGAAATTCCATTTTAGGTCTGCCAATAGACTTTCCCAAAAAAACATTCCAGTCCTGTAAGTCACCTTTTGTGGAGGTATACATTTTTCTTCCTCCGAGAACGCGGCTGACACGCCACCGGTCGACCAAAGGACATTCCGGCCTCCGAATAGCTTCAAAATGTGTAATTATATTTCGAGTTTACCGGACGAAAAAAAATCCACAGAGCGGCATGTCAGGATTTCAAAGCAATAATGACGCTCAACCCCTTATTTCCTTAGTCATCAACAAAACGACATTTTTATCACCCGCCCTCACCCCCTTCATTTTTCCACTGATAACGATCAGAGGTCGGGTGGTAACAGTTCATTCCCACGTTTTCCAAACCAGAGCACAAAAGGGAGAGAAAAGTGTTCTCTCCGAATACGAACCAACCTAACTACCTATCTAACCACTCACACACACACACATATCCACACCCTCGGCTATTAGCCACTGATGACTCTAACCTTTCACGCTCTCTCGCCCGCCTCCTCGTCCACGGATAAGAGGAGCAAGAATTCGCGGGCGCCGCCAAATCGTCATCTCCTCGGAGTACCTTATTATGTATACAAGCTGCCTTTATCTCTCTCTCTCTCCCTCCTTCCTCCACTTTGGTGCGCGGTGCTGTCCGGCTGCCCACGACAAAGCAAAGGCACGAAAGGCCATCGGAGGGACATGCCATTGAAAAGGGATGGAGAAAATGGCGGAACGAAAGAGGAGTGAGTTCACGAACGTGGAAGGGTAGTAACGCCAGAGAAGGACGCTCCACACAGAGGAACGGAGTATCTACATCTACATAATATCCTGTAGGCTACTTGCTCGACGTGTGGCCGAGGGGGCGGGGGCACATGCACAGGACACGAAGAGGGACGGTCATGTACCGTAGGCACATGAAAAACTGCGACTATTCACTGCTAAGTATCGCGAGAATATCCCTTTCCTTTACCCTGAATAATTTCTTCCCCCTTTCTTAACAACTTCCGCCTGAATTCATACCGTATCAGTACCGTTCGTAGTGTAGTCATGTTACGAAATAAAAAAAGCCATACGCGTGTCCAATTTGTGGAGATATCATGCAGGAATTGAAATACGAGGGTCATCCGGAAAGTAGTACCCGTTCGTGAAATAAAGACACAAAAGTAAATATTAACAAACATAAAAAATTTTATTTGAAAGAGGATACTTTAAACTACTTCTCAACATAATCTCCAAGCAAATTAAGGCATTTGTCATAACGTGTGACAAGTTTCTGTATTCCTGCTGCATAGTCCTTCGCCGCCAGCTCATTGAGATACGCGAGGGACCCATCTTGCACAAATTTTTGCATAATGCAGATGGTGTTTAACAATTTCATGAACAATTGTTCGAGAAACATTGGGAAAATGCTCACAGATGTCATCAATTGTGACGCGCCGATCGTTCCTCACGAATTCGTCAACTGAGCTCACCAGTTGGTCTGTAATGACAGACGGTCTCCCCGAACGCTCATCGTCGTGTGTGTTCCCCCTCCCCATGTTGAAGTTGCGACACCACCGCCGAACAGACGACTCGTCCATTACATTGTCTCCATACACCTCCTTTAATTGGCGATGAATATCACATGGGCGAACGTTTCTTGCATTGAGGAATTTAATCACTGCCCTCACTTCACAACTGGCGGCGTTCTCAATTTTTTTAAACATTGTAAACAATCACAGAAACAACACAGGCAATGCTAGCGTCACGCAACTTGGCTCAGAGAAGGCAGACAAGCCACTGAAGCTATCTGACCTCGTCCAGCGGCTACTCGCGTCGTCAGCACTTCATGCGGCACGAACGGGTACTACTTTCCGGATGACCCTCGTAAATTGCTGTAAGTATTTTAGAAAAAATATTTCTAGCTATGAATCGAGCGGACGTCTGGATTTAGAAATACTTCTCCGTAATGGATAACACTTTATCAGAAATTATGCCCTTATTCGGCTCCTTTGTAGTTTCTACCAAGTCCCCCACGTCCTTTTCTGTGCCCAATCGCTTCCTATTGTATTTCTGGCCTGCCCGGAATGACCTCCATCTTATGGTTTGGACGCTTACAATTGCTATTTTTATTGCTATCCTTGCTATTTTTTGTCAGTCGACAAATCTAATTTTAAAATCAACTAGGATGTTTCCGAAATGAAATAAAATAATAAAATATGCAGGACATTACTGAACATTTTCACCTCTTCCTCTACTCTAACAAACTTCCTCTTTAGTTTGAATTTCTCTTTTCCATCTTCGTGCAAGACCACAGCCCGAAATCCAACAAACCATGCCCATTCCCTCAACATAGTGACCGAATTGCAAAACAATACATAGCGATGCTTTCGATCAAAGCCTAGAATAAATAATCTTTTTTTCTCCCAATCTCTAAAGCTAGATTCCTTCTCTTAAACCTCTTTACTATAGGCTTTCGCGCCATCTTTCTCTTGGCCGAACAGTGTCTATTTAGTAACTTATAGGCACTCAATCCCATGCGATACATGCTGGTCATTCACTTTGCAGTAGTAGTATTTAGGGGAGGCGACCGACTGCTGAGGTCGTTTGCGCCATAGGGGATGGACAGGAAAGGATGAAGGGTGGAGTGAAACCCGGCGTCGGCATTAGCCTACTCTTTACGGAAGGCGCCAAGGGGTCCGTAGCTTAACGTCCCATCCGACGGACGGAGTACTCACTCTAAGTGCCCTCCACAAAGCAGCTAAAGTAGGGATCGAGATACCTCTGAAAAATATCCAACACCGCCGGGATTTGAACACGGGCCCTCTGGGTGGGAAGCCAGTACGATAGCCACCACAACATCTCGATCCCCTCGGTACTGGTGCTTTGCTTGTAATCCTCTGTATTTTCTGAGTAATGATTGATTTACGTCCGCGACCATTCCGAACACCGAGTTCCCTCCTTTCTGAGAATCTTAACTCACACAATACCCTACAGACCACGACAAGGGCGTGTAGTAGTAGGTGGTAGGACACCAGCCACGCAAGAGAACACTATTAGTTACTAAAATGCTGCCCTTGATGTGGGAGTACCGCCCTCGTACACCTAAATGGTACCCTGCAGGCCACCACTTGCGTTATAGCAATCTGTAATAATACGTTGATTCCCACTCGAGTCGGGAATAAATAAATAGGGCTACTCATGGGACGCTAATCTCTGTATCCCACGGGATGGACAGGTCGCTAACGAAGCGGCCGCTCTTGGGTTCGCCCCACGTCGGCCGATCCCGAGATATCTGGAGACGGCGCCTGATGAGGGAACGCCTTCGCGCTGTCATAATTGCGGAGAGGGCTCGCACGGCCGTCCTACGACGCGTAGGCGGTCGCAGAGGAGGAGAAAAACCCCTTCTACCGCCACTCTTCCTCTCCCTAAACCTCCACCCGACAACTCACGAAGGAGGCATTCCGCAATCACGTGACCCTCCATTCAACTTGTCCGCGGAAAGAGGAGGGAGGGGGGAGGGGGGGGGGTGAAGAGTTTTGTTCTATTTGGGTACGGCATGTATACCACCAACCTTCACGCACGTGCTAACTCACCTCGGTCCAACCCGAACCCCCTCCCTCCTACTTTTATACTTGCCCTCCCTTCCATTTACTTCGGCCTCCCCCTTCCCCCTTACCTGACCTCGGTTGACTGCGGCGAAAACACCCGTGAAAATTTGCGATTCACGAAGTTTCCCCCTGCCGTTTTATTCCCTATGAGCGGTCAACCGAATATAATTAGATATCGGGAGATTTACGAAATATTGAAGATCGCTTTGAGTTTTTTATTGCACAACATGCGCAAAATATATCAATACATCCTTATGCCTTTTTTTAAAGTCATAATGCTTTCTACCATCTTGCATACCCATCCTCTCGCTTCCTATGGTGTTCTTATCAAAACGTCTCTACCGTGTCACCTATCAATAGATTCAGGGTGTCTTCCATTCATTTTCTCTCCTTCCTTTCGCCAAATCCTCTTCCTCTTTCCCCCCCCACCCTCTCTCTCTCTCTTTCACTTCTGTCCCTCTCCATCCCTACATTTTCCTAATCCACAACCATGAATACGAGTCAAAAAACAACCGTTTTCCTTTTTTCCCTTACTCTATTGATTTCTATTTTGCTTCATAAATCAGAAATATTGATTGAATAACATTCGATTATTGTTCACACGCATGTAATGAAATTATAAAATGGCTTCCTCTTTTTCACATCATTATTTTAAGTACCAAGTACAGTAATAAACACTCGGCAATTTTCGGTGTCTTTCATACAATATGAATAAATCCAAAATATTACATTGCTTAAAATTGATTCTATACCATTAATAATTTTTTGAGGATTAGAAGGTTTTTTTCTTTGCTTTCATCATATATCTACACTTAATGCTGATCGTAATTTCTCCATGAATTCGACAAACGTGTCATTTTTTCATAGCGCAGTATGTTGGAAGTTTTTCTGTAACTACGTCATTCATGATTGGTACGGTACCAATCACTATTCACGTACTAAGGAAGCCTAGTGTGCATGCTATCCAGGCAACAAACCATCACGGTGGTTAGCAGGGTATCATGTAGATGCAGATGAATGCACGCTTAGGTTTCCACCCCAAACAATACGTTTTGGAGCATACAATGTTAAGCTCCCTATCAAGGGGAGTAAAAACAAAAACATGTTTAACTGTATAAACTCCAATATTTAAAAAAATGTTTTGCTCGACCAGTTTTTAAAACAGAGAAATTCACAGAGTTAAATATAATGCTTTCCTTTTTGCTACTATGGAAAGATTGCACATGGTCAAAAAATAAATAACATTTTTAAACTATGTAACCTGAAATATCACAGCAAAGGACCAGTTTTTTAAACGGTGAAATTCACAAAGCTAAATATCATGCTTGCATTTTCGCTCCCAATGGAGTAGGAATTCCACAAAAGTCGAGCCCAAAAACAGTAAACCTGACACCATATTAAACTAAGTTTTCAGTAATCTTTAGATTACGACTCTAGTCCGGATACCGGTAAATAGGTTTCCTCCATGCGATTCCTTCTTCTGGTGACAATAGACAAATTTTTCGGTCGCTCATTTCTTCACTTTACCGAAACAAGTTTCCGTAACAAAATACCGGTCACTTTCGACTTCTGAAAAAACTTAAATGCGAAGTGTGAAAAGACCGCGGGGCGACGAGGCGCCAGCGTTACACTACATTCTACTTACCCAAAATTTGCAGCTCAGTAAATAACTTTCTGGGTGCTGTTGGGAGATAGCGGTAGCCAATAAAAACACAGAGAAACACGTACAAACGAAACTCAAACGTATTCCAAATTTTCGGTTGCCAAACCACAAAAAAAATAAATACATATATATATGTACATATATACACACATAAGTATACGCACAGATACATACCCACACAAACATATATCAGAGATAATATATTACACACCTAAACGGAGGACCTGCGTGGCTCCAGCCTGAACGTAATGGATTTGCAAGTCACATTACAAGCCGGTTACCAGCTTAATTACCTCCTCTCCAACCGATAGGTATCCCAATCGACGGAAGCGAGGCACACCAAGAAGAAAAGCGAGGAGAAAATAATTGGGAATAAATTCGACATCAATCGACTTATCGCTAACATCGATCCCGGTGCGTTAGCGGGTGTACCCCTGGGCTGCGAGTCGCTTCGACGGTGAAAACAAAAGCACGTGGCGGCGGGACGGCTTAGAGAGGACGGGAACAATAGAGCATCGTGCGGCGGGGAAAAAGAAGGGGGGGAGGGATGTTTTCCTACCCCACCCCTCCCGAACCCCCCTCCACCTGACTCCGCCCCCGTCCCACCTCCGAAGCGGAGAGGTGCTTGGAAGGGGGAGAGGAGGGATGGAGAGGGAGACAAGCGAAATCGATATGGTTACAGGCTTCCTCACCTCTATTTCGGGAACACTTGTGACCTAGAGCTGACCTTCCGAACACGAATCTCTCCCCACGCCGCCTCCCGCCTCTCTCCCCCTTGCGCCTCACCCAGAAGAGCACAAACCACCCCGCTCTCCCCCAATCCTGTTCATTACTTACTTCCCTGTACCGGAGATTATCAGCGCGCGGCACTCTCCCACTCCCTCCCCCGCCCAGCATCCACGTCAACCTTCGCGTGTGTACATGACCAAAAGGTTTCTCTCGCGGAGCGGCCAAAACAATTCTTGAAACGGCTCCAATGGGAAGAATTACGTACAGAAAAGGCGGCTCTGGGATACGTGATCAGGGCTGCATGGCGGTATATTCCCGCGGCGATTTGGTGGCCCGGGGGTGGGTGGCAGTTGGGGTTCCTTATCTCATTCCGCGGATTATTGCGAGGGGGCCAAAAAAATAGAAAAAAATAGTATTTTCGTCTCCGAGTTATACGCGGAAGGGACTACGGAGGGGTGGGAAGAAAAAAATCTGCGGATGAAAAACCCTCATCAAACTTATATTCAACCGAGAGTGCCAGCCCTTCACCGATTCGAACAGGAACACTTATTAGACTGGCATTTTTCCTGGACCTTGATGTAAACGTAATTGAGTCAAAAAGTACGATATTTTTCGTTCAGGTTACGAGGTGAACCCCACAGGCGGATATTAAATTCCTTTCTCACGACAAGGCTTCCGCGAGGTGAAAATTCATTTAATATAAATCGCAAATTTTGATTGATATATAATCTGACTTCCCTCGATTTCATATTGGAGCACTCTCACATAGAAGTTCATATTTATTGAATTACCCTCCATCTATTAATTGGGTTTAAGCCCTCGTTTTCATTTTGTTCATTGCATCAGCCGCGTCGAGAAATTACTGCCACGTTTTATGCGGCAATGGTAGATCTGAGAGAACTAATAAATCGCCTAAAAAGAAGAAACTGTTTCTTCGGAGTTAAGGCCTACTCCTTTCATTGCTGCAATGTGGAATGAGTACCTATCCAATGATCCCTTACATGTTACCTAACAAAATTTTCAAATAAAAAAGATTTCTATTTCCAACATTTTCTATATAACTCCTACATTTTCAAGTGCGAGTGTTTCACACTGGAGTAAATATAAATCTGGGGATCCTACACACAGTTTCCAATTCCATTTAATCTAATCCTTTTTTTATTATTCTAATTCCAAGCAGCACCTCACGCATCCACGGGGATGTATTTTAAACTCACGTATTGCAGTGCATACAGACTGTTAAAGATATTAATTGCATATTTTGTAAACATTTTCTTCAGTAGCTAATTTGAATCAAAATTTCTTTTTGATGCTGCTTGCTACGTGCGGAATCACCATCTGCCATACATCCTAAGGTGACTGGCAGTTTACAACTAAATGTTCCATGTACATATCGTTGCAAACTACCCACTAACCGAAAATTAACGCGACCTTTTCGAAGGACAACTCCAAAATAATGCGTGAGGTAGATCATGAAAATATAAAAAAAAAATTTTTATCTTTCGATTTCAAGCCAAGTCTTCATTAGCCAGCAAAAAATAATTGCCGAAAATGGGTAATTCCCCCCTCCCAACCATTTCCCCCCGCAAATCTATCTCATGTTTGGTGCAGCGCCTGGGATGCACTCGATTCAGCGAATCGAATCGAGGAAACGCGAACCAGTAGTTCATCACGGCGGAGTCTTTTGCCGACACCCGAAATGTCACCGCTCACACCATCCACGCCCGCTCTGCGAGTTTGGACTTTTCCTGACCGTGTCTCCCGGACTCGGCGCGGCTCCGTGCCAAATCCCCTCTCAGGAGGGAGGATGAGAGGAGGGCGGGTGGGCTGCGGGGATTTTTCGGTGACCGGGACGGCGGATCGGGCCGGTCGGGTGACGCACTCGGGACTCGCCCGTCCACGCCACACACTTGGGTGGGGGGGGAAGCTAGTAGAGGATGGCACACGGATGATTTGCTATTTCAATGCCAATAATGCTGGCGCTGCATACTCCCTCCGTATTGATTATTCCACCGAGGGAATTACAAAGACCCTGATTAGATAAAACAATACCGCCTGGATCCAACGAGAGAAATTAAATCTAGCCAAGTTGGATTTAACCATTAGGTAGTGCGAAATGTAGATGAAAATGTCCTTCGTGTAGGTTTGCTTGTATTTATGCCATTACAAAAATATATACATACGTATCCATGTCAGTAAAGAACGTGGTAATCCAATGGGTTGAATGCTGGCCTATGTACTGGAGAGCCTGGGTTCGATCCTGTCCGCATCGGCACCCTCAGATTCAATTAAGTAGAGTTATTTCTCGGGTATCAGATCTTCCACATGCGGTCCAGGGAAAGAAACTGGCCTCCCTGCCCTGAATGTGTGAATCTCGCACATCTTTTATGGCTTAGTATTATGTGAGCTCTACCATCCCCTGACAAACGAATCTTCAGGTTGATTGCTGTGGATTTTTATTCATGTATGTTCAAAAGTTATTTATGCATAAATGGCTGGCTCCACTGTCTCGTCCCGCTACAAGCCCACACCGATGACTTGAGGGGTTTTGTGTGGATGTCGATTTAAATATCCTTAAACAATTAAACAGCTACAGGCTACACCACCCGGACATAATTAAAAATCCACTCCAAAACGGTTAGATTAAATCATTACTGCATGAGCAGATAGGCATTCGTGAGTGCAATTGCATGTGGGTTTGTGCATATGAACGAAAACATATTGACATTCACGCATAATGACATATTTATGCATAAATAGCTTGTGCCCCATCACCCTCCGCCACACGCCTTTGCGGTGGCTAGCGGGGTATTGTGTAGATGAAGATTTAAATACCCTTTCTCCCAATCAACAAACGACCGCGAGGGCACAAACACGCGAAGAAGCCTCCCAGTAACAATTATCGAATTATTTAACTCTTAATTGACATTCCTCTACCAAATTCAATAAATGTCAGAAGAAATTACATAATGAAGGAAGTTTTGAACCCCTTATACCCAATCCCACACGACCAAGAGGAAGCGCGCTGGGTAACGCCGACTTGGATGAAGATGGATGGTTGGATGACCTCAGCACGTCTATGTATACATGCACCGGAATGTGGATTTTGCAAAAGACAAATACCACGATTCTCACGGATATTTGAAGTGATCAAAATCCATAGCCCTCGTGCGACAACACACATATTACTAATCTAATCGTGTTGGAATCGATATTTAATTATGTTTTATTGCACCTGTGCACACCTAGACATTTGTTTTGGTTTGTATTCAAGGCATTTAACAGTTGCGGTTTCATCATGGAGACTAGATGCTTAGGCATCACGCGACATTCGTGACAGGGGTCGAAATGTCAGGTTGGGATTTGTTGAGAAACTGTAGAAAGGGTGCGACAAACTGACGTCGACATTGTGCCGATTTGAACGAAATGTTACGAGGAGTAATCAGTTGAATATTCCATCCAACAGTAACGCTGCCAAAACAGGAAGAGCACTTTACACGGGATTCAAGTCGGGAGCACCAATGAAACTCCACCAACGTCGAAAATTACTCGGTCCACTCATTTTCCTCCATCAAATGGACTTTCTCTTCCTTCTATTAACATAATTAAATTATCGATTTAAGGTCTTATTTCCCATTGCCAAACTCGTGTAGAGGCATCAAGAGATATTAGGCCCCGCCGATAAGCTAGCTTTTGTCAGTTGGGACGGGAATCGTGGGGAATTGCAATATTGTTTGCTGATTCTACGAACTCCACGCGCGAAAGAGAGGGATTATGAAAGCAACGAAAAGAGGGACGTGCTCATAAAGAGCGAGAAAGAATGGGAGAGGAATTACGCCGTGAACATTTCAATGGAAAGAGCGACCACAATTCTAGACTCGCCTGCCAACTTTCGGACAAAACTTTGGCCATCCTCACGCTCCGTAAAACAGGTAAGCTGGTGCGGGAAAAGGCGGTATTCTGGAGAAAAACAAAGGATACGAGGAAGTTGGGAAGGGAAACGAGCACCACAAATCACCATTTCTCGATTTTTAATACATAACAGTTGCCCCTTTCATTCAATCAAAGTATGAGGGTGCGCTTTTTAAAATAGACACCTTTCCTGTGACGCATCTAGATCGAACAGTATCCACATAGCTATTTCTTATGACAAACCGATTCTGGATGCCAAATCTCCAAATCAGACTAATGGTTAAGATCTACAGTAAAAAGTCAAAGCAGGAAAAAGTATTTTTATTCTAGAGGTTCCTATTCAACTCGATTTTAAATACTAATGCGAGAAAAATTTTAATATATCTGTTTGTCATGAGAAAAATAAAATTTGCACTTTTCCACAGATTTATGCTTTGGTATAGATACAGCGTACCCGTTTAAATCCAGCACAAGACACGCATAACTTTCTGGGTCAAAGATTATATACAACTTAGGTTAGAATTGAATAAATGGATACGAAACTGACAGGCCAGTTTTAAATAGAACGATATCATTTCATTTTTCTCACATTACGCAGAGGGAACGCTGTTTAAATCGCGTGTGTAGAGATACATTGCCAAATGGCTGAACATAAGCTGCATTGCACCTGTGATATTAATTCCTTATTAAAGGTAAACTTTTATCGTCATTAACTTAATTTTTCTTGTGTTATCAACATTTTTAATTTTGTTATGCATTACGAATGACGTTAATAGCTTATTGTACGTTACTGCTTAGACATCCATCTCCTTAACCATCTAAGCTACCGGTATTATTTCTACAAGAGAGACAAATGACAGACGGCAAAAACACAAGTTTTTGACGCGTCAAGGAAACATTTCACGCGGTGTCGCACGCAGTTCTTAACTAAAAGCACCACAACGGGCTGCATATGCTCAAGGATATGCATTATCTACAAAACAATCTGTGACGGCGACACGGCATTCACGCAGTGGAGTAGTTTGAAGATTAATAATTAAATTTATAATTTTAGACATAGTTAAATTTATTTAAACTAAAGATATTTTTGAACAAATATAAGATACAAAATTTGTTCATGACGCGCACATACACTTTGTTTACATTTATTTCACACAAAATAAGGAAATACAACAAGATGCCCAGACTTTTGCGAAAGAGAAAAAGGTGCGGACAGTAATTAAGTAGAATTGACGATTAAAATGGCATCTGTTTTCGAAAATCCTCATCATGGTATCTTAGCAAACGGCAAAATATCGAATACACTGTTCTTTATTCCAGAAATTCGTTCTCTCATATACATTTCATACGGTCGCAAATGACCTCAGCTGTGGGACTCCTCCCCTACTAAATAATAAGTAGGTATTTCATATGGCATGGCAGTAATGGCCAATGAACACCATGCGCAATATTCACTTCATTGAATTAATTCTATACGTCATACTCAAAAGGATCACATCTCAACGCACGCAATTTAAAGGAGGGTTATTTTTTTGAAAAACAATTCCAGGATTTATAGGTGCAGCGGGTGATTACCCCTTTAACCCCCACTTAGAACCGCCCATAAGTCGACTCCGCCGTGGGAGAAATTCCGACCGCTGAGAATGAATGCCTACGGTCAGAAAGAGCGATGGAAACAATTCACATGGAACGATGGGGGAGGGAGAAAAATTATATAAGGGAGAACTTCTAAGGGTTGTCGTCTTAGAGAAATACTCCACGACCGCTCGCTCTTCGCACGCTCAACTCACGTGGACTATGTTTTTTCGAAGAGGGAGATTGGGGGGGAGGATAAATAGGAAAAAAAGAGAGAGAGAGTCGAAGAGTAGGAATGAGACGCGTGTGATGGCAGATACGGAAGAGAGTCAAAGCCGGCTGGGGAGATAACAAGGGGTTGAACGAGTCAGGGGGATAAAAGACCAGGAGGAGGAGGGGTTGAAGAGGGACAGCGTGTGTGTATTTACGGGGATAAGAGAAGGATAGGAGAAGAGGGGAGAGCCTCGTGTTAGAGCTCAACTGTTCCGAGAAACAGCAGGTGGGAAGGCAATCGGGGGTGGGGCGAGGGAGGAAGGAGGGATGTAGCCTTGGACGAGGGAAAAACGGGAGTCTCTCTGTCTCTTCCCTCTCCTTCTCTCAAGGCACTATTTTTTTTCCAACGTGTCAAGGTCGCATGGGACCATTAATTAAGACGGAGGGGGGTGGGGGAAGGAGCGCCTGGGAGTGTGTGGGATCTACGCTCGGAAACGCGCCGCCTCTCTGCTCACTCGACGAGGAGCAGCGGGGGACCCCGTTTCGCAGGGAAATATACAAAGTGCCTATGCCTTGACGTGCACAACATGAATTGCATTTCGAATGGCGTGACGCGCTTTTATCGAATGCAACGGTTTACTGAATTCACTTCGTTGTACAGGTCGAACATATGAGGCTCTTGCCCTTTAAACCGCACGGATATCCATTTCAAATTCCCTCTCGGCCGACGGGTAGCCTTAGGAAAAAAAAACTTTTATGGCTCGATTTCCTCCGGACCAACCACGCCCGACTTTTAAGCGTTAGGAAATTAAAAGAAGAATAAAAATAAAAAAAATAATTTTTTGATTTTCCAAGTAGCCTGGTATGTTTCCTATATTTTATACAACATTTATTTTTTTTTATTCTTCTGGTGACTTCCCACTCGTCTTGCAAGCGTAAAGAAGTATTTTACAATAGGATACAGCAGTGTATGTAACCGTAGATAACGTTTCCTTGTTACCTGAATGTTTTACACACACAATATTAAATAAACATTAAGCAAAACTTAATTTTAATGTGGCATGACTAAATCACCTCCTGCCACACATCATGGTGTGGTTCCCGAGGTACAATTTTGAATAAAAGTTTCCACGGCCTTCGTTTAATATTTTTCCAGTCAATTTTAGTCAGAACTCTTGATCCTTCATCAAAGAAACAGAGTTGGAAAATAAGTAAATGTCTTCTTATTTAAAAGAAACTAGTTCGTTTACAACTAACTTTCGATTTTGACGACTTCCTACACGACTGTAAATCCCGTATGACTTCAATAAAAACGAAGTCAACGGAGTGGGAGTGAAACTTCTCAAGCTCACAGGGAGAGTCGAACCCGTGACCTTTAAACTAACGCTACGACCATCGATAAACGACCGAAGGTGCTGGGTAAATAATTCGACGGATACTGAATGATAGGAGGGTGGCTGGAAAATTCCAAATTTAACGAGGAAATGCATACTTTAACGCCCTAGGGTCCGAAATTAATTAGTCACTCGGGACGCAACATCGTCCTGAAGTTACGCATTATTAAGCTAGGATGGGGCCGCCCACCCCCTCCCTCGTCGGCCATCGTCCTCTCGCGGGGGGGAGGGGGGCATTAAGAACGCGAAGACTCCGAGAGGAGAGGGGAGACGGGAGAGGAGGAGGAGAAAGAGGCTCGCGAGTTAAGTGAGTTCTATCTCCCTCCTTTTTCCCGGTCATTTGCGCCGGCCTTGACGGTGACAGACGGACGACTCTGTTGAATAATAAAAAAAGGCTCAGACGCGCGGGGGGGGGGAGAGGAGAGGGATTAAGATGAGCAGAGAAGGAAGGATGCGGGCTGAGTGGGTGACAGGAGGGCTCGTCTTCAGGCAGGGGAGGCGGGAGGGATGATTGGACTTGGGGGGGGGATAGGGAACGAGAGGGGAGAGTACACGGGGGATTTGGGGAAACAATAAAAAAAATACAACAAGAAAATAGCTGGGGGAACAGGAAGGGAGCGGTATTCAACTTGCAGGCGTTGACGGCTAAAAATTCAAATTCAGTCCTCGGCCACTAATGCATTACTTTTACTTGTACCTAGCTTATTGCGCGAAGATAGCTTTATAAGACGGTCGCCAAAAAAATACCGCACGTCACCGTGGACTTCATAAGTACTTATGGGCGGCGATCTAAACGTCCTCTTTCTCACACCATTTTCTTATTAAGCTTCTCTCACTTGCCCCCTTAAACTATCTCTATTCTCTCCCTCACTCACTTCCAATTTTCGACTTTATTTATCCCTCCATTCACATTATTCAGCATCTCTCTCCCTCAAAACATCATCTCATCGTAGGGTTTCAATTTCTTGGAATTTTCACCAACTACTTTCTCTCTTCCAACATAACTTCTTTACCTTCCACTCTACCCAGAAATGATGTTCTCCTTCCTTCTCCATAACATAATTTCAAGACTATCCTAAGTTAGTTCTCTCTCTTCAACCATTTAACTCCTGATATTATGCTCGATACTAGACTATATTCAGGATTGACAACCGCAATTAGCGAATGGAGTACACGACTAAAACATCCCACAGCGCTCAAACTTATGAAATAGCTAGTTCATTTAAATTGAGTAATACCTTCCTGAATACATTACGAATTCGAAAGAAAGAAACGAATACAAAAGACATTCATGAGCATTGCAAATTCAAAGAAACTGCGGGAGATGCCGCGACTGTAACTTTCAACGGATTCATCCGCTAATGCACAATACAACAAATCCATTTCAAAATGTAAAAATCATTAAATATATTAATAGCAAACATAAATCCCGGTCAAGGCGAATAATTTTTACAGTTACATATTTTCGCGAAATATAAATTATTTAACTGGACCCATTCGTACGATGCCTAGCGATATTTTCACGTTTCTTCCGAAGTAACTTCCTCATTTGATGTGACGTAAATTAAATTATGGTGAAGATAATTGTTTATTCTGTTGCTCAATTCAGTGCTAAAAATATTTTCGCCAATTTCCCGCAATTTGCAACATCAGCAAATGACCAGACAGTAGCCTACATGGCTGCTAACATGGACAAGCAATTTAATACTACGGATGGGGAGTTAAAATCCTGTTCCAGATAGAACAATGACTGACGAGACTAAGTCACACATTTGAGGCATGATGGGAGCAAAAAATGACCTTTGCCTTTGAAACTTAATGGAAGAGAAAACTCGGGGAGTATAAAGTGTATGTGATAAACGCGACCGTTGGCTCTGATGGCAGCGGCCTTAGATAAGAGGTCACGCTCATAAATTGTGTGTCTTTGGTCGAAGGATATGCACATGTCGCAATGGCTTATCTGAATGCGAAGTGAGTGGAAGACTTTCAAGTTTGATAATTGGCATAAAAGCTGTTTGAGATCATTCTCACAAGGATTCGTATCGCTTCGAGAGAACAATCTCACAATTATGAAAACAAAAATAATATTTCAAATGATGGAGTACGACGGAGAGTGAAATACTACATCAGGAATGATACTTGAGCGAGCGAAAGCATTAAGGTTTCACATACCATATGATTGTGACCCCTCTTTGAACTATCAATTACGCAAAACATGAGGAATCATAGAAGCAGAGATAAATAGGTCTTACTAGGGATTTCGCTCGCTAATTTCAAACGATTTCTACATCAAAAACACCGTTTCCACCACACTGTAATCACTCTTTGATTTGGGAGTCTCTTTCCTCTCTCCAATAAGCGATCACTGACACGTTTTTTCACAGTCCTTTTTTAAATCCTTACTTCCGCGTAACACTTAAACGCGCAGACATTCGCGACATGTATGAACTTAACACGACTCTTAATACCAAAAAAAGATAGGACTTAACACAAGAAGCGTCCGGCCATCCGTGGGCATTTGTAGCCAATCTAAAGGCAATTTATTCGCACCGCGCATATCTGAAATTTTCTCCCCGTTAAATGCTAGACCGCCACATAGAGCGTCTCTTAGGCCACCGGACCTGGAATATTCTGACGTTCACATCAACGGATTCGTCCAGCTAATTCCAAAAAAAACAACATTGCCTAAACAGACCTGGACCTGGAACGCTACGAGAGATCGCCCTCCGAAACCAAACCCAACAAAATGGTCGAAACACAAAGAGTAAGCTTGAAAATGAGGAGGAAGAAGAAATTGGCTCGGTGACCCGCACGGTCGAATGAATGTGGCATGCAGAAAAAATTAAAATTAAATGAAACAAACCTCATTTGTCATTTACTTTTTTGAACGGTGCACATGGAAGCGATAAGGATTGACGTATTGTTATATTATGTTTCAGAGAGGGAAACGGAGCTGGGGTAAGCGAGAGGGAAGAAGGAAACAAAATACGCTAAGGGGAACGCGAGAAGAAAAGAAAGGCACGAGAGCTTGGCCGAGGACGAGGGAAGAAAGAGATGAAAGTGGCAGATAAAAAGAGCGCGAGGAGGAGCTGCGGGAGGAGGGTTGGAGGGGAAACTGAGAGAGCTGGGAGGGAGAGAGAAGGGAGAAATCGTTTAATCTTGAGGCAGGGTCAGTGATAGCGAGTGCACAAGGCGTTTGGCATCGGGGTGGGTTTCGTGATGGGGGGGGGCGCTCAAGGTCGGGACCGACCCACGCTGAGGAGGGAGGGAAGAAGGAAGGGAGGCCGCGGTGGATGAATAAGACGGACGAGTGAGTGGTAGGTAGTCCCGGGGAGGGAGAATGAAGTCAGGCGATGGGGTGCCTGATCGTGAGGTTCTGATAGGGCGATAGGGTGGAGAAGTGGATGTGGTGGAAAGATGGATTATTTGGTTTTTTTTCTCTCCAAGGGGGTGCCCTTTTTATTTTTTTTCCCTTCCGTACTTTTTCTTTCTCCCCGAGCAATTTATTCAACACCGCTCTCGAACAAAAATCTCAGGACGAATTTGCATTAAATGTGACCCTAGAGCCGTCGGGACGGCCTTTTACACAGTGCGAAACCTTGGTGTTTCGGCGCAATTCCCTGGAAATTCCTTTCACGCATCGCAATAACTTAAAGCGAAATATCCATGAGAAAGGTTAACGTTTCAATCAAGTTCTCAAGTATAATTAATATTGAAGATCAACGTCGAAAAATAGGAACACTGGCAAGGAGGCATATAATACGGCCAGTTCAACTATGTGATAAACGAAATAAAGGGAAAATATTAGATTACATCTTATTTGGAAGATAAGAATATTTAAAACCCGACCTCTGCACCTTTCTTGGATAATATTTTTAATGGAAAACATTCACTGGAGGAGATGTACATTTTTTTTCTAAAGGATCAGCGTTGAGTGGCTTCCTATTTCGAGGGGATCTTGGAGATAGCAATTGGACTACAGAGTAATTGGGCTTTCCAATAGAAGGCAGTTCAAACGTGTGACTGGCTTGGCGATACAAATCCATTTGATGACAAAATTTCAGGCTGGCTCACATTTTCCCATTCGAAAAAACATTGAAACACTTCCGTAAAACATGCGTTTTCGATTCTCTTCAATTATTTAATCATTTTAGTCGTGAAAAAGTTATTCCGAGAGAGACTCAAGGCTTTCAAAGCTATCTTATTAATTTCACCACCCCGTCTGCGGAGAGGGTTGCAACTGAGGCGATGATACCAAGGTAACTTGCGACGTAAAATTCGGCGGAACATAAATCCGTAAAGGGCACGCGCTTATTTGAGAGATCCTTCACCGCCAAGGTGAATTAATACATTGCCCGCGACCTATCTCTCCCTCCCCGTAACAAACCCAAGGTGAGAGGTAGGGGGAGGGAGGTATTCGGAGGGGGAAAACAAGAGCAGGGAACTCGGTCAGCAGCCCTAAAGGTCGGCCCCCCGGAAATGAACATCCATCGCCTCCCACGCAACACGTGACCCACCCCATAGCCCCACCTTCAATTAATTAGCACGGGAAGAGGGGACCACTGAGGAAGTATACGGTGGGTGGAGGGGTCGCGGGGGGGGGGGGAAAGAGAGGACAGGTGCGAGAGATTAGCGATAGGAGGAAGACGGGAGAGTTCAGTCAGTTAAATATAGACGGCGAGCAGCATGGTAGTGAAATCGGTACGGAAAAGAGAGACAGTGAGAGGAGGTAGAAACATGAGGAAGGCAGAGGGGGTGGGTGAGAAATTGGGGGAAAAGGACTTCGGCAACATTGACCTTCGTCAAATACAAATGATCAGCGGTAATTTACATTGTGGAGAGGCAGGCAGGTTCATGAGAGTACACCCAACGTTGAAATGTGTCCGAAAAAAATATTAAATATTGATTGTTGCCAAAGTTAAAATTAGCACAAACAGAGTCAAATAAAGATTTCCACAGAAGTATCAGTAGCCGTATCGAATGTTCCAGCTACTCATGCTCG
>NW_027286985.1:33130678-33395678 GCF_022747635.1 Hetaerina americana | reverse complement strand
CCTTCGATCGAACCCGAAAGAGATCTGATATGGGATACGGCGAAGGGTCAGGCGTGTCGTAAAAGTACAGTTGCCTCTTTATCTCGAAGCTTGAAACTCTATTCGAGAAATTTTGGCTCCTAGCTGCTTATTCATTGCCATGATTATAGTTCGGAGACCACAATAAAACCGTTTCACGTATCAAATAAAAGAGATAAAAATACCCCCTAAGAGATTCAGCCATATAAAAGAGCAAAATATATACACATGTAAACTCGCCGTACAAACTTGTATACAGCTTCTATTTAAATTAAACTCCTGGGCGTTTAGGACTATTTTCCTGGCGTAAAATATACATAGTCATAACGACGATTCGTTTAAAAGATGCTCGTTGGAGTTTATTCTTTTCGCACCGGGACAAATTTAAACTTAGCCCTAAATAGTTTATGACGAAATAGTTAATTACGAAAGAATAGCGACTAAGGAAGGCATATTTAAAAAAAACCTAGGCAGTAATCAAAATTGCAATAATTTTTCCATAATGTTCACTTCCTATTTTAATGACTTACACCAAATCGAGTAGAAAGGACCCCAGTTTCCAAACCACGTAAATTAATAAACCCTCGTAATTTACTTAAAACAGACGTTTTTAATGACAACATACCCACTATTGATGCATCAGTTGTCAACATGTCGCGGGATGAGATATCCTTGAGTTGTATAGTACGTTGACAACTGTTTTTAGAGGATGAAAGATCAGGTGTTTTTAGAGGGCTTGCAGATTTAGGATACGGGGCATCAATCATCCAACAGGAAAATAACTATGTGTACGTCTTTAAATGTTGACAGCTGCCATCATCGTTATTTCAATCAGTATTACAATACTTTAAACACCTTTGTGCTACTCCAGACACCCACCTTGGACAGGCAGCGTTTCCATCTTTAATTACGCCAGGTACTCGGTCACGAGGAAGGCGGTGTGGGCCGGCGCATTGGCGTGGTTCAGCCTCCACTTCGCAAATATCGTCATCTTGACGCGTTGCACTATACCACTTGTATTTCCCGCAGTCTTTAGAGGTCTTTCACATAAAACTTAATGCTTACTGCAGCCCCTGAGGTACAAACTCTTAAAGATAGCGTCTCTCGAGTCGAAAAATGCAAAAAGCACAGCGATACTTATTTTTGGAACGCATCCTGTACCACAAAAAAGCTCATGGTACTAAGAGGACGTTTTGGTTCTAATTATGTGATTAACTGGACGACTAAAATGGTGAATCAAATTCCAAGAGCTATCAATGCATCGAAATCGACTTACTATGACCTAGTATGAAGACAGTAAGGGACGAATGAATCAACTCAGAGGAAGACTACTAAAAAAGATATACTGTGCCAAATCGCAGCACGTAAATCGGACGGGCGTATTACATGAGTTTCTTAAATGAAATATGCGCGGATAAAAAAACACGTGTAAAAATAATTCAAACGTCAAAGCTGGAATCTAAAAATTAAAATTTAAGCGAGATATTTGACATTTCTCCGCTGCATTGATGACGCGTCCATTTTGAATTCCACGTCCGTTGCTTTCCTCACTATTTATTCTGCATACCAAGGAATGAATGCTTTGGGTGACTTCCCCCGTTTAAATTCGCGTACAAATATTCGCACGAGAGAGACCTATTTATCATTAGATTTCACCAATTTTGAAGAATTTTCGTTGGCGCCATCCGCTACTAAATTCGGAAAGACGCTACGACGTTCGCCAATGCCCCCCCCACACACACACACACGCAATGCGTTCGCGATAAATAAGGAAAATTTTCGCGGTTAAAAGAGGCATGCATCGACGAGCCTCAGTTGAGTCATCGCGGATACGAAAATTATTCTTTATTTTCGTGATTCATCGCCACGCTGCGGTGAAACGAGGCTCCCAGGCGGAAACAAAGAGGAATATGGTGGGGGGAGTGTGCGGGAGGGAGGGGCACTGCCAACGAAACAGCCACCATAATAAAATGCGATCATTATTTTACGATAGAGTGATACGCTACGGCGAGGTACCCAAATTTCAGTAAAAATGTTTCCCCTACGATAATTCCACTCCCAAGATAAGAAATGTAAAAAGAAAACTTTTTATGGGTTTATGCAAAAATGAAGAACGTTCGACAGGGGATAACGAAAACACCCCTAGACCCAAACCAAAGATTTTTAATAAATCGCACCAGTATAGGAATGAAGTAGGGCCGCAAAGATATTTGGGCTGGATTTTGGTCAACAGCATGGTCGACAAATTAGCCTAGGACGTGACTACGCACTTACAAAATTATAGACAGAATACGACTAAAAAGTACCGCAATTAATTTAATTGAAAAAAGTACCGGAATTACCAGAAGAGTGAATACTGAAAACAAATTAGGGTGCCTGAAATTTCCAAACATCAATTCGAATAATCGTAAGAAAATTCAAAATTTGATCTCACGCGTAAGAATTTTATTCAATAGCGAAAAATTGCGCGAAAAAAGCTTTACTGAGTCGAGGAAAAAGAACAGCAACTACATCCAATTTCTTCACGATAAATCTTGAAATGACACAGAAATGCCCAAAAAAATTCAATGTTGACCTATTTCACCCTAAATGAAACTTCACTTCCAAGTGATGGGATAAGGAATGTTTGTCAACATGACGCGACACACTATATTACCAACCACACGACACGCGTTTCGGCTTTGTAACAGCAAATGCGTCGTGGAAAACACACCGTCAACACGCTCAAAAATATGAAATAAAGACGGTCAAATGACAAAACAAGCGTCGTGTGAATGAACTTATGTTCTAAATGTTTTGAAAACTTTTATCAACATCAACTTCCTTTTCTTTTGTTTCGCACGGCCAATTTTCGACGAGCGAACGCCTCTCCATCGTTCCAAGATCTCGAGTTGTTTTTCGTTTATTTCAGATTCCGTTCCGTAGATAAACAAAAAGCGAATAGCGAATTTTCCTCAACTGCGGAAAAAGGACGACTTTAATGGAAAATTACGCGGATTTACCGTCACACCCGAATGCCTATATCTGCCCCACCACCCCACCCCTGGCCATTCCGCCCGCCGATCTAATAACCCGGATGAGATAACCACCACCGCACGAAAGCCTTCGACCGCCCTCCTCGTCAACTATCCCATGATTGCCCGCGACAAACCCCCAGGAAAGAGAAGTGAGTAGGCCATCCCCACCGGTTCGGTGAAGTCCTTCGCAGGGAATATTGAGGGGGGTGTGAGGCGAGGTGTAGGCAGGGGGTGGTGGGACAAGAGAAATCGACCGCATCCCTTTCTCATTCCCCACACCATTCATTGCCGTTGGGAGGTGAAGGGGAGGGCGGGGGATACGGAAGGAGAGAGAAGAGTATTCTTGTCAGAAATCGAGGGAACTTCGAATCGACTTCCACGGGAAATCAATCAAGAGGCTGAAATATTCCTGGAAGCCCGGCAAAAGAACCGAGGCAAGACACGTAATGAGGAGGGGGATGAGGGAGAAGGGCTCGGGGTTGGAGAGGGGGGAGGAGTAGGGGGGATCTCCTACTCAAGACTTCCTCTTATCGCTCCCTCTTTCTCCTCCTTCCCTTTCCCTCCTCTTCCCCTCAAAACCCCTCAACTAAACCCTCCGCCCACCCTTTACCCTCCTGAGCCACTCACGATTCTCGGAAAACCGACCCCCCTGCGCCCCCGCCGCCGGCCCCTGAAGGATCGGGGGCGGGGCGGGGGAGAAGAGAGCGCCTGCCACCGCGCCACCACTGGGGCCCGGCGCACTGAACGTGAAGCATAACTCTCGGGCGCTAGAGCCACCGTGCTAGTCAGGCGTCGGGATACCCACCCTCTCCGGACCGGGAGGTGTGTGACCACGACGCGCGTCTCGGCAGTCCCCGCTTCATTACATGGAACTCCGCTGTATGCAAACAAGCAGATAGGTGCCGATTCCATACATTTTCCTATGGGATTCGAGTGCAGTATTTCCCTCCTTACACAATGAACTGGTCACCAAACCGTTAAAAATTATGAAATCCAAGAGCCACAAAAAACCATGCGATGATTTTTATTTTAAAAATACATTGAAAATATATCCCAGGGAGATTTGGAAGAATTGATTCCGCATGAATGTATAATTTCATTGTTTTTCAGAAATTAAACCCTTGAGATATTTTGATCATGAAATCTAGGTATCCTTATTTAAAATATACTAATATTCATTATTTTTATTTATTTTACTTTGGAGTGCATACGGAGGGTGCACAATATTATTATTATTGACCAAAGGAAGCGCAGTCGATAAATTATGCTCTCGAAACTTTGCAAGAAATGCAACCGAGATTCACACCAACTGCACTCATATTTAACTATGAAAAGGGTACTCGGTAGGAACAAGTTAGAGTCCTTGAATAGGATTCCGTTTCTTTTCGATGAGAATTGATGAGAGATTGCTGGTCAAGTACTTTCAGCAATGTCCAAGTAATAAAAACCACAAACGTCAGTGCCGCGTAATTTCTCGCATTTCTTAAAACTGTTTCGGTTCTATTTCAATTTCCTATCAATATAATTAGCGGATGACTCAGTCAAAATTTATTGCCGCGGCATCTCCCGCAGTTTATTCGAATTTCCTATCAATTGGTGATTTTTTTAAGCCGAAAAGAACGCCAGCCCTCTATAGTGGTACCAGGTATTACAAAACTAAGATTGATTTTCAAACTCGAAGTCCAAATATTTCATAAAAAACAAAACATTGATTACGGTTATCAATATGAACTATCGTTATAAAAAAATGATGAAAATATTCGTCAGACAATTTCAATATTTTAGTCAAAATTACTGAGAAAATATTAAGAACTGACACTTTATTTCTCAAACGAGAAAGAGCCCAAGGAATTTGACACTTCAAACCATCAACTGAATACATCACTATACAACAAAATGAAACTTATAACTAGCATAAGCATTTACGCAACTAGAACTGAACTGTAGGTATTCACCTTGGTTGCGTTAACACCCAGGTTGTAACATAGACCTGTTAACCCCTATAATAGTCTACATTACCGACTTTTCTGATTTGAAACATCACCTATCTTCCAAACAAAATGAGGAATCAGTCGAGAGGGCACAGAAACGAGCCGTGATGATGAACGCAAATGTCGAACAAATTATGTCACCCCCCTTCCGATTCGTACAATTACGGGCCTTGAAAAGATAGTAAAAACCTCACGTTAACATTGGGAAAATTATACAATAATTGAGGGTGTTGCGAGAATACATAAACTGTCCGATGAAGAATTTATTACGCGCGGAACATATTTTCATTTATTGAAACGAAATACCAAAGACAAAAATCGGCGGACCGATTCATTCGCTTCACATTTTACGCGCTCCTTGCCTTAAGCCTCCAGCAATAATAAGTCCCTCAAGTGAACCTTCCACGGGAAGAATGGCTCGATCAAAACACCTGCGAGTAGCTATCCGTAATTTCGAGGATAAGCCAAGTCGGTGGACCACCCGTACGATCCCGAGGAACTTCCAAAACCCGAGATACACACCTTAATCATTCCCAAAAGAATGATCGACCACACGCGATTCAGGAGTCACCAATAGAAATATACGAAGGTCAATCCGATCATTCTCCTAAAGGTTAAGGTTTCCCTCCCCCCCTCCCACTCCCAACCCACCTTTTTTATTCATATGAGAAGCTCTAAGCGACGAGGGGAGAAAGGGGGGAGGGGTGGGAGATTAGGCTCTGGGGGTTGAGAATTTGATGGGAAAGAGCGGTGTGCAGTTAGGACAAAATCGATTTAATTCGACTCTGAACCAAGGTCACGAGACCCCTCCCTTTCCCCAAACCGATCCGCGACCTCCGACAGCCGTGGCCTCTGGCGGTCCCTGATTCGACACGAAATCATTTCGACCGAAGGAAAACCCTGGTGGAGAGAGTATAAAAAAATATGAGAAAGGGAGTGGGACGGAAAATCTCCGGTTTCGGACTATGGCGAGATTTTTGAATGTCATGCGAGGGAAGGAGTGAGAGTGGATTGCCCGGTCGATGGTGATTGGGGGGGGCAGCATGGTTGGATAATCCTCTTCTCCATCGCGCGAAATACAAATCCCTCGGGCGGGAGAAAAACGGGGAGTGTGGGAGAATGTGTTGGAAAGCGCGAAAATAGTTGGGGGGGGGGGAGGAAACAACATAACGGGTGCCAAACGACACTCTTTTCTCCCATGCTGCCGAGAATTTTGGCTTTAACTTTCACAATTCCCTCGTGCCGCCCCTGCCCAGAGAGGGGGGAACGAATTAATCCGCTTCGACAAACAGACGGACGATTCGAACATATTGGGAGGATGAACTCCTATGAAAAATCCAGGAGCCAAAACTTGGGAGTTATAAAACGTAAAAATGGTCGTGGATGACCGAACTGAAATAGTTTTCGTCCAGTCATGAGGCCTTTATTCCGAAGAGTATTCATGAAACTCAGCACACATAGAAGAATAGTATCTGCACTATCGAAGCAGCCGAACATAATAAACATACGTCTCCAATAAGCATCAATTGAACACTCACTTTAATTTTCCGTGGCTTACAACGCTTGTGATAGAATTCCATGAAAATTAAGCGATCAAGTCTCAAAATTATGAACGCTATCAATATTTTTGACTAAATGAAAACGATGGACATACATCCTACATATATATTTGAGAGGACAAGTCTACCGTATGAATCAGGCTCAATCAAATTTAGACAAAATATCAGATAGATTAAAAGTTAATGGAAGGATAATTTATGAATTTTGATGGTCTTTTCTCACACGAAAACATTTGCATTCATTGTAATCTCAAGTTTTTCGTCGAATCCCGAAACGTGTTTTCTCGACTTAGAGCGTTTTTGCAAAATTATCTCACCATTAAATGAAACGGTACATTTTCTGAAAAAGTGCAAAATTGGTGTTGCACCCAACGAAATACATATTTTTAACGAGAGACCAATGCGTGACATCGAAGATAATGAACCGCAACAGTTATCCTTAGACTTAAAAACCACAAAAACCGTAATGCAAAAGCAACTCCGGGGAAAATTCAGAGGCAAAATATGCATCAGGTAACGCAACAGAAATATCACCGCGGAGACATCACTTTTGTGAACATTATATCCTAGATAACTTGAATTCTTGTACTACGGGCTCCACATTACTGCCAGGGCGAGAGGCGTAGCTTATTTCAAACGTGTTAATGCATCAATAAATACAGTACCTTACCACACATTTATTTTCCCACTTCAGGCACAGACCGACGTCCAAAAGAGTAAGAAAATTATACGCAATACGGGCGTTCCCCACACCTTAAATTTCTTTCCCCGGGGGGTCTAATGGCCAATGCGTGCAGAAATAACGCGCCATAAATGGCCTGCCTAACATTAAGTGCATTAATATTCAATGCCGCTTGACATGCAAACTCCCGTTGCCCCAATGCCAGGTATGAGAATAAATAATATGGTAATCATCCTATCGATCAAAAGTCTCATACTAATACCACATGATGGATCATATTCCTAAATATGAGATTAAAAACACCTCAAAGACACCTTAGTATTGTTAATTACGCGACGTTCACTTGGCCTGGAAATAGAAATGTAAATAACATGACTCACCTGAAGAATTTGCTGCTGGAATGCCTGCTCCTGGAGTACAGAATCCATGTGGAAGCTGTTAGCCAAGTTGTTCAAGTCGTTCCGACGAGATATCGCCGGACTATTGAGTGGAGAGTTCCCCGCGATATCTGCCAAAAGAGAAAAATGACACTTTAATGTTGGTTGGTGTACGATTTCAGCGCACAGAGACCGTAACCTACTGAATGAGCCCTTCTCTTAGGCATTAGGTGATAGAAATGACTCCATAGGCTAAACCTCGCCCCAAAATAAATACGACTGCCTATCTCTCTTTCGTTCAACCTCTATGAACAGTAGATTTGATAGAGCAACTTTTGTTAAATCTTGAGAAAAGTGGTGAAAGCAATTAGTTCCCCATCCTCGGTTCCGCCCAGGTCGAATCTCTAAAGGGATCCAAGTCCCCACGCGGAATCAAGGTTTAGAAAAAAAATAGCATGCAAGAGAGACGTAATGTGGACGAGGTATCCTCTTTTTCCCGAGCCGTTACAGCCTGGAAAAACTAAATGATACGAGGCGTTTTCAAAAAGTGACGGCAATTTTATCAGTTCGCATATTGCACAGTTAGTTCTAGCAAATAGGTCAAACGATCAATGAAGAGTGCTACTTACAAGTTGATCTCTGTTTGCGAACAGCAATGCGAAAAAACGGCCGTATTTGTGGCGAAACAATTCGTGATATCTCATAGGGACTAATTTGAAGGGGATAACATTGATATGGACGAATAAATCAAATTATTTCTAAATAACTCAAATTTCATTGTTTCAGGCTCAACTTTGTGGGAGTTCATAACCATTAAATGAAGAACACAATGCATTTTTCCACAAGAACAGTGGAAAAATACATTTGTGTTCTTCATTTAATGAACTCATATTCCCGTTATTTATTGAACGCACCTCTCATGTACCGTAATCCATTAATGTATCAGAAGATTCTAGCTCACTAGAAACCTACAAATCAAACACGATTCCAAAGTACTAGAACGAACGTGCTCCCGGGATTAACGTCGCGTTTTTCATACGTTTGCAAAAATCACACGTAAAAGAACTGACGCACATAAAATAGGGGTTTTATGTTATAATGTGTACAGTTAACTCACAGAGCGGTAACATTCGTGATCGCTCAGATAAAATATCGCCGAAAATCACCATGAAAATTTAAGGGATCAGGAAGAGATGATCGATGTGATTCGAAGATCACGACAAAATCAAAGCTAGGTAAGCCAACAACTTTAAACAAAAACAATTGAACAGCAACTGGGAAACTGATTGTAATACATACATTGACTCATCATCCCTGAGGACGATGCACGAGTCGGGCATCGAAACGTCGGCCGACATGGAACCCCTGACCCGGTGGAAGACCCGAGTAAATTTCATCAAGCAAATACGCCGGGAAAGCACCAGATCTTACATCACCCTTATTATAAATAATAAATGGTAATAAAATGACGTCAGCAACGGATTGAGCCACTTCAATAATCGCCCAAAAATAGAATTATATCTAGACAACAGTTGTAAAAGAACATAAATTAAGAGGTTCTCGGACCAAGGCTCATATTCTGGCCTCTAAAACACACTGCGGTAACTGACTTTCCTCGTAACACATTGAGTTTTGAAAGTTGCCGAATCGTTTCCAGTCATTTGACAAATCTCAATCAAAAATAGTACTAAGTGAGTACTCGCAACTTGCCAAACTGATTTGGGCAAATAACTGGAGAGTGGAGGGAGTGCGTGAATTATTTCGAAACACTAATAATGAATATTATTATTTGACGGATGAAGGAGCTGAAGGGAGAGATGGGAAGAGAGATAAGGTGGAGAAAGGGGAGGGGAGGTGGGAAGGGCGATGATGATTTTTTTTGTTATCTCGGGCCACTGACAACTTGCTTCCAAGAATCCCGAGATAATAGGACAGGGAAGGGGAAGTGGGTGGACGCGCGGAGTGCGTTGTTGTGGAGTGGAAAAATGAGCGTGTTTACGAGGCGAAAAAGACAGCGTTGCCATTCCGCCGCTGATAGTTTTGGGATTGCATTTTTCGACCTTTTTATCTTCCATGCTGCCAGGCTCGCATCTATCGCGTTCGGCGTGACGGAAGATTAAAAAAATATGTATATAAACAAATTGCGTGTTAGGGCGCCTATGAATTTGCGCGACTGCTCCCTTTCTTCGCTATGGCTTCAAAGGAAACCAAAACGTATTTGCTCATTTTTTTATTCTAACGATGATGGAGGCTGCTTTCCTGATTAGTGACCTTGCTTCATACTTCACGCTAAGACATTGGATATTATGAGAGTAGAATAGGGTACGGAATCGCAACTTGATCCGTTTACGAGCATCAAGAAAAAAAATGCTTTTTACCCTCGAATGTAATTATTTATGAATGCACGCCCAACATTATTTACGAGTGAATCCTCAGTAACATTCATTCCTGCTATTTAGAAATAAATGTTCTATGATTAAACTTTCCAAATTCCGACTCTCACTTTCGCAAAGATCCCTTTTTACCGTTTACCTTCCCTCTTCAATTCCCTCTCTAATACTTCTTCTTCTCTTGACCTCTTTGATTCCCGCACAAGCTTCAACAGCCAATTGCAAAGCCTTTTCTGATACCCCCTCTAATATGTTCTTCTTTGTTTTTTTTATTAATCACCATTGTTCTTTATGAGATTATTTTAATATTTGTTGTTATCATGTATGCTTAGTTTATTATTTATTATTTTTTATATAACCAAATGTAAAGGCCTTAGTGCTGTTTTTGGCGTTAAATAAATAAATAAATAAACAATCCAACAGATGCTGACGCATAATTTTCTACCGATAACCAACCTGATGATGTTGCTTGTTTATGTATATCATAATGAAAACTTAATTAAAATATAAAATAAACTACATGAAAGGACTTTTTTTATAGAGCCAGACGAGAAATGTACTCAAAAACATCGAATAATCAATTGTTCTCCACAAATGGGCTTACGGGCTTCTTTGGTGCATCAAACCATACGAATTAATGCTGAATATCACATTTCAAGGCTGTAATGTCGCGTACAATATCCTGTTTCCAAGCTTGCGAATAAACAGCTCTTTAACAGGAATCAAAAAATTAGCGAACGTTAAAACGTTAAAAACCCATATTCCCGATAAAAAAAACCAAAAAACGTCCTTCGGGAAATATAATATCATTGGTTTTCCTCTGATTCCCTGCGGTCAAAACTGATTTTTGCTCACCAAATCACATACTATTACCTAAATTTTATAGCCTCTTCCTCCACCTTCCCTTAGCTCCTCTGCCTCAACATTATTTTCTTCACTGCCCGTATTTACCTTAATTTTTACGGTGAGAAGCTTCCTGGTCCGACCCTTTTTCGCTTCTACCTCACCCCATGCTCGAGACGTTAAAACACAACTTCTCTCCGCATGATCGAAGCTTTGCCTTTTTTTTATCAAACCATTTTCATGCACTTTCACCCGCCGCACGAAGTCACTCCAAAATTTCCTCAACGCGTCCGTAATTCCATTTTGCGCCACAGCTGAGGCACATTCCGAACCAAATTCAACCCTCCCACTGCCGGCTCGTCCCGGCAGGATCGCGACCGCGAGGCACCGTTTGCAAATCCCCAACTTAACAACATTGTAAAGTAGGGAGCGAAGGCGTAGGAGGGAAGGGGGGCAAGAGGAGTTGTAAGGGTGTAAAGAGGACAGAGTGAGAGAGTCCGGGAAGAGGAGACGTAATTGAGAGGCGCGGGTGGGGGAATGGGGTATGGAGCGTGGTGAGTTCCGAGAAGAGAGGCAATTACCCCCTTCCCTCCGCTCCACGGCTTCACCGTCCCTTCCCTCGTCGGCGTGCCCGGCGAATGAGGTCCGAAAATCAGCCTTCTCTCTCTCTTTCGATGGAATGAAACGAACCCTCGTTAACGGACCGAGGTTCATCACGAAAGAAGTGGAGATTTACCAAGAGGATTTGAGTATTCCCAGGGATTAATCCGGAGAAAGTGGGAAACGGCCTGGGCTGATGGGTAGGGGTTGGCTCGATGGTGGGTGCTTCGGGGGAGGTGGGTGAAGAGGGGGTAGGGTCGGAGGGATGGTGTCCGGGAATGGAAGAATTGGAATGCGGGAGCGAGCGGAGGTCGGCAAAGGGACGAAATAGGGACGGGACTAAATTAATGCCAGGATAGGGAGGAACCACAAGAGGCTGAGGAGAAGGGGGGGGGGGAAAGAGAAGATAAGGGTGCAAGTAACAAGTACGTCGGGTGACTCTTTTTTATGTAATTATTTATTTTTCGCCATAAGCGTATGTGATGGCATAGCAGTGGAACCTTGAAAACCACTGGGAAGCTTTCACAAAATTTGAATGACTAACTTAGCGATACGCCTTCGATTTCTCAGGCATTTCTTTGGATTCC
This sequence comes from Hetaerina americana, assembly GCF_022747635.1. Taxonomy (NCBI): domain Eukaryota; kingdom Metazoa; phylum Arthropoda; class Insecta; order Odonata; family Calopterygidae; genus Hetaerina; species Hetaerina americana. Next base: position 33,383,614 of record NW_027286985.1, on the reverse strand, counting down.
CTCCGTGTCATTTTCTCGAACAGAACACGCGAACGTTTTCACATTTATTTCCGCCTTTTTGTAAACGCTCGATAACAAGCGAAGCATATACCATAATGCCTAAACTATGCATTCAAATCGCTGCGGAAAAATACTCATGAAATTTGATTTGCCATATTCGCAGCAACTAACCAACGCGTCGGGGAACCATTTAATATGCATGAATATGAAGCCCGTTAGAAATGCTTTCGACGTAAAGCATTTTACTTTAGTTTCACTAAACGCTATATTAGCTTCTGGCATACTCTTCTGTTTCGACACCAATCATGAATGTTTCTTCAAGCCTGACATCTTCTGATCAGCACCGTGTTATCATGTAAGTTTGATGCAAAGAAGAATTCCCAATGAAGCAGAGATGTGCATTCTTAATTCAGAAAATCAATCCATGACCATTTGGCAACATGATTTGAGTTCACTTTCACATGGATAAACACCGATCGGAAGTCAAATAGACGTGGTAGTGCAAATACAAAAAAATATAATTACTCAAGGCGTCTCATTAATCGGCGTCGTGATGTCAAAATAGCAATATTTTATCAATAGTTGATGCAACCTTGAATATTATAAAAGAGACTCCCTTCTGCTGACATTGAGCTTCGATATATTGGCACTCATTTTCAGATCAGATCCATTAAACATTAAAAATGACGAACCCTTTCAGTGTAATCGGATAATATCTTTCAACAAATATCACGACAGAGAATCACCGTGAATGAAGTCTGTTGTGCGCAACTGAGAAAAAATTTAAGTCGGCGATTTGACGAAACCAATTTCCCTACATCAAGTTATGCAACGCGCGAAAGGAAAACTTTCAACGCTCATTTCAGGCGGCACCCTGGGAGTGCACGCCAAACGTTAATGAGATCGAGGGAAAAACATTGGAAGGGATTCCGGAGGAATAACTTTTCAAAACGCGCCCCCATCCCCCGAGGAAATAAAATTGCCTTCCCCGTCCGCGGGGCACCCGAGTGAAACTTTGGTCGAAAGATAATACCCCATCGGCCCCTCTACATTTAAGTCGACATAGGATGATGAACCTGGCGGCGAAACTTTTCCAGACTCTCACTCTCCCTGCCCCGCCATCCTACCCCCTCCGAACCACCCCTTCCCCACCTGGTGATTCGTTGCATTGGGGGAAGAGGAGGGTTTGATTCGCGAGCCGATAAATCCACCCACTAAAATTGACGACCTGGGGTGACTGAGAAAAACGCCGAAGTTACCGTGAGAGTTGCGTATTGCCGCGCGTTTTAGTTCTGCGCTTAGCTCGGGAGGAGGAGGAATGAATGGATGGACACGGACGGAAAACAAAGGAGAGACCCAGGAAGAAAAGTTGACGTGAATTAGGAGAGTGAGCTCGGTACAAAGTTTGGCAGGGTCTGAATTGGAGAGGTTAAGGAGGGTAGAGGGAGGAGTGGGAGTCTTCGGGAATGATCCCGCGGAAACGAGGAAGGAGGGAGGGTTCTGGGAAGAGTAAGGGCTTCCCACTGGGTCCCAAGCTTTCCGGGAGTTTGCCCCTAACTTCTTTCCCCGGGGCCGTGCTGGAGAAATCTCCATCTCAATAACTCCTCATGCGGCCGACACGCAAGACGAGACCATTCCTTCCCCTATCTCTTCTCTCGCTTCCCACCCCTCGTCGTTTTAGACCCCGAAACCTATTCCCGCACCCTCCCCGAAAGACTCTTCCCCACCGGAAGAAAAAAAAACATCCCGGCTGGAGAGGAAACGATCTGCAGCCAAGGTCACAGATACCCCACCAAGGATTGCGGACGGCCTGTCGGATAAAACGATGGATAAGGGAAGCTCGGAAAATCCCAAAGAGTCCGGTTACTTGGTACGAGGGGTGCCTGGAGACCATCCCAAACAAGCGAGGCGAAGGAAGCACACGCTAAGTTTCATTTTTTTCGGTAAACCTGCCAGGAGATACCAGTAGACAGTGACGCCTAATCGCGCTGCCGAGGAGGAGGCAATCGAAACATTTCCCGGAAAAACTGATTCATGGATAGGTGGCCGTGACGTCCGGTCGAGGCGAAAGTACATCCGAGTTGTTCTTCCATCGGCGTTGCATCGTTCATCCACCACAGCCCGAGAATTAACTACGGTGAGTTCGCAAATTATTGTGCCTAACTATGGAACTGTTCGTTGAAAGAGAACGTAATGCTTGATGAGCATCGCGCCCATTAATACTGGAGTGGAAAAATGCCAACAACAGGGGAGTGACCAGAGTAATACCTATATTAACATAGGAGGAAAGTAAGCAAAAGCAAAACAAACATTTTACAAAAGTATGCTCAAGGAAGAGAGCTGTTGTTATTCTAAAATGTTGCTATCGTATAATTTATTCGAAGAAGGCCGGACAAGTGAATACAGGAGGTACTGAGATGCACCGGGATGCTGAAAGATGATAACAGAGGAGAGAATGCTAGGAAAGCGAGGAAGAGGCAGGGAAAAATAGGCCTTCTTGATGGAATTAAGAGAGCGAAAAATGCAGAGAGCTGAAGAATGAGTTGGTGTAATATTGCAGTCTTAGAATACATACTGTCAACTTAGCTAGGGCTGCGGAGAACAAGTATTGCGTAGCCCCAGGGTTCGTCAAGAACCTACCGTAACACGATAAGACTACTGCTAATCAAATAATAATCCCTTGTGTAAAAATTCCATTATCTGCTAGCTATGGTTAGTGGACGTTTGGTACTAGTTTCAGTGGTTTGACTCCAATATCGCGCCAATAACAGTTCCCGGTGTCTCTCGCCACCGCCAGAGCTCACGAGATATCCGATACGCACCAATACACTCCCTCTCCGCTTGGTGTCCGGCAGAATCCGATTTCCTCCCAAGGCCCTCGAAGCGGCTCGGGTCACTGCTAATCTACGGCAGATTCTGCTCCCGATAATCGAACATCATGACAGTGGAAGGCAGAAAACAAAGGAGTCGACACACCCTCACGCTCTTCGAAAATAAGGCAAAATCATTTCCACCCATAGAAAAAATCAGACACTGCAAGTATCCATATGCATTTCGAGTTTCACCTGCTACTTCAGGATCCACGACTCAAGAATAACGGGAAATAAAATAAAAACAAAACAGACTTTTCTTTTTTTCAAACGATAGACAAAGTCTACACTCCACATAAACACTAGGAAGCCTCGGTTTCATTAAACGGGCGATGGGGAAATGCGATGAGAAACTTAAAAAGAGGTGTTATTTCGCTTTGGTTAGGTCTCAAGTATTTGGGATCCTTGGGAGAAAACTTTGATAAAAGAATGAATTAGATAATGTTCAGTGAAAATCCGCCAGATTCGTAAAAAATAGTTTACTATAAGAGGACCAAAATTCCAGAGGGAAACCCGGACCCCTACTGAAAAGTCCTCGGCGACCAAATAATCATGACGCCGACTTTGTTTAAAAAAGAAGTGTACGTCTAAAGGGAGATTATGCTGAGAGGTAACCGAAGTTTCAAATCCCTGGTGTCAAAGTAGCTAGTCAGAAAAATTAGGACACCTTAGAACTTGTCACAAACCTCGTACTATGACTGCCCAAAATTATTTCCAAAACTTGATAGTGACAAAGCAAAATTAAAATAAAAACTGAAAGGAAAACCGCAGGTACCTACACTGCCGCTTGTAAACAATAGGATACATTAATAAGCAACGAACATGGAAGGCCGCGGATTTAGTTAGAAATATCTCCAAATTGGATTAAGGATCTACATAATTTTTTTAACTTTCGAACGATGAGGCGACATCCCTTCCCCCTCCTCACTCCATCCCACTACCAAAAAATGATCCTCGCGACGCCGGAAGTCTCTAGAGCGAGGGGAAGTGGGCGAGGGAACCGGTGGGAGGGTTAAGGAGAAAGGGAGGGGTGTTCCGAGTAGTGAGCCAGCGTGGGCGTCGCGTAGGGAGTCACAACACTATCCCCTGTGTACACACACAAGCCTCGTCGTATCAAGAATCCGGCGGCGTGCCATGGAGAGAGGGGCGGCCGGGCCGATAGGGCGCGGAGCCGCGGGTGCTGGGCGGATGCGGGAGGGGGTTATGCGGGACATTCAAAGGCGCGGAACCCCAACCCAAACCTCCGACCGCCGCCGGCGGCCTCCAAATCTCTCCCTCCCCGCACCCAAGTGGGCAAAGACAGTTCGTTAACCCCCCTCGCGAGAGAGATGCGAGAGGCGGTCGAGATATCGAGAGAGTGGCGGGGGGATAGGAGTCGCGGGAAGGATTCGGCGGTCTTGTCCTTGGGATCGCGTTTGAAGGGGAAGGACTCCTGGAAGAAGAAACACGACCGCCGGGTCCGACCTGCCAGAACGCCGCAAAAACAAGACGTAGGCGCAAGGAAAAAAAGAAGGCTGCGTGTGTCATTTTTCCTGCTAAATCAAGGTCGCGTTTGCGAACACAAAACGCAGATGATGAGATATTCCCAGCAATGAGCAGAAACCGTTGCATCAGTACAGGATCTAAATAATAACTCAGCAATTGTATTTACAGTGGGAGCTGAAATTGCGGGGTGATGCGAAGAAATGGAAGCTTGCTGTGAGGATGACATATCGATGGGTCACATATTTGGCAAATTTGGATTGATTGCTGCCTATGAGTATTTTACCGTTTGTCGTGAGGCTAGGACAACAGTAAATCTCGTAAAATTTGAGAAGATGACGGCTAAAATAATGCCAAATTCACTTATCTCTGTTCATAATCGTATCTACTTTAAACAATTGCGGTGTTGAACAATGCAATCCCGCGTAACATAAGTCAAGGGACATTATCATCAGGAATCATACCGTTACGGAAAAAATAATAATAGCAATTAGCCATTCGATATTGAGAAATGCAACATGCACACCACATACACTATGGCAAATAGATAAAATCCTCTTTTCTAATAGTGTTGCTATCGTTACCTCTTCGAGGTGGTATGCCATTAAAAATATGAGCCAACTACGGAATACTTATCAGGTAATCACAGAATGCCGTTAATTGGAAGCAGTGAATAAAAAAACTCTTAAACAGAATTAGCGTACATTGTACAAATTCGATAATAATAATACAAATGGTTTACAAAAGCGTGCAATAGAAAGCTCCTATTAGGAAAAGAATGCGTAATCATCAGCTGAGCATGGAATTGAAACTGTTGTGAAAATTTCAAACTGGATATATCGTGCACTACGGAGGGAAGTTTTCCACTCTAAAGCGATAAGGAATAGATTCAAGGGGATCTGGAGTGAAGTGTTTCCCTAATCAACTCTACTAGTCATCAAACGTTAAGATCAAATTTTAGGGCATCAGTTTTGAGTGCAGTTCTCTCTTCTTACAATATTGGTAGAAATACGAATTACAACATTTAATGATGTTGCATCGAGATACCAATTACATGTTATTTTCCTAATATTTGTGTATTGCTCGTCTTAAGAGCACTTTATCAAATGACTATGATAAAACAAGGTCTTCCCGGGTTAGTTTTGATGGCAATTGACATACGAAATCCAAGATTTTATGCATTGTCTCATGGCAGTGAAGGATTGCCACGAGAAGCAATGTGGATTCATGGTACAGAAATAAGTGCCATTTTCACTGAAAACTAATATCATCAGAGAATTCACTTTAGAACTCGTAATTGTGTAGACCAAAAAAGCACCACCTTTGATTCAATTCTGTTAATTATTTGGCGGGGAATCCCCGGGCGAAACCGTATATTTTGAAATATTGGCGCCCCAGAACTAACCCACCAATAAGTTTCAGAGCACGTTTCAAATATTAATCAATAAAATCTAGAGAGTTCCACAAAATTGTATAGTAACATCACATCTGTAAACGAGCCACGAAGGTGTTACAGTATTTCTCATCATTCATCAACAACGACTGAACCAAGGTGATGAATTAATATATTCGATGTTTTCAGGCTAAAATTTGTGGAAATCTATTATAACTGAAGTAAAAAAACAACGTATCTTTCCACTAAATGTTTTAATCGGAACAACTAGTTTAGATGCATCGGCGTCATCCTCAGGTACAACTGCGTAGGAATACCCGAGGATGACGCTGATTAGTCGAAACTAGTTGTACCGAAAAAAACATTTAGTGGAAAGACACACTGGTTTTTTTACCTCGGTGACACATTAACTCGTCCCGCCACGATCCAACCTCCTCAAAGGTTAAAACAACGGTTTTGAACCAATGCGATTCTTAAGTCGAATCGCTTCGAGTAGGTACAACCTTTATGGTATGTCCCGCATGATCAATCGATCACTCGAAGAGACGGACGCGGTCACCCACGCACACGAAGGCGGCAACCAGAAGCAATGTATCCCATCTAGCAACTTTACCTCGGTGAGGTGGCTGCAAAATTGGCAGACCGTTCATTCACTGTGACGGCGTCACGTTGAAAATCGTAGCGAGGAAGGTAATAAGAAACCGTCTCGGCTCCTCCATTCAAAGGAGACGGGAAAAATACATATTAGTCCACGGAGCTGAGTGGCGAGATCGTCGGGGCGAATTTGGATGGTCGAATGGTCTGTCTGCATGGAGGGGTAGCCAACGTGGTAAACAATCCGCGTGGCCTCGACCATAAGAGCATGAGACGGAGCTTCGGGGTGGAAGTCCTGAAAAGCCGACGCAGGTGCCGAAACTGGCACTGTAATTTTCGCCCGTCGACCCCATTCCACGAGAGCAGTCATCGTAAATTGATGATAATGACTCGAAAATCTGTTCCTTAAGAACACTTGCCAACGAGAGAGACGACCAAAAAGAATGCGAGACAAATGAAAATGAACCCCTGTCATTCGCTCCGATTATGGGGTGGCTATGGAGATGAACAGCGGGGCGATAATTTCCTTCTCTCTCTCACACACACACATCTCACCTGAACGTAATTGCAAACTGATGCGATGGAGAGGGCGCTAAGAATTAAGGTCCCGCGTAATTTTTATCATCTTACAAACTGGATGCTGTGTTTTCGCGGGTCCATTGGGGAAGAGAGATTAGACGGATGACTCTGGGTTCCCGCTGAATGTAACTGAAACTGTAAAGGAGGCGCAGACGATAATTACATTTCTCTCTCAAAGTGAGGCGGACGGCGGACGACATTCAAAAGGACAACCAAAACCGAATGTTCGAAATCAAAGCATTTCACATACGGGTTGCGCAAAAAATATCCCAATTATACCGGCCAATCATCGGTCGGATTATCTAAGCCGGGATAAAATAAGAGATGGACACTGTCACAGGCAGACGGATTCAAGTACTCATTCTTCCCTCACACGATACGAAATCATTGCAAAATCGAATCCAAGCGCCTAAATATATTAACTCGGGGGCAAAAATAAATTATTTAGTCATACAGTAATTGTTGCATTACGCATGTAGGCATGCTTATGTGCACCAGGTTTTTTTACACAGATAAAACGAGTATCGCATATATTCAATCCTATATATTCAAACGCAAGCAGAAACTAGTATTTCTTCATTGGTTGGTACCCAAAAACCCCCTGCCACTCGCCATTGCGACGGATTGCGGGGTTTTGTATAGATTAGAGATAATATTTCCCCTGTTTTCTCGAAGTTAGTTATACAATTCTGATTTGAAACGCAAACACAACATACCAGACACGCCACCAAATGATGCAATAATCAATGGTCCCAATGCTTCCGCAGTGTTCCATGGACGGCTGGTGAAAGTGTTTCGGCCCTTGCCCTGCGTTCATTACCCAACGACGCGACGGTTTTGCTCCTTTTCCAAAAGGCAAGTACGAGCAGTGCCCAGGAGTTGTTGATACTGCTAAGAGTTGAACGAACGGTTGGATACCTAGACGAAAACGCCGTCGGATGAAGACAATGAATCGGATGAAAACAGGGACCTCTTTACCAACCCAATAGATTTAAATTTCCTTCACGGTGATAGGAAAATAACACAGGCTTAAAGTTTCACAGAAAATATAATTAATTGGTTAACTAGTTTCACCACACTAGAGCGTCTTAAGGACTGAGGTGAATCTTTAAGATTTTAGTTGGCCAATAAATTATATTTTCTGATGAAGTTAGTTAATGGTTTCCGGCGTGACTTTATGGAATCGATTCATCTTGGAAATGAAAAATAATAACTTTGTGATTCCACAGGATTTTTATTGTGATACGACCCGGGTTTCGACGTTCAACGTCATCTTCAGGTGACGTTGACGTCGAAACCCGGGTCGTATCACAATAAAAATCCTGTGGAATCACAAAGTTATTATTTTTCATTTCCAAGTTTTCTGATGAACACAAAGTCCGTATTATTTTCCTATCATCAATGGAATTATATCAAGTGTCGTCCTCAACTTTCTCCGAAATTTCTTTCGTTGAAATGGAAACCAATCATTACGTTTCCCCTGCGAAGAGCCATCCTTATGATCTTAATAGAAGACACTTCCACGAAAATATACGAGTCGTATAAGAAAAGGAAATACTTGAACACTAGTATTTGGATTAGAAAAGGAACATATTCACTGTTGAAACAGTCCCGCAGTATCAATACAAACACAAAGCACTCTTCGACAAAAAATTTCCTTCACTAAAGATGGTCACTAGATAACAAAAAAATTAGGGTTCGACAACGAGTATTTTCTTAGTCCTACATAGAGGAGCATGGTATTTCAGTGATTACTGTGCTGGACTATTCACAGGAGGGCTTCAGTCAACTCAATCAAATAACTCAGCTAGGTCTATTTTTAAGTCTACGATACACAGGCGAGCACTAGGTCACAACCCCTACGTCAAATAATTCATCAATAGCTTATAATCAACCAAGTAATAGCATGAATTAAATGCACAGAGACGAGAATGGAAATAGTACCTTTATTAAGTTAGGCGTAGGTCATTCTAATATCGCAAGAACAATTACTTTACATACAAAGGGAGCGATTTACAAATAATTATTTGCCAACCAGATTTAAAGGCTGCGTGGGTTAGTGGAGGGAGGGATGAAAAGGGTTCCGATTCAGTTATTGGCAGTGGAGGACACTACGGTTGATTTTCGATATCCACTAGGGAGCCCTTCCCTTCACCTTTCGCTTCAGAGGAGGGTGGGTGATGAATGTATCCCCTACACCATTCCTCCGCTACCTGATAGCCTACATCGATAAAATTCTTCACTCACCCCTATGACACGAACAGAATATGGCCCGCCGCAATAACTGTAATTTCTGCAACTGTATACTCCAGTGGATTTGCTTAAATACACGGATTACGATTTACAGAGATAAACGTGAATTCGCGCACAAAGAGATTTTGAAAGTTTTCATGATCCGATGAAAGCGATAACACTTTCGCACCCTGTGTACAAATGACTGTCAATTCCGAAAACTGTTGGTCCGGTCAAACGTGTCTTCTTGTTTCCTTCATGTGGCACGCCGGAGATATCATTTGGATTCGCCGAGGAACACTCTCTCCCTTCCCGTGGCTTTCGAAATAAGCCGAACACTTTCATCTCTTTCCTCGGCCCTTCACTGTCATTCCATTCGGATCACCCCTCATCGTTTGTGAGTCAACGGCAATACAAACACAGGGGAGCGTTTTCCGGTGAACGAATAAACATCCTCTCCAACTATTTCCTGAATATCCGACCAGAAAAAGAACAACTTTAAATTTTCGTCCGGATGTTACCCTACCGGTTGGCTTTCGGTGCTCTAATTATAGAATCAAACTCGCGGCAAAGGAAGCAATCCCGGGTTTATAAAACATATCTCATTACCTATTTATGCCAATTGCATGTTCACAAAGATATCATGGGTAAATTCAGGATGATATTTGGAAACAATTCGATGAAAACTAAACATAACCAATTCAAGGGCATGAAACGAGTCGCAATACCAAGTCCAAGTTTAATTAGCATTTCATGCTCTTTGATCGAGCGGCACCAAATGATTAATATAATAATATATTTTCTAAAAGTAATATAATAGAGAATGTTAGATAAGGGGAGAAAAGGAAGAAAAAATAGGCTTTTTAGTTGACAGAAAGGCATGTAGGAAATACGTGTATGATGAAGCAAATAATAACAAAGGAAACTAAATTAAGATGTAGTTCACCAGAGAAGAAATAAATATCCCATCATCGTTGACTGCCATCAAAACCTGCCTACACCAAGAAGGCTACATGTGATGATAATGAACTTTTTAAACAAGATGTTTGCGGGTGCCTTGACACAAAAAAGATTGGATCAAATATATAAGAGTTTTAAGCCAACTATATGTAATCGACTATACGCACTACGCTACGTAAAAGGTTTGAGCTGTGGAACCGATTTTGAAATGTGCATCTATATTCTCGGGCTGCGCAAACCATTCCATACAATTGGAAGTAATGCTTCACGAATAACACATCGGGCCAAAGACGAAAGAAACCGTCAAAAGCCTCCTACCATCACCGTTCAGGGAAACGTCAACCACCACCAAAACGCCTGGAGCTTTTGAAAGAGAGCTTGAGGCGCTAATGTCACAAGGATCCCTCGACGGTAAATTAAAATTAAAGAGAAAATAATGAATTACGTATCAAACGTGATCCCGCACACGTCTGACCAATAAATCCGAGTGTGATAACCGTGAGAAAAAACGGGAAAGAGAAACCTGGAAGAAAAGGGTCAACATCTTTTGAAAAAAAATGCCCCCTTCACAAGGTAAGAGTAGATTATGAGAAGGAAGTTTCCACCCTCTTATTCCAGCCACATGACATTTACGATTCTTATCTCCTCTTCTGAGAAAAAAAGGCCGCAATAGCAGGTAGCGATGTTCAGCTGAAATAAGATCAGCGGCGAAAGGAAAAAAGAACAACGATTTTCAAGCGCAAAAATGAATCCAGTGATGATCCCTCGCTACTTACATCTTTGAAATCTAATTAGGTGGACAACGTGTATATTTATATACACGGTAATCCAAATGAAAATCCACAGGCTGAATTACCACTTAATATTGGAATGAAATCAATCTAAATCACGTCGGGATTGAGATGGTGAGGTGGCTATCGTACTGCCTTCCCACCCAGAGGGCCCGGGTTCAAATCCCGGCGGTGTTGAATATTTTTCAGAGGTATCTCGATCCCTACTTGAGGGTGCTTTGTGGAGGGCACTTTGAGTGAGTACGCCGTCCGTCAGATGGGACGTTAAGCTGCGGGCCCCTTGGCGCATTTCGTAAACAGTAGACTAATACCGACGCCGGGTTTCTCTCCACCCTTCATCGTTTCCTGTCCATCCCTAATGGCGCAAATGACCTCATCTGTCAGTCGCCTACCCTCAAAACTACTACTACTAAATCACGTGGACGGTTGGGTTCCGCTATGCAACGCATGGAGAAATACGAATACGCACATTGGCCACCGATGTCGAATGCAACATCCGAACTTGGCATGAAAGGATGCGATCGGAAATTTCCCAATCCTTGAAAATCCATGGAATTTAGAACTTTCCACTGACGCCTATCACTTGATGATAAGGAAGTACACACACAAGAAGAAAGCATGGGTTCCGATACTATGACGCATATTTCGAAACTGTCTTTGAGGTTGGCTAAAACTTGTCGGTTAGAGTTCGAGAGATGGTTACTAAGACTTGATGAATTAACTCACTAACAGTTTATCTGTAACAAGGTTCTTCTTGGGTACGGTATGCAGTCGAATGATCCCGAGGAGGCTGATCGTTTATGTCTAGCGTCCTAACGCTCACTGCGTTCATGGGCCGGGTGGTGGGGTGGAGTGTAAATAAATTTGAAGATCTAAGTCATACGTGAATTGCCAGTCCTGCATGAGCGGAACGCTACCTGATAGTTGGCGGCTACATTGCATGCAAGTACTTTTTAATAGGATTCCTTATTTGTGTTCTTTGTGTAGCCAGTTAAGTGTAACATTTATAATGTGTGCAACGGATGCTATGTGAATGATATCCGATCGCCCTCCTTCCAGGCAACCATCCGGTGGATCACGGGGTGCCATTTGTTTATGAAAATCCTGGGTTACATGCACTATGGCTGGTGACCCAACACCCCCTGCCACACGTCCTTGCAACGGCTTGCGGTTTAGTGTATACATGTAGATGACAATGTATAGACCACACAACGAAAGAGTTCACTTGACGACGCAGTTAAATGTACCCTCTGAGGACAACTGAGATTTACTCTAACGTTATTATTTAAATGTCTTGGCCAAGTCCACCTAGCATTCTGCCAGAGGCAAAAAGAACGGCTTATGAGGTTCTTTATTTAAGTTCCACGAAAATGGCGGAGGATGAGTGGCAATACGAGTTGACCGTGAAAATTGCAACCGGGTGACTGCGCTCTCTGTTTGCAAATTCCGCAGAAAGGCATCGATGAAGGAATCCACTCATCGATCAACTTTTATGAATAACTGCCGTTTGGCAGTGCAACGATGGCTAGAATGAAAAATTACCTCGCAGTTTTCAACTAATAAAATTTCATTACGATTTGGTTTAAAAACTACCACACAACATTCAAGCTGTTTTTATTGATGCATTAGCACTGGGATCAGGTCGAAATGAACTCACCAGTCTATTGGTGGAAAAAATCTATAGAATTTTTTCATTCGCTCTATTAAACGCTTCCAACACATGAATTCTCGAGCAATTCTCTATCTACAGTTCATACTGTAGATAGAGAATTGTTTTATTTATCCGATGTAACTACCGGCTCGATGGACACCGAGATGGCATTTAAACGACTTCTACAGCATAGCTTACATTTTATTAAAGATAGTTGGATATCAGAAAGTTCATAAAATGATCTCCTTCAAATGATATCCATACTACTTAATACATTTCAATCATTAGAATAGACAGTAATCAACGATCTTAAATCTAATTTGATATGTCTTGGAAGCTGAGGAAAACTAATTCGAAAAATTATTATCTACATGTACGTAACGCTACGTCGCTTGAATTAAATGTAAATATTGAGATAAAATAAACATGCCGTTGTTGATGGGAGGAAAAGGCCATGGGGATCACTACAAGGAAAACAACTAAAAGATTGAAAATGGACAAACTGAGAGGCAATGGGCTTTCCAGGAACACAATAGGAAAGATCTCACGAGAAAACCAAGGGAAAAATATGAAAGCAATACGTACAAGGGAAGGGATACAAGGCCGATGAGGTAACAGGGCGTGGAGAACACGCACGGGATAGGGAAGAACAGGGAAGAGGCTTAACAACACTTCGGGTTTAAACACTAATTTATTCAAATACATTTAAATAATAATCATTGAAACATGTAATCGAACACGACCTAAATTTGGGAAGTTAACGCAAATAAACATTTATCGACACGGACACACTTGAGGCGTCATATTGAAAATTAAAAGGGAAAAAGGATCGAAAAACGTAAAATGTAATAAAATGCCTTCGCCTATTCACATTTAGAAACGAATTTTCAACGTTTAAATGGAAATATTGAACTTAAAATTAAACCACTCGGCTTTTCCACATAAAAAACTTTTATTTACGACCTAGGTTTCGTTATGGTGTAACATCATCGGGTATGACTGATGATGTTATGAACACCTTATGATGTTATACCATAACGAAACCTAGGTCGTAAATAAAAGTTTTTTATGTGGAAAAGCCAAGTGGTTTAATTTTAAGTTCAACATGAAGAATTTCCACCATACTATATGACGCCAGAAAATGTTCTATTTAAATGGAAAATCATTACTAAAAATACTCTCCCTTTACGTTAACAATTTTGTAAGGCCGACAAATGATTGTTAACTTACTTGAGGTATCCGTAGATGCACTCATACACAATATACAAAAGATCAGTAATGTACAGTCCTTCTATTCATTTAGAAAGTAGTACAAGTTACAAGGTTTCCCAGATTTACAAGCTCGTGCACACATTTTGAACGTGTTAAGAATCCATCGCCGAATCCCAAACAATATTCCAGCAGCGGAAATTATGCCAAGTCGAACAACATCGCGAAGAACCTCCCCCCCCCCACCCCCATCTAGCTCTGTTGGGTAACGCTAGATGCTCTCCTCTCATCCCGTATGCTATGGCACTCCTGCGGTCGTCAAAATCTAAAATACCACTTCAGAATAGCATAAAAACAAAATTCACTCAACGTTCCAGAAATAACTCATAAAAAATGGGGCAGGCGGTAGGCCCTCGAGCTGGGGCGGGAGGGAAAGGAAGGTGACTGCCGGGTAATTTAGCCCTTCGCGCCGGATAACGACTCCTTAAAACACCCAAGGAAAAAAAAACCACAAAATCTTCGACCTCCATTTTCGGCCTCTTCCCCCCAGCCCCTCTTTCTCTCCATTTCTGTCTCTGCAAATTTTTACGACTTACGGAAGGGGTGAAGCGGAGGGAGGAAGTTAGGAAATTACTAAGCCGGGCGCAGAAATATGGGACGTGTTTTAGGTGGCTCTGGCCTAAGAAACTTTTCTGCTGACTACTTTCTTACACTCACTTAATATTAAAAATAAAATAGCGTACTTCTTAGCATGGAAATGTGGTAGAACACTATCGATATGCTGGAGCAGAGTGAATATTATTCTATGATCGTCTTCATATGATTCAAGTGAGAGGGAAACTTCTGGGATATTTCGTTACTCGGAGAGAAAGATATTATCTTTAAATTAAATTATAAAAAAATAACTGACATTATATTTCCTATCTGCATGATCAATTATCATATGATTACAAGTACATATTGCCTTAATCAGAGTTCACTTGCTGTCCACTGCATGAACTTGCTAGTGAAATATACCACATTCCCACAAGGCGGTGAAATTTCTCAAAAGTTTAATTCTTCACAATGCTTCTGCCCTGCTGAATTAACTCCGGTTGGCAAAAACATTTTTTCATTAATACGATCAGGAAGGAATTAGCTACTTCACTCCTAATATTACTTATAATCTGAACTGTATTTATCAATTGAAATTAATATTTTTAAGGGTGTTAGGAAATAAACAGATATATAGGTAGATAGTCGTCTTTCATTTTGGGCGATTGAGACTATGGAGTTTCTTCCACCACCTAACCCCTAAAAAGAGTGGCCCATAAGAACCCCTGCTAAAAGCGTCATCAACTTTAATGAATAATTATGCAAAAGTTGGCTCAGGAAACCCATTATTTAAATCATCTCAGTCAATAAAACGTACTTTAAAGACGCTATTGACTGAACTATCTAAAATATCTGGAATAAATGATCCTGGGGTCACCTTAAGGCGGGTTACCGCCTTCTCCGCGAAACACAAGCGAGTTTTCCTTGGGGCAGCGGCAGGAATAATACATTCGATGAGAAGCGAGTGATGTATGGTAAAGGGTCCTTAATTCAAGACATAACTGGCAATGAAACATATTACAGGCTTGACTATAACCAAGCCAGTGTACTAAGGAGCGCACGCACTCTGTTCACCAGATCTTCACGTGATTTGCCTTATCCGATGGCGGAGGAAAATTAATTTTTATCGCAAATGTCGACTACATCTACAAAATACCCCGCCAGTCACCCAAGGGGGTGTGGTGGGAGGTGCTGGGATACCTGTCATTTATGCACACACGTAGTGGAGTAATGCGGCTTGCTGCGATGCGAACATCCACCATATAAATTGAAGAATGCCAAATGAGATTTTGAAGCAAAATTGCACCACGCAAAGAACTTTGGCGCGTGGGTGACGTTCCAATATTTCTGTACTTCGATTGTGAATTCACAAATTTTAGAACGGGTCTGAATGATGCTATAAGATAATAAAAGATAATAAATGAAAGAAACCATGAGGTGAGAAATTAAATTACTCATACGACGCAAATGGGAAATGAAAATCTATTGATTCACTACAGTAAAAACGTTCATCAAAGAAATTGTAATCGAGAGGAGATATCTCGAGATTTCTCTAAGACGAAGTAAACCAGTATGTAGTACCACCTTACATACTTGGTCATCTGGATTGGTGATTCTCGTTGATAATAGGGCAGTGCGAGTAAAGTGTAGACATAAACTTGATGGCGAATTCTCCGTTAAAAATTTAATCTTTCAAAAGTAATCCTTGAGAATAAGTCATATAATATTTGCGATCATGTATTACCGATTCACAGCCGATACAAGTTTCTCTATCAATTAACCTCTTAGTAGGAAGATCTAGAAGTAGGGATAATGGTAGAGATCCATAATCAACATCAAGTGGAGCATTTTTAGAATACTAAAGTCTTAAGAAAATGTGGCATATCTAACGCTATTGGGGTGACATCGACCGAAAAAAAATCCCTTTCTTGCCAGATCAACCGAAGAATTGGGGACATATTTTCCAGGCGAAATCGAATTTCAAAATGATTAAAACATTAGCAACAAAATTAAAAATTCCTTCTGAATGAACCAGAACATCTCATGCAAAACTTGTATCCATTAATTCATTTAGATTTTACTAAAACACCTCCAATTATTTTCAATATTTCTACCCTGCATATTGGGTCAATTGGTAACTCTCACGCTCGTCCTTCCCATTAACGATGGTGCAGAAAAGTTCTAAAGATTACTAGAGAAAAACCGCATGCATTACTTACCGCTTGATTCAAAGTTAAAAGTGAACCGAGGAAAGACTCGGATAACATTCAAGTCAAACTATGCATGCTTGTAACCTTTTTATTTCACGCAAAATAATTGAATGGCTATATTTTTACACCGCGACGAAGTGACGCTAGCCGACCGGCGGCCGTGGCCCACTTCCATAGGACTCGCGAGACACTCACTCCAATTATTATCCTTCGACTCTCTTGCCTATTCCGAGCACGGAACAAAATAAATACACCCAAAGAGGGAGAGAAAAAAAATACCCAGTCGTTCCGAGCGCGAAAGAGGTTTTTTTAAATTTTTTTTTTAAATTTTCATACGCGAGCGCTTGCATGCGCTTCGCCGGGCTGTAAATAAAAAGTGAAACACATTAAAAGGAATTCCGAGAAAACGTAAACGGGCTTTGTTCCACGCAGACTTCTCATTATGGTCGATGTGGGAGGAGGCTTGATGGGGAAGGGAGGGGAGCGATTTGCGGGACCGGGAGTTTTCACCGCCTTGCACTCGCGAGTTTAGCTTGGCGAGCAAAGAGGAGAGGGGGAGGAGGGAAGGGGAAAGGAGGGAATGACAGGGGACTGCACTTCGCCCAATGCGCTTATCTATAAACGGAGGAAGAGGGGGGAGGGGGCAGGAAAAAGGGAGTTGATGCGGCGAAATGGCCGGCTGAAAGATGAAATTGACAAGAGGGGACGTTAAACGTAAGGCAGGAAGAAAGAGAGCAAAAAATATCCGAGGGCTGCACAAAAGGGGATGGGGTGGGGTGGAAATATGAGAGATTGCGAAACTGGAGGAGAGACGGCGTTGGGAGAATGAAAGATAGGTTCGTGTTCTGCTTCTCTCGAGAAGAGACTACGCAGTGACAGGCGGGGCCCGCACACATGACGCCATGCGTAATACTGGAACTAAAAAACCGTAACTATATAATCATTATTTTAAAAAAAATGATGCACGCGGGCCATGAGACAGATAATCCTGAGTGCAGCTATAGAAATGCACAAAAAATTACAAGAAGGAGAACATCTGATCAACAATGACATGCAACAATGTGTCCACTGGGCGATGACATAAAAAACATACCGAGATTATACTATAAAATCTTACGCACGAGCGTCACCAAAACGATAATCTTAAATCGTACGTGTTTCCAATTAGACTTCATCGAATGCACCATCGCGCTAAGGCACGCGACATGGAGTAATTAAACGAGATCGGAACGAAAATATACATATGTATTAAGAGATTTCAGATTCGAAAATAAACGTAGGGTGATCGGAAAAAATCTGATATCAAAACGGAAATGCATGGGAAACTCAAAACGAAAGTATTTACAACGAAATACATTCCATTCATTCGAATAGATCTCATCAAAAGGTCCATTCTTCCCCGACTTTCGGAAGAGTAGCACTTGATGAGCGATTACACCAAACGAGCACATCTCAATGGTAAACGTGCTTGCGATTTCTCAATTCAGGATACGAAACGGAATGATTCGTTTTTATGACAGTCTCCACCAGTTTTAGAACTCACTCCAAACGTCTTGAAACACGAATAAAACTCTTTACTTCGGCCATTGATGACGAGATTGTTGAGGCAAGAGGCTTTTTGGACTTTTCTTTTTCATTGCGAAATTCAAAGAGTTAAAAAAATATTTAAAAATTTGCGTTCCAAAGCATCTACAGCATCTTGAGAAATTGCATTACATTCCAGAAAGGATACTCTGGTGTCAACTAATTGAATACATACATTATTCTGTAAAACGTGAAGTTTTTATAATAAATTTTTTTATAATTGAAAACTATACAATCATAAGGATGCCAATAGGGCTTAACAGCGATAGAGTAGATCACCTTCGTAAACCGATTTAATCAGTATTTAAAATTAAAAATTTTAATTTAAAGCTATTAAAGGATGGCAAAAATAGGCGCGGAAGCTATTCTCTAATACGTGAGGTGATTTAAAGGATAGGGCGCAGGTGTACATAGATGCAAGACGGAGATTATGGTTCGCTCACCTTTCTGGGGGAGATGAGAATACGAAGAGTTGATCTCCACGCTGCGAAACGGCCCGACGTCTTCTGCAAAACAAAGGAAAAACGAATTAAGTCTTTCTACCACCATTAATTACGTAATTTTTGCAAGTGCACTTTTTCATTACCTTTGCACGCTAATTGCAGTCACATTCGACAAAGGTTAAAAAAAGCTAATTGTGAGTAGGTACACTAAGAACGACACTAACATCAGCGAGATAAAATTGTTCTCTTCCCGGAAAAAATGTAACGAGTGAGCCCAACGGAAAAAAAGAGAAACTAGGAGGTAGTGTGTGCTCTACACGCCATATATGCCACTGAGTGTTACGCGCTGTTTTACGGCAAAAGTCACAAAAATATATATGTATGTATACATATATAAATATCATGGCTGAGCATCGCGACGCAAATTACCTCGGCGACAAGATTAATCGCCGCCGGGTAGTTTTAAGCGAAGTGCACGGTGTACAAATGACTCCATACAAAGGCGGAGAAATATTCTGCGGGAGATTAAAGAGTAAAACCCCTGCAGCCATAAAATACAAATTAACGAGTGAATAAATATTTAAAAAAAAATAATGACATATCCAGTGCATTTGAACCGATATCTCGCGTAACGAAGGGGGTTGGACTTTATTAATACAAGAAGAAAAAAAACGCACTTCGTCTACACTCGTCATATGTACGCACGTTATTCATTTCCAAGACTGAATCAAGAAAAGAGGTTTCAAGCCTTTCCTGGCACCTAACTTCGGCATAATCGAAAGAGAGTACATCTTAATTATAGGCCGTGTGCTTTCTCGACAGAGTTTCTTATCCGCGAGCAGTGTAATCTTTGCCAGATATTGGAACAAGATCACGTGAAATTGCCTTAATCACGAATATTACTGGGGACAACGGACTTCCTTTCGGCGGCAGACGGCGAATAAAAGACACGGTATCGACCGTAACGAGGACAAATTACGGCAATGTCAGAAAATGCGGATTCATTATGCATCGAGTTGGAGGATAATTGAATGGCACCGCTGCGTAACCAGAGGGGAATAAGAATAGCGCTCAAGACATTATCCAAACCGATTGAAATAGGCGAAAAAAGTAAAATAGTCATAATTACCTACCTCAGCGGCAAACTTCGGGCAGAGACCAATGAGTGCCATTGCCTGAATATTGAGAGATGGGACTCACACGCAAAAAATAAGCGAAGAATGCATTTCTGTAATAAAAATTTTCTCGCAAAAATTTTACCCCGGGAATTCCTTCCAAGAAGGTCACGAGCGCAAGACCTGCCCTCGGAACCAGGGAGGTAAGAGCTATGTGGAGGCAATGACGATGCCCTCCAACCCTAACGCCGCCGTGGAGATGGACGAGCCCGAAGTGGCTGTGGAGGAGAGAGCGCGGTCGCTTCTACTCATCGAGGGTGCGGCCCCGGCTGCTCCCGTCGGTCCCCCGCATCTCCCTTCAATTGGAGGGAAATGTCAGCGGGAGCGAAAATCGTCAACGGAGGAAAGGGAACCGAAAAAGAAGAGGGCTGACAAACCCAAGCTCCTGGACTCGAATACGGATCTAAAAATGGCTCTCGTACCTACCACCTCGCCTAATATCACACGACCTCCAGTCCCCGTCTCCGTGAGCTCGTCAAATGAGGAGGGATGGTCTTTCGCCCCCCCTCCCCCCGCTCACGCCATCGACGCCCTCGCTACGCGATCCTTGCATCACGGGTTTCAAACACCCGGAGAACCTCTGGTGACAGGTGAGGAGGATGCATCTGATTGCGATGTTTTCCCGTCCCCAACAGCTCATCCCTCGACCCCTTTATCATTGACTGTAAAGGAAGCGTCACCGACCCCGGAAGTCGACCCGCATACAAGTTTCCCAAAGTCAAAAATCCTACATACCCCATCTTCTTTCCCCATTAAGGACAGCCAAGGTGTCGACGATCTTCCCAGCGCTTCTTAAGATACGGACCACAAGCAACTATCGCCCCTGATTTTTCCCGACCACAACCCTTCCGCAGATGAGCCCCAGCCCGCCACTCCGACCCTCCCCGAGGGTACCTCCTGCCCCTTGGCGGCCCCCAGCGGTGCTCCTTCGAAGAAGGCCCCCTGTGGAACGCTGCCGAGTTACCCGGTCTTCGTGGGGACCACGGCTGGCTCTTCCTCTTCGGAAGAGGCCGGGGGGGAGGGATGTGGCGAAATGCCGCGTCCTCGCTCGTCGACCCGTTGGACGAGGCGTCCCGGGAAACGGCGAAGCACTCGTCGCCCGGGGTCGAGTCGCGACCGGAGCGACGCTAGCCACGATCAGAACTCTGGGAAGTGATGTCCGGTAGCCACCCGGTGCCGGACACATTTCGTCCATCGTTGAAGAGTTTTTTTTTCTGAATGACTGATTGAATCGATAATTTCAACCCTGCCATTGATAATTTCTTACAATACATAATTTTCCATTGCTAGCTAAAATCTCCCTCCTAATATCTGTGGACCTTGTCTTCCTTTCTTTTTTCTTTCTAAATGTTAATGGTCAAATGTACGAGTATGCGTCTGTATGCATATGCTTATGTATGTGCGTGTGGATGTGCATGTGTGCGTATGTATGTACAAGTGGATATGTATGTGGGGTATATGTATCATGTATTTATCCATGTATACACTTATACTAAAGAAAAACATGATGTACCCATAATCTGTGACCTGATATTATGCATAATGCTAACAAACTCTGTAATATTCTGAGCCGAATAAAATAATTTATATCATAGCTCAAGTGGTTAAGAGCATCCGCCCGGCAAGTGGAAAGATCCGGTGTTCGAGTCCCGGTTGAGGAAATATTTTTACTCTTGTGATCCGTTCGATTCCGCCTTCCCCACCTCTATTGTGTTCGTCCTTTATACGTGTTCCTATCCCTTTTCCTTATATATGTTTCTGTATATATGAGTATATATATATATATATATATATATATATATATATTGGATTCTATATAGTGAGAGCTTCACTTGAAAATGATATAGTGCATCGAAACTATTCGGGAATAAATCTTTATTAAGAGGGAAATTGTGATAGTCTTCGTCTCTGTTATTATAACGGTGGTTAGTTTGCGCGCCCTAAACCTACCTTAAACTGAATATTACTATTGATTTATTAATTAAATCGTGCGACGACAAAGTTACCACGTGGTGAGTGATGAGAGGAAACTGCCCCGGAAAATCCGATCAAGGCAGGAAAAATGGCTAGAGAAAATATTGAGAGATAACGGACTGATCTCCCGCATTTCAGACAATTCGGATTGTTAAAAGGAATGGAGCTTAGAATAAAATCTTACAATACAATATAATCACATTTTTAGGAAAAGTAAATGAAAAACTTCGCGTAATAAATTGACGAGGTCGAAATACAACATTCAGAATATTCAAGGATGCTTGACGAACTCTCAATTGTCTCCGTCTCAACTCACGATAAAACTGCACGTCAAGAATATATGTGGGGAGCCTTGAAGAGTCTTTGATTCATTCGACGAGTTGAGGTAAAATGTAATGAGAGGGTAAGGGAATTAAGTTGCCTTGAACTAGAGAGGCCGCATTGGGAGCACGCGGAAAATATTTGGAATCCGTCGGAGAAGAATTTGATTACGGAAATAGAAAAGGCGCAAAGAAGGGCCGCTAGGTTTGCGAAGAAATACTACAATGGGAAAGCGGGCGTAACGCAGTCAACAGATGAGGTAAGATGGGAGTCCTTAATGAAGAAGTCGAGACTAAGGTACTAAAGACTATTAAAAAGGTACAGGACACACTTTATGAAACATAAGATATTATCGAGCCCCCTCATTTTATTGGCGGATTAAAAGCCATTCGGATGAAATAATGGAGATAGACTGCAGCACTAATAGATTAAGGAACTTTTTTCCTCGTACGATTCGCGAACACGAAAAAAAATAACGCGATAAAACGTAAACCATAACGGCCGATGAATCTAGTTGCGAACCAGTAACCTGAAACACATCCATCTCGTAATTACTGAAGGCTGGTGACCTAATACCCTCTACCACACAACTCCTAGACGACTTTATGGGTAGGGCGTATACGCACAAGTCACGATGAACTGAAGGAAATAATGGACGGAAAACAGGAGGATATTCTCGCGATAGATAAATAAGAGATAATACGTAATATATATTAAAGATTTCGAAAACCCATGCAATTTTCCAGTTAATAACGATAATCTTTATCAAGTGAAAAATTGCAATAGTTTTCGTCTCGGTTATTATGAGATAATAGTCGTTGGGGACACGGACAGTCAGAAACCTACTTTTAACAGCGGGGACACCGTGAATGATTTGTACGTCGGTCATTGCTAGCCTATGTTACGTGAGGAGTGCATTGTAGTACCACCTTACATACTTGGTCATCTGGATTGGTGATTCTCGTTGATAATGGGGCAGTGCAAGTAATATTTCCATCCATCATCGGGCGTCAATTGACACCATACCTGCCTCTGCTGTGTATGGACTACTCATCAGAGTGTACATATTGTGGGGCAAACCTTCGCTCCTAGTATTGGGGGCACGTTTCCCAAAATTAAAACTCCATGGGTTGCATACCTGCATTTTACAACTCATGCAATTATAAAATGAAACGAATTGCGACACAGTCTTCATTCACTAGGTTATCAATTCATCCAAGAAGCAATGACGATTTTTGAAGCTAGTCTCGTCACTTGCAATTATTTGCCCTTTAATGACAAAGATCCTGGAGTGTATTCTCGCGATATCTTCTCGTTTTCTCTTGCCGAAGTCTCGTTATATACACAGATCCACTAACAGATGTTTGAAAACACTTGGGAAGTCATCTTGCACCTTTCTGACGCACTATTTACGAGAAATAATTTGAAGAATTGAGCAAAAACTAATAAATAGAAGGGAACTTATACTTGAAAATAAATTAAAGCGTACGTGAATCATACATTCAAGTAGATACCTGTCACTCGATACCCGTAAAAATTAAATAGTAATCACTAGACTAGAATCATTGACGATAAATGAAAAAGAAACACTTTGATGAAGGATTTCATGTTTTCCCGGCGTATGGTATTCAAGAAGTTCTCTCGGGTTTCCCACCGGGTCAGGTTGTAGTGCACCGACGTTTCGAAGGCTGACTGTGCGGAAGTGATGACGATGACATCGTCTTCACCCTGAAGACGATGGCAGAGTCAGCCTTCGAAACGTCGGTGCACTACAACCTGACCCGGTGGGAAACCCGAGAGAACTTCTTGAAAGAAACACTTTGTTCCAATCCACCACTTTATTACAGGTACGACTAGTTTCGACGCTACGGCACCTGAGGATGACGCCGTAGTGGTGGATTGGAACAAAGTGTTTCTTTTTCATTTATTAAAATGAACTTCCACAAAGTTGAGGCTGAAACTATTGAACTAATCATTGACGAATTCGCCTATCCTACAGTTAGAGTATAAAGATTATTGTAAATAACAATATCTGATTGTATTGCCAATATGATCTCTCTCTTAGGAGTGGTGATTGAAACCGTAATGGCATCCCAAAAGTATATTTTATTTCCGTAATGATGTCCAGGGAAACAGATGAATAGACGCAAAATTGAGTTTATTTCATTACCCGGTTAGGCTAGAAGAGTAAAGTCGGTTATCTAGAACTTCGTTCTGTAAACTGGCCATTAGTTGAGAGAAGAGAAATATTTGCAAAATCACAGGTTTTATGAAGATTCATTTGAAACCACGCGTGAAAAACCTGATACAAACTGAGATATTTGATAAAAAAGTCATTATATTTACAAGCTCCTTATTTATAGAAATAGAGGGATTTCGAATGTGGTGCTGCGGAAAAGTTTGTTCCTTCAATTGTTAAATATAATTTTATCATATCATTGAAGTTTTAACTGAAAAAAATGAATAAAGAAATTGCACCTAGACCCATACACCGTTGGACGATTGTGGTGAAAATAAAACGAGTCATATTAATTTCTTGGCTAAAGGTTTTGCATTGACGTTGGTGGGAAAATGGTTTAAAAGTGTTTAGGGTACCTCTAAAACGCATATTTCAGCCGAAAGACCCAAAAGTTGAGATATTAAGAAGGGCCCTAAGTTACTATACGATAAAGAGCTGTCTTAAGTGTAAGGGACGATTTCAAAATCCACGAAATAGATTTGTAAATAAACGTACCACTAAAAAACGATTTGAGCCGAGGAGATGCCCGTGCGTCAAAACTTGCGTTTCATGATTCCATTTCCCGGAATTCATTTCACTCATGATTCCTCCAAAACTTTGAAAATTCGGAACAATATTTTCCAGCAGTTTTCCCGAAAATAATTAATTTTGCCATGATTTTTCGTGTTCATCGAGCAAAATTCATCGGTCGCTTTCCATTGGCGCCATTCTACTTTTTTGTAATTCACTTGTCACATTCTGTCAAACATCGAATGGCATTATCTCTTCCTTTGATTGTGACGCAACAAATTGGAAAGCACATTTGCGAAAAATACTATCTACGAAGTCGTGTAGAGTAACATCTTACCTGACGAACAACAATCATCAAAATAATCTATTTCTCACTTCCGAAAAAGGACAGTGAAACTTCCGTTAATATTTCCTCAAGGGAAATAAGCGTCATTGTGCAAAATCCTGGTTCCATTAAGGAAAGAAAACTAAATCGGTTCGTTCGATAAGAAAAGCCCTCACCATCTAAAACGAGAACTGTTGATAAAAGTTACGCTTCGGAAGTTGTGGTGCCATAGCCGCTATCTTAAGCATGTTTTCTGTTTGGACATGACCTCACCCATCGGTTTAAACATAGCCAACAACTACAGCAAGAAATTCAAACAGATTACGCGAAATCGATTTATTGCATAGCTTCAACGATTTTTGCAAGTGTTTTGAAGCACTCCCGAAGCCCCAAAGGGTACACGAAAATAAGTCCACAAAATCAGTAGACGTGAAATCTCGGTGCATAAAAAATGACCATCCGCCACAATAAAAAAGGTCTTTTCGATAGCTTGGCGTAGTTGCGCAAAAGTGAGGACTTGTGGAAAAATGAAAAAAAAACAATTACGATTACAGGTGTTTTGCCGCGGTTAAAAAACAAGATTTAAACGTCCTTGATTTTTCCAGATGTTAGGGAAATAGATACAGTTTTCCTCCAAAAAAATACTCTGCGCAATGTCTCATGCTCGCAATACAATGAAACAGTGGAAAATTAGCTTCACCACCAGACATTCGTTTTTATTCAGTGAGAGAAGGCTTTTCATAAGGAAGGACGCTTTGAGTTTAGCGATAAAATTACACTGATTCATCGCCATTTAATGGAAACGAAATTAAAATGTATGCGACGATACGTACACCAATGTATGCTCAATGGCAATGTATTCATGGTGCGGAAAGGTTAGTGAGATATACTACTATCTTGACTGTGCCACGAAGATTAAAAGAATATTGCTCATCAGACGCGCTCATCGCAAGGAGTCATTTCACTTGGTTTTTACATGTTTTTCACACGTAATATCTGCGTACCATGTTTCACGACACGTACACTATTTTGACTAGAAGCCCATGTATATATTTGTCACCTCATTCTTAAAAAAAATATATTCCTGAGTCCACAAATGCTGCACTGAAGACATTCATATATCCTTGCTTTAGTATCTTCGAATGACCATGAGAAGTAGTTATACCTTTCCGGCAGTATATTGCCTTATGGCTGGAATGAGTCATTTCAGAAGAGCAATGAAGATTTTAATGTGTCCAGGAAATACAAGGAGTGACACTAAGTATTAACTGGGAATTTGTAAAAGATGTCCTGACGATTGAGGTCTATCGTCGTAAACTCTGTGAATGAAAATCCCTCGAGAGCATCCGAGAAATACAAGGGAGGGATTTAAAAACCCTTTATCAGCCAAACGCCGTGACCGCGGACCGATACCCCCAAAAAATAAACGTATGTTCAGGACTTCGTCATGAGCAACCGTTGCATTTCGCCCCAGTACCCAGGTACTTACGCGAACTCTACGGGAAGTGAAAAAAAGGTGAAAAGAAAATATGAAAATCCGTGAACACCCAATTCCAACTATCTCTTGTATCGGATGGAAGATATGCCACGTTCGTTCATCAAGATTAGGATTTAAACGCTTTTACGGGAAAAAATGCACGGTACACAACGTTATACCTCTTTAAGATATAGAAAATCGTCGAAAATAAAAAAAGACAAAAAAATCTTAGACAGGTTTGTTTTCTTTAGGCTTCTTTATGAATAATAAAGGGTTTCTGAGGCTCGGGGAAATAATGATATACTTATAAGACAATGTAACTGCATATTCACTATAATTTTGACGCAGTCGACCTTGAATCGACAAAATATAACGTAATCAAGCATCATAATTAAAAAGTTAAACGAAAATGATTCTAACAGTACATAATAGTCAATGAAATAATACTAACCAAACATTAAAAAACAGCAACATTTCCACTAAAGCTTTTGCCTGCGAAGCTTTGAAACTTAGAAAATAACAAGCGCCATTAGATAATGCCCAGCGCCCACAGCAAGAAAAAAAGAATGCCGTCCATGGACTTCACTCGTCCAATTAGCTCCAAGGTAAATAGAACAAATAAAATCTTCATATTTAAGTCTCCTTTAAATTTAAACGTATATTCACGACTTCGGATATCAAAAACCATTATTTCCACATAATTGATACGTTAGTTTCATTATTCTCAGGAATATTATGCTCGTACGTTTACGAACATCAAACGGAAAGAATATTAATGTTTCTGGACATAAATGACTGAAGGAGATAGAACTGAACACAACCACTTCCCAATGTAGATTGATTGATTGATTCTGATTGTTAAGAGCATTTAAATGGATAATTTCGAATTCGAAAGATTCCATGGTAATGAGATTTTTCAAAGTCACGTTGTTGAGAAAGTGCATTGAAAGCTAAATAGGAAAAATATAAATCCGGAGCTTACCTTTCTTTCATTGCGTGCCACAAACCAAGGAAATTCTTCCAAGAAACGGTTTAAAAGAGGATTCATTTTCCTTAAGAATTCCCGCTGGGATATACTGGTTGAAAACAGTACGTTATCAAAGAGCAATGAGAACTTTCTGGACTATTTGTCACCTTCCGTACGAATTAAAAGCGTAAAGAAAACGAGAAAAATCATCCTTTAAATTTCGGTCATTCGGAATAGACATGTTAAGCTTACGGCACGGAAAACTAGTGAAATAAAAATTGCATATTTAATTATTGATTGAAATGAATTAATTCACATGATATACTAAACCTCCAAATGGAAGCCAAACGAATCCAATGTAAAAAAGTTGCAGGGGGAAAAGTCGCTTAAAAATTCAGTTTTGAGCATACCTGTACATATGCCTAGTTAAGATTTTTTCAATTAGTTTCCGAGTAAAAATAATAATGAGAAATAAATTTGCACTTTTCCAGAGAAAATTTGTTTCTCATAATGACGAACTTCCGCTACATCTCGCCTTAATCTGTTGAATATATAAAAAAATAACTTTCAGGAATTAGGACTCTTTCCTTGGCACATTAATCATCTCTGGTGTTTCCGATATGTATGCATTGGGTTATTTATCGATATTTTTAAACAAAAGAGTTACAATTTAATGACTGTCAGCATACTAGGCTGATTAGTACGGTAATCATGGATGTGGTTATTCCCAGTCACGGCACGCATACCTTAAGTTAGGGACTCGAGCGAAGTAAGGAAGAAAGGTCCCAATGACATTACCTTCTCGTACCTCATCATTTATTCACGAGAATTAGAAGTCGAGGGATGCAAATGACTGCTGCTTTAAAAGGTCCGTACTACGATTCATCTTATTTGAAGCGGGCGAAAATAAAACGACCTTGACGACACGATATGCTCACTACAAATATGCAAAGGGGATAGGAACAAAGGTTATTAATCAATTATTCTCTGAACTCTCGACGGCGTGAAATGGGTAGGGCTTATATATATATATATATATATATATATATATATATATATATATATATATATATATATATATATATATATATATATATATATATATATATATATATATATATATATATATATATATATATATATATATTTATATATATTATATATATATATATATATATATATATATATATATATATATATATATATAAACACAGTAATCAACCCGAAGGTTGGTTTAGTAGGTGATGGTAGAGATCACCCAGTACTAAGCCCTATACGGCGTGTGAAAATTCACACATCAGGGTAGGGGGGCCAGTTCCTTTCACTGTGCCGGTTATGGTTTCCCAGGAAGACCTGGTACCCGAAAAATCACTTTAGCCTGGGTGGAGCTGCAGGTGCCCAGAGTGCCTTGCCCGGGAATCGAACCCGGGACCTTCTGGTCAGCAGTCCAACGCTCTACCCACTGGACTACCGCGACCATATATATACATATATATATGTACTACCTTGATCAAAAAGTTCCCGGAATAACCACCGTGTGGCGCTCCCATCGTTCCGATTTGAGTTCTGTTTTTTTTGTTAAATTGGTACATCTGTTGTTGATATTCCCTTTAAATCTTAGTGTCATAACTTGACATTTGCAAAAGTTACGTAGCCAAGAGTACATCAATCTCTGTGTGTGTTGGCGATTTTTTACAATTTCAGAAATGGATTTAAATTTGCAACAACGAACTTGTATTAAATTTTGCGTAAAAAACGGATTTAGTGGCGCACGGACGTTGGAAATGTTGGAAAAGTGTTTCGGCAACGATTCTCTAAAAAAAACGGTCGTTTACCAGTGGCACGAGCGGTTCAGAAGTGGTCGTGAGTCAATCGAAGATGATGAACGCAGTGGCAGACCATCGACATCGAAAGTCGGTGAAAAAATTGATAAAGTAAAAGAAATGTTGGTCAATAACCGCAAATTAACCATCAGAGAAATAGCGGAAGACTTGAACATTGCCTATGGATCCGCCCAAGACATTGTGGTTAATGATTTGGGTTTCCGTCGTGTAGCAGCAAAGTTGGTGCCAAAAGACCTCAATTTCATGCAAAAAAGAGACCGTGTTGACGTCGCAAAAGACATGATTTGCGAGGCTGAATCCGATCCCACATTCATCAAAAGGATCGTTACTGGAGACGAGACGTGGGTTTATGAGTACGACACGCAATCCAGACATCAGGCAAGTGAATGGCGTTCACCAAATGAGCCGAGACCAAAAAAAACCACGTCGTTTTCAGTCAAAAAAGAAGGCAATGCTGACGGTTTTCATGGATTACAACGGTGTAGTGCATCATGAATTTTTGCCAGAAGGCCAGACAGTAAACAAAGAGTATTATTTGGGCGTTATGAGACGTTTGCGTGAAGCAATTCGCCGAAAGAGACCAGAAATGTGGGCAGAAAACTCGTGGATTTTGCACCATGATAACGCACCGTCGCACAGTGCTATCATTATTCGTAATTTTTTGACGAAAAATGCAACAAAGACCATCCAACAGCCACCGAATTCACCTGATTTGGCTCCCTGTGTCTTCTTTCTGTTCAATCGAGTTAAAAAACCATTACGGGGAACGCGTTTTAGCAGCCGAGAGGAAGTAATGGAAAAATCGCAGGAAGCACTGATGGACATACCGAAAACCGAATATAAAAAATGTTTCGAGGATTGGATCAAGCGCTGGCATAAGTGTGTTGCAGTCGATGGGGATTACTTTGAAGGGGACAATATAGATTTAGATGAATAAACTTGTATTTTTAATTTTCTGAATAAATTCCGGGAAATTTTTGATCAAGGTAGTATATCGATGATGTTGACGCACTGACAAGAACAATGCAACATTTGGACGGTAGAATAGAACAAGAATAAAATAGATAACACTTAAAAGGACACTCACATTGTAGATTGTTTGAGCTTTCGGCCTTCTCCGACGCCTTCTTCAAGTAAGAACTTTTAAGTGTTATCTATTTTATTTATATATATGTATATATATATATATATATATATATATATATATATATATATATATATTATATTACCACCAATTTCCCTTGATTCATAAAACACGAAACCGCATTAATGAAAATTGCTAGCCCTTCATCGCACGAATATTTAACAAAACTGAAAAACCATAAGGAAATACACGGTTAGACTCTGCACAT
This sequence comes from Hetaerina americana, assembly GCF_022747635.1. Taxonomy (NCBI): domain Eukaryota; kingdom Metazoa; phylum Arthropoda; class Insecta; order Odonata; family Calopterygidae; genus Hetaerina; species Hetaerina americana. Next base: position 33,352,838 of record NW_027286985.1, on the reverse strand, counting down.
AGGTAATAATATGCATTTCTTCTCGTCAGTGATGATGTCCATCGGTTGGGCTGCTACGGAGAAAGGATAAATTTCAAAAAGAAAGATTCGAATCAATTTATTCCAATTTTAATGACACTTTGGCTTTTAATTTATTTTCTTACAAACTAATACGATCAAATGACTCTAATTGTACATTCCAATTACGATATTCTTTTTTCTTTTAGGGGAGCCTATAGTACAGAGAATTGGAGTTAAAGATGATCCCGTGGAACGTTTAGATAGCGTGGTCAAAAACTCATTTCTTTTGTTCTGCCCTACGTTATAAACGCCATATAGCTAACGTCATCTCATTTTTCACTTCTCGAGGTTCCCATTCCACTTTGTTTAGACTAAAATTACTGTTATTTCTCGGCCTCTTTTCCGTTTTCCCCGCATTCTTCCTACCATCACAAACTTCGACAGTTTGCATTTTTTTCTTCCTTCCCCTTCAGTTTTTAGTCTATTTCTTCAACCTCCTCTACATCCTCACATCAAATTACTCCCGTAAACACTCATCCCCTTTTCTCCTAGACCACTACACAACACCACGCTCCACATTGAAGTAAAATCCAACGTTTCCTTTAACTTCCCAATCATGAGTAAGAAAATTTGAAGCATACCTTCCATATGGATTATGGAGACCCTGTCAATTATGTGTTATACCTTTTTTGGGAAGACAGAAACCGTAAGGTAGCAATGAGGCACAACATTACACTTCGAATCTAACACCAATCGGGAGAATCCATCGATGAAAACTTGGATAGAATCAATGCCTCAGAAGCAATCAAACATACTCTACGGGAGGGGGGATTTCGCTCTAGACCAATCAACACGATAACGGTGGTAAAAGCAACATGACTACACTCCAACTGAATTCGAATCACGCACAAGTCGTAATAAAAGGGAAAATATTTTATCAAGCCCCGGAGAAATGAGTCTCCAAACGAACTGATATGAATTTAAGCACGCCACGGAGTTCCGCCTTCGCTAAAAAACTTGGTACAGATAAAATATTCTATTAAAATGCAGACAAGTATCCACGTGGGTGTGTACAGGTATCCACATACGTCGACCGTCTACTATCAATATCGGTATGATAACATTTTCAATGTGTCAAGTTCCTTCTATGGCTGCCAAAGTGATTTAAAATAAGTGGAACGTCAATAAAAGGTATTATATTCCTCAACCACAAAACCATACAATTACACAGGTGCCAAGAGCCACAATTAACAGCGAAATTTAAGCCGCAAAAGAAAATACTCGAGCTATTAATGTGAAAAGGGATGAGGAAACCATGGATCAGGGATGAGTTGGTTAGAATGATCTACCCACACAAAATCCATGAAGCCGTAGTAGAACATGTGACAGGGGGGGTAGGTCACCAGCTTTTCTACATACAATCACTATATTTCCTCAAGCTACTGGAACCCCGCGATCCACCAGAGCCCTTCGCCATACGCCCCCATGGCGGCTTTCGGGATCTATTGTAGATGCATAGGATTTTGTTTTTTCCACGAACAATAAAGGATCAGAATTACCTTGTCCAATCGCGGTAGGGGTAAAAATATTCGTGTCAAAATTGGTCTGGTGTTTGTTCAACTCCCTGCCCACACACCCTGGTGGTGGCTTGCAGGGTACTGAAACACCCAAAAACTTAAATTTCAATTTATACAATATGAAAAAATATTTTAATTAATTGCGGTCGTCATCTCATGAAATCGTTGCAAAGGAAAACCGACAGCGACAGGACAAAAGACGCAGAAGGCGAAGACCAATTTCGTTAGAATAGGAACTTGGAATGCTACAGCAATGTTGAGGACAGGAAATTAAGAGAATATTAAGCGATAGATGGAAATAGGAACTAAAATATTTTAGGTTTATGCGAGGTGAGATGGAAGGATATCGGGGATTACTAGAGTGATATTTACAGAGTAATATACAGCGGCGGGGACGAGAACCAACGCAGGGTTGCCACAATATTAAATAAAGAGGTAGGAAGAAGCGTAGTCAACATAGAGCAGGTAACGGATAGAATACTACTAGTGGAGATAAAAGCAGAACCGACGAACTTAGTTATTATTCAGGTATACATGACACCGAGCAACCATAACGAGGAAGAAGTCGGTAAGGATTTAATACAGGCCAGCAGGCTGTAGAGAAAATCATGGATTATACATTCGCCTACACCCCATCCGGCTAAAGAGCACGCGGCAGGGGGCGTAAGGACGCCAGACTTAGAGAGTGTCTTTTAGTGGGACTATTAATCCTGTATACTAATACTGTTCCCCCACCACACGCCCTTGCACACCTTCCGGGGTATTGAGCAGTCGGATGTTCGACAGCGCGTACTTATTACTCTCCTATTAGTGCTCCCCCTTTTATTGCTGATACGAATAGTGCGCGGGAAAAACAAACAGTTGAATCTATCACTTCGAAAGTCTAACTCTTGGATTGTGTGACATTTGTCGGTCCTTCCAATGTAATTAGGGGGCCTAATTTTATCTCCAATTGTAGGCCTTGCAAATGTGAACGGGTGGTATTATTATATCTCCAACGTCGGATGCAGCATGTTAATGATTTGCAAAAAATATATATATATTTATATATATTTGATTTATTTATTTTTATGTATACATTTATTTATGTTTACGGAAATTATAACAATGGGAACCAAGGAGCTATCGCAACAATGCTGCCGATAACATATGTGTATTTACCAGTACTCAAAGAGCTATTAGTGGTGAAGTTGTGAAGAGCAATTAACTTTTTGGGCCGCTATATCATTGGATATAATATTTAGTACTTTACCAGTGCAATCGCTATAATGGCGTCGAGCAATAGAGGTGGTGCTCTGTACGGAAAGGAATGTTCTGGCGATGAAAGGGCTATGGAAGATTATTTCTTTTGTTTGCCGCACGCACAATGGTGTCTCAAGAAGCTTCCCAAACCCCGCAAGCGGGGGTATGGATCAAGTTCTTGATCCGAACAAAACCCCGTAGCGTGAAGGAGAAGAGGATACGAAACATGCACTTCGTCAACTTACTTCTGGATATGTCTCAAGGGACTCTGAAGGGAATATACCTCAGTAGTCCCCCGAAAGCGCACGAACCGCTCCCCCCAGCACCGACCGTTGCCCGCTTCAACTGGGAGGAGCAGCCGGTTGAAGAAAGTAAACCCACAGAGGAATGTACCTTCCAGATTCCTGACTGGGTGACGAAAATGATCGAAGGAAGCGAACCATCGCCTGCAGACCAGCCAAAGGACCCACAAGTGAGTCACACATCTAAAGATGGGAGACTCTATGTTGCCACCAGAGCTCTCCCTGGGCGGCCGGGTTCATACGGCTTCGTAAGCATGTCAGGAGGTGCCGGTGATGACATGCGAAGAGGGGGTCCCCAGACAATTCAAGAAAGAGGTGGAGAGGACGTATGGAGATATGCTACGGGTCGAGAGCCATGCCGCAGTGAACACAACCCTATTCAATGGCAACAAGCAAGGGCTGGAACAACACAACATCAATGCATTCCCACAACCGCACCTCAACACATAAGAAGGGGCCAGTCCACTGAGGTATAGTATCTCAAATGTTAATGACTATACAGTTGCAAATGCTCCGCATATTGCCATCATATGCGTACTACCACCCATTGTTTTCGCCTCGACAATTTTCTTAACATCTACGTGAATTTATCTTTCTCTTCAAAATGATGTTCATCCCATTTATATCCAAGATCAGCATTCAATATTCATGAGAATAGCACTGTGGTAGATAATAATAAACAGCTTTAAATACTATCACCTCTTTAAATTTAATTTTTCATTTCTATAACCATTGGTAAATTAATATTAAAGAAGTACTATTTCCAAGCATTGTATTCTTCCTTGTATAGTCTACACATCGAGACTTTATTGATCGACCAAAGGAACAACTTCAGGCTGATTGCAACACTGAGTTCAACCGGAAACTGGCCTACTTGAGAGAGAATACCAAGCAAGATTTGAGCCGTGCTCAAAGGAAGTATCAATTTGCGCGGTGGTCATATGAAATGGCGATGAGGGTACGGGAATAGGCAATAGAACAGAAGGAGAGAGCATTGGAAAGAAATTTGAATGCACTTTTGATTAAGCTGTATGAACTTGAACGCCGAAATGTGTACCTTTCAGATTTGATCCAGAAAGGAATGCTGGAATTGTACGAGACTAGAGGATATGTGAGATAAGATAAGATATAAGATATTGCGGGCCAGAGAGTTGAATTATCTCGAAGATGAACTATGCATGAAGCAATTGTATCTTGCTGATAGAATGAAATACTACGAAGAGAATTACCTGGGTCCTCCCGAATTCACTGGCTAAATGACGGGATTAATTCTGTAAATAATATATTTTGTTCAGGCTTATCAATATACATTGAGCGTTATATTTAATTTTTCGTTAATAAGATTGATCCCGATTGATTTGAATAAAGAAATGTTTCATAATGAAATTATTTGAATTTTAATTTCTAAGTTAGAATTATAACAATAAGAATTTATGGAAAGATACGTTAGATTTTTTAGTACCCTGAAAGCTACCGTGGTGTGGACCTAAAGGAAAACAAATGAAGAATAGTAGGTATGGTGGACGAGGAGAGTGGTTTGTTGGGAGAAATTATAAGGAAGGAAAGAAAAGCATAGTGCTCCGCAGTGGGATGTTGAACACTGATAGAAGGGAGAGTGTTAGACAAACGAGGAAAGGGCAAGAAGAGCATAGGGATCTTGGACGGGATAAAGGGAGGAAGGAAGTACACAGAGATGAAGAGGGACTTGATGCAGAGTTGGTTGCTGGATTGTATTTTGTTAAGAGTCACAAAATAATTATTTGGTAGTTATTTGGAAGAAGGCCGAAAGCTCAAACAATCTACAATGTGAGTGTCCTTTTAAGTATTATCTATTTTATTTGTGTTCTATTGTGCCGTCCAAATTTTATATAGATAAATATATGTATGTATACATATACATATAAGAGTATACACTTGTATGTGTCGGAAAGGCGCGAGAATATCCCCCAAAATAAACTTGATGAAACTCACAGTGTTATTCAGTTAAGCAGGAAGCATACAATGCAAAACGACTTAGAGTAGCTCATTATTACGATTCCCTTATTCCTTACGTTACAAAAACTTGTGGTTTACGGAGCTAATCATTTCATTCCGTGCTTTTTAGTGCCTATGAAGTATGGACCGATGAATTTAAATTCCCTACCGAGTTCGAATATTTGCAGAAGTTAAATCAAAAACTCCACAACGATGAAGGAGTGGCTATTTATACCCGCACAAGGCCAACCACTTCACAGGCACCCAAGAACCCATCGCTGCCGTTGATCATTTGGCACACTATCGCGAATTACGCGGACTGAAAACCTCTGCAGAGCAGGAAACTTACCCAGGTGAAAATTTAGAACGCGAGGACGAAGTCAAATACTCATCAATCGACAATCATGAAAACTAAACTGGGATAAATAATAAGCCATTACAAAGAGCTTAGAATTCGAATAAATAATTAAAAAATTAAAAAAAATAAGCATATGCCTTAAATAAACGAAAAATAAAAAATCAACGCATGAAAAAAGAGCCGGTTAAAATTTCGTTTAAATGAGATGGGAAGAAAAATTTCCCTTAAAGTTTTGAAGAAACTAGAGGTAACGACGGGATATCTACTTTATTACAACATAAGTTGATTACTTAATTCATAAATCCATCGCGTTCTATACGCTCGTAGAAGAATGCATAATATTGTTCAAGGACGGGTATGGTGGAAAGTTTCCGCAGTTATTGCACTGAACTCAAAACCATAACAGCAGAGTCGAAAATGAACATACGCCTAAATATTAACATGCAATGAGAAGTGCGGTAGCCCGGAGGGTAAAGTACTCAAATGCTGATGGAAGAATGTCGGGTTCCAGTCCGACTGATGTCCCCGGACACATCCAGCATAACCGAACCCGTGTGATTTTCTGTTTACCACACCTTCACATAGAACCTAAATCCACTGATCTGTGAATTTCACCCTCTGCAGAAATTAGGCCATCGCACATGATGATATCCGAGTGGGTAGAGCCTTAAGCTATCGGTCGCAGGACTCCGCGCCCAAACCCCGGGCGACATCATTCAACAACTACATATCAATTCCGAAAGTGAGATATTCTGGATGTTAAAACTTCGTGGCAAACAGAATATGGGAAAAGGGTAAGAAATTAACCTTCTCCCCTTTACCCATTAATGCGTGCATTTAAGGCTTAGTTCGGAGTTTTAGGCAAACATCTAACTTAACCTATCAGAACCAACCATCGAGTTGATCGTTAATTACACGGTAACTAACGATTCGGCAGAGGTCCCATGTTGAATGCCAGGCCACTTAATGGAAGTAAATGAAGGGACGATATATATATATATATATATATATATATATATATATATATATATATATATATATATATATATAGAAACAGATATAAGGAAAAGGGATAGGAACACACATAAAGGACGAACACAATAAAGGTGGAGAAGGCGGAATCGAACGGATTACAAGAGTAAAAATATTTCCTTGACCAAGACTCGAACACCGGATCTTTCCACTTGCGGGCGGATGCTCTTAACCACTTGAGCTATCGAGTATCCGTGGGTCTAATATGTCGCCAAGCGCCCCGATTCTTTCGCCAAGAGATGGCGTCAGGGGGCTGTTTCACCCACCAAAGGAGAAATAGACAACACCATATACACACACACGCGCGCACGCACACACACGCACACACACACACACACACAGACAGACACACACAGACACACACACACACACACACACAGACAGACACACACACACACAGACAGACACACACAGACACACACACACACACACACAGACAGACACACACACACACAGACAGACACACACACACAGACACACACACACACACACACACACACACACACACACAGACAACACACACAGACAGACAGACACACACAGACACACACTCACACACACACAGACAGACACACACAGACACACACACACACACACACTCACACACACACAGACAGACACACACAGACACACAGACAGACACACACAGACACACACACACACACACACAGCAGACACACACACACATATATTTAATATTAAAATCGGTCTTCGGGTTGTTGCTACGGTTTATAAGCCGACGATCTTTAGGCTCCCATTAAAATAGCACAATCAATGATTTCACAGCACATGCGATTAATGCCGTTTCAGAATTGGCCACACACACTTGCACCGATGCCGAGAGAAATGGTAGGGGAGCCATTTTCTACTCCTGTGGTTTCCCCAAAATACCTCTAGTACCCGAAAAATGATAGCATTTTATTGCAGTTTAGGGTGCCCAGAGTCGTCACGAAGTCGTAGAGAGAAAACGTTGGTTTTCGGGTCAGTAGCCTATCGCTGCACCCACTGACAACTACGTCCCCAGTATATGCATATTAGTACACACGCACAATACAGTACAGTAACAAACACACGCACACTTGCGCACATGGACGCTGAGCTTCAAAAGGGAATAGTCGGTAAGCTCGATTGAATGCACTGGTGTTTAGATTGGATCATTTCTATCATGCTGTATCAAGCGAAGGAAGAACGAGCACTTGAATCTGCAAGAGGTGGCATCTACAAGTACATATACGTTTATATACGTTTAAGTTGCATTATTATATGCAACTATTATTACGTTGTATTATCATAATACGTTGTATTTACGTTTACCTCTCTTGATTAACCCTGGAGATCCATTGGTCCAATCGTTGTTGGTCAAGGGCAGCCCCTGCACACAATAGACTACCGCCGAGGGCTTCATACAAGGAAATCCGGATACTGCGTTCACTTGTGGCGACGAAAATAACAATTGGTGTCAATGATGCGTGCATACAAAGAGACGATTATTGTACACGGAATGGGGAGGGGTGTATAAGAGCGTCCGAAACACAACTCGGTTCATCTAGAGTGCTACGGGGGAGGGAAGTGAGGGAGAGAGAGAGAGAAAGAGAGATAGAGACGAAGGGTGTGAATGAGACCTTGAAGGGGGGCTCGCCGACCCTTCGAGGGTAAGAAGGACTGCGCTCCTCACGCGACGGGAAGTGGTCGGAAACAAAAGGGGCAGAGGGGCAGGAGGTGGGTGGAATATAACGAGGTGTAAATACAAATGAGAAAACGTTGCAGTGGGCAATTGCGTCGGAGAGTAGGAACAGACGGACATTGTGCAGAGAGGGATATGATAATTACAAGAGGATGGATGGGAAAGGTAACACATCATCCCAACAGAAACCGCGAAAACTAGGAAACGGATTAATGCGTCGCAAAAGGGTGCCGACACGGAAGATGTTGGGTAAAATTTGCACCAGATGAAAGGGAACGTGAGCGCGAATCATACCTTTGATATACATACGTAATAAATGTCCGTACTCTCACTTTCAAATGTTTCTTTAGGCAGTCACTGCATGTCGACGACGGTAGACGGAATTGGAGAGGGGTGAAGACTTTCCCTGTGTTGGCATTCGCTGGCTGACACGTATGATGCGATCGTTTTATGCCGCTCCTGAAAGACACGAGGGCCTGCCACTGAACGACGACAGACTTTCGAAATAGATGATGCGTGGGGCGCGCCCCTTATGAACTCCCCCAAGTTTTGGTGAGCAGTGAGAGCGAGTGAATGAATAAGTACGAGAGGGAGGACCTTAGGGTGTTGGTCCTCGTATTTTAACACAGATTTGATGACCAGAGAATCATTCACATGACTGAATAAAAACTTCCAATTCTTACATGTGTTGGCCACTAAAGACGCAAAATCGAAGAGCACTGAGTGCCTTAATATGTTATTTGGGACTAAAATAGATACTCCCACTGGAAATCTATACATCCGTTAGCGATATTTAGCTTTCAAGATTACCCTTCTTATGGCTTAATCAGGGTAGCGGTAGCGTCTGACGGAAGCTAGAGTAAAGTAAAAAAAATAGAGAAATACGTGTTCTCCTCTATTAAAACTCGGCTTCAAAACTTCGGATTTATCCCAAACCTTTTTTGCGAGCATTTTAACAACAACAAATATATTATTGCAAAACCTCTGTCTTTAATGATCATGAGAATAAGTATTAAGTTCGGGCTCCAAGAATTGCTTTTAGGAAGTCACAGATACCTATTCGCATTTCACGGTGGGTGAGGAAACACCCCGAAGCGAAAATAACACTCGGTTGTTGGTCCCTGTTTTATCCAAATACTCTTCTTTCACGGGTTATCGTCTCGCACGCCTGTACCACACCACTGCGCCCTTCATACAATTTTTGTCTGCATTGCAATGAAAGAGTACCTGAAGAAAATTGTTAATTTCTGTCATTGGGTCTGGCATACAGCGTCTTAAATTTTGCACAGAAAACAAGACTAAGGATTGAGGAACGAGAGGGTCATGCGACAGAGGTAAAACTTGACGACAGCAAAAACGGAAAGGGATGTGTCATCATTTTTGTAATGGAAAAATTACTGTAGAAAGGAACGCGATTATGTGTGTGCGATTATCGTTTATGAACAAAAAGTTGGTGAGAGGCGAATGAATACAGCAAGTAACCTTAAAACAATTTCATCCATGATAGAGGTGCCTTTTTCACGTCAATATTATCTGAGTCATGTCAATTTTTCATCATTTCATCACTCGAAGGGCCAATTTTGTCGGTTAGCATTGACCTTTTAAAGGACGGGCGGAAAGAACGGAAGAGACTTTGCAAGAAATATCTATAATAAGACGGCAAGAGAAAAGTAAAAATACGTTGAATCAATGCTATACTAATGGCGTACATTTAGATACTGAACAGGGGAATCAAATAAATATACATCTAAACTAATAAGCTCAGCAATACAATCTTAGGTTATATATTACCTATCCTTTGAGAAAAAGAGTCTTCGACTACTCAGTAGGCATATGGGGGGAACAGTTACACTCCAAAAAATTAGGGGGGAAATGATGAACGAAAATAAGAATATATTTTCATTATTTTTGAAAGAGAACACGACATTATAGTTATAAATAAAGGTAAAACGGCTTGACCTTTAAAAACATGACACAAATACGAGAAGAATGCCATAAGCCACTCAATCAACTAAAAGGTTTACGTTCGTATCGACTTCCAATTCCAAATTTTAGCCTTATGCAAAAAAAAACACAAGAGGCGATTGCCAAACGAGAATGGATTTCCGATACAAAAACCTTCAAAACTCCCTCCCTCTCCAAGAGTCACAGGCACGTTTCATTATGAATTTCGACATTTCTCTTTCCCGAACGAAAACTCCATAACGAAATGGGAATTTTATTTTTACATAATAACAGTAATCACCATCCCCTGTTCGCCTGTATCCACTTGCCCTTTGGGGAATTCCTTTTATTGTTCTTCGGTCACGAAATGCCTTGGATAATATTTCCATTAATATCAGACAGGAAGAAGTCGGTGCCCCAAAAATATCTCTAAGAGGAAAAATTTGAATTCTAATCTCTCCCTTTTCCGGAGTTCTCCTTGATGGGACACATTGCAGCCAATGCCACGGGCAGGAAAAAACACTATTTCCTTCAGGTGGCACCCGATATAAAGTTGAAGGCAACGAAGCCATTCCCGCTGTCAAGACTTTGCCTTTGCTATTATGACATCGCCACCACGCTTCCAAAGGCGACTCCGTCTAGAGCGGATCGTGCATGGTATTATGCACTTTATCGACAATAAAACCATTTACGACGAAGCAATGGATGCAAATATGACACTTATTTACTGGGAGAAATTTATGAAAAAGTAGTCCCTGAGGACAGAAAAAAACAAGACAATGGCCCTCGGAAGAAAAACGGAAGCCAGCGTAGTATACATAGGTATATAAAATTAGGCAATAAAAAAGATAGAAATGAAATAAGTTTTCAACTCGGAAAGCGGGTCACCACAGCGAGGTGGAAACAATGGAAAAAGTGTGGTTATCTTGGGAATAGCAGGTACAAATACCGTAAGATGAATATGATCTTATTACAAAAAAAACAGATGTCTAATACTCCTCCTTCACTCCGTTGAAATGAATAATCATTAAGGTTAAGGTAAACATTAAGGAAAGAGCCCCTCCTGCATGTCCTTTTAACTTGTTGGGATGACAATCCTCAGGGTAACTCAGTTGCGGAATCGCATTCCCGCTGTGGAATGGAGCCTGCTCAGGTAATAGATGAGGAGAGAGATTAAAACTTTGACAAAGGAGTAACATAGGGAAAGAAGGTCCAAAATGTCATGTTTAGTAATTTACACTTCTACGTATTAGGACTAAGAATATTAGTCGAGGACAGCAAGTTACACTACCCCAACATCAGGCATGATATTGCCACAGATTGAAATACACCTACAAACAATGCACCTGAAAAATTATTCATTGGTAACCAAGTAGGGAATTGAATTTAGGGATACTCCAATGTTTTCGTAAAAAGCAAATTTTTCGAATTCCCATTATGAGTGTCGTATTGAAAATCACCCATTTTCAACTTCGAATGTATTAAATGCACACAAAAATATCTCGAGTTACACATAGCGGAGTTGCGCTCGTCGGAGTAGAAACATTTTCACAAATTACAAATTAAATTTTTAGTCCGTGTTAACGTTCTGTGAGTGTAATTTACCAGTATTCGTGTTCAGGTTTGTTAGCCCTTTTTTCAGGGTATTCGGGAGGACAAAAGTCGGAAAATTTTCCTGATGCCAATGGACAAATTATTTTTCCAAATAAATCAATGAGGAAAGGAAACGCTTGTTTGGAAGAATCGCCACTTGGCACATTGGTGGAATCAACAACGCCACACAAGGTGTTGAGATGCAAAAAATATTCATCTTCATCTACGTGGTACTCCGTAATCTAACATTTGGGTGAGTGGCAGCGGGTGAAACCACGCCATTAATGAAAAATCAAAATTTAGTGTTACTCATTTAAATGTCATGGAAAGTTTCTAAATGCACAAAGTGGATATGCATGCAAAATAAATATAGCTACACTACAGTGTTGTTTCTTGTTGGCTGATAGATCAACTCCATTAGCCCGTGTGACCTAACACCCGCTTTGGGACGAATGTATTTATATGTGAAGTCAATATGTTCACCATCCATTGAAGGGTTAAAAAAAACCGTTCACGATAAACATTAAGTATTAACAAGTATGTTACACCCTCAAAAAAACTTAACATTCATATTCTCCCTTAAAAGTACATGATAAAAAATTGAATAGTTACGAATGAAATAATAAACACTTTAATGAGAAGTATAAAGCAAAGACAATACGGAAGCTATAAGACATGGATTTAAAATCATCAATCCTAATCCCAAAGTGAAAACTTCCCTCACAAAAGCAAAAGAAATACTCTCCCTGAAAAACCAGTCCCAGTTCGAGCCTATTTCTATAACCTAAATTGAACCCAATTTCCAAAATAACTTTTAACTGCACTGAAAAATTAACTAATGGTATTTGCATATGTTTCTTTGCACAGAAAACTGTTTATTCCACAATTTCACGATAATATCTCATTTCAAATCTGGCAAACCTTTAGGTTATCACCCCCCTCTTTTCTTACAAAATTCTTTGCGGAATTTACCCATGCATTACTTTCTTATTTAGAGTAATCTACTTTCATTTCACACACTAACTGCATCTGCTTATTTCTTCCATCACACTTATTCTTATTCGGCCTCGACTACGTGAAAAAAAACACCTTTATATTTAAAACAGTTTCTGGCGTCACTTGGTGGAAATTCTTCATATTGAAATTAAATTTAAAACACTTCGCTTTTCCATTTTATTTTTATGTGGAAAAGCAAAGTGTTTTAAATTTAATTTCAACCTTTGTATTTTTTTACCAAAACTTTGGGCTAGAAAATAAGGGTCCAGTTTTTAATGCAAGGAGTACCACAATGTATGCCAATACTTTAATCTCACTCCTTTAGAAGAAAGATCGACGTAATTTTTTTCCGCAGTATTTTGAACGGAGCTCTCGACTCAAGTCACCTTCTAGATGCAGTGGATATTAATGTCCCTACGCCGAGAATAAGATGTATCTCACGCTTTCGACGAAAATTCGGGAGGGCCGGAGGTTGAGAAATTTTCTTCTTAACACGGACGATCGGAATGATGAATAGAAACCATTGACATGGATGTCACGCTCGTCAAAGGATTAAAATCAATTAAATAATATTAATAAATAAAATTAAAGATAAGAGTACTGACATTTTTGAGAAGCCATTTAACTTTTTCTAAAAGCTGTCTACTTATTCAATGAAAAGTTATTGCTGTGGTAATTGTACTGTATTATATTTCTATTTCATTTTTTATTTTGTATATATTTCAAAACATGCAATTGGAGTTACCTGTATGTGTTAAACAAATTATTATTATTACTCAAGATTCTACGTACTACCAAAGTCTTCAACATTTCATTTGCACTCAATGTATCCTGATCCGATTTTTCTGCTTTTGAACTCCTCCCGACAACCCTCTCCCTTCCTCCCACAATTCCTAGGACTCCTTCGTTTGTTTTTTCCATCCATTTCATTTTTCCATCCCCCCTTAATGTTCACAAAATTTGACGATAAATATTTGAGAGGAATTGAAATTTCCTCCTGGTATCCCCAAAATTCATTTCCTAGCACGAACTGCAGCTCTGGCGAGTGCCTCTGTTTCGCTCGTCACTTGGGAGTGGAGAGATAAAAACATGCCGGCACGAAGGAAAACAAAGCTGTGACTTGTTTCTCTTTTTTCCTGGCGACCTCTTCCCTCAAGGTCACGAGTGTAAGGACTCCCGATTTTATGTACTTCGAAGAAGGGAGGAAAAACCGGAGAGAGAGAGGGAGAGAGACGCGGGGGAGATGGGAGGACTACGACGTGAGGGGAAGGAACGCGCGCCCTCCACCCTCTCTTAGCGGTCGCGGGTGGCAGCAGGGGGAGGACCTCGGGACTTAAAAGGCTTCGAGGGGTGAATTAACACCGCCGTCCCACAATCGTGAACCCCCTGGACACCAACGCCGTGAACCAAATGTCTGCCATCTTGAAAAAAACCCATCTGAAAAGAGACTTTGTGCTGCTCCGAAGCGGCCAGAAGCTTCCATGACTCACTGGTACGCTCTCTTTTTTATATATGAAATCGTAAATCGTATCGGGTATTTTTTTACCCAGGCATGAGTCGCCTCCTCCTCTCCCTCTCCCTTGGGAGCCCCATTAGTAATGAATCCTACGGTTCGACGCTCAAAATGTGCAATCCGGTAGACGACTGAAAATATTTTTCGATTTCTCAAGGGAGGCGTCAGCCGAAAATCTTCGGGAAATGGTGGTATGGACAAAAGATGAGCGAGCACACGCCGACAGGTCTTATCAACAAGGCAACCTGATATCTTTGCGCAAGCATCCAGATTCAATGTCCATAAAATTAGATTCAAGTCGAATGAAAGAAATATGATCTGAAAATTAACTCCAACGTTAAATACAACTCGGATGTTTATTATGCAAGCACTTAGGACAGGATGAGATGAAAATATTTACTACGACCAGGAAGCAAAATCAGTAGGCCAATTCCGACCCTAGGGTACCTTCACTTTCGGAGGACCCCATTTATTTTATTTCTCGACTTGATTGGGCGATTTTCACACTTATAGTCCCTTCTTCCAACCTAACCCTTACATTACAGACATTACATGGAAGACTCTTACATACAACCAACCCTAGATGGAGGAAAATCCATACAGGCGGGAATCGAACTCGCGATCTCTGGGTTGGTAGGCGAGGGCGTTACATTATCGCCACCGGGGCCGGAAAACAGAAACGATATGGTTTCTGTACTTTAAATCTACGCCCCATGTGTCATCCATTATTGCTAATTTATTGGGCTGTTCGTGAGATTAGTGATGAGTAATTTTATCCTTCATATTTAATTTTTTCAATACGTTATTTGGGAAAGCTAAGATAATTCGTTACCGAAAATAAAATAATTACTCATAATTATTGATCTCCTAAAAATTATAAAAATTCAACACGGATGTTAAACGAGATATCTTTACATCTAACTCGAAATAGACGCGTGGCAGGGGCTATCAGGGTACCAAAAATTAAAAAGAAGGAGAAAAGAGGTCTATAAAATATTTGAATATGCAAGCGTTTCTTCTCTTACCGTTACCGAGAATTAAATGAAAGAGGGGGACATGGCCAGTCTTATCAAGATTTGCTGCGCATGTACCGTCGAGCTTAAGGTACGATTCAAGATTCTGTATTTTTAGCTTTAGAATCGTGAACCCTTAGAAGCAATAACATCCTGCAACGAAGTTACCGTGTTATAAAAATAAGAAAGATTTGAGTAATAGGGAAGAAAATACATAGCAGGAGGTAAAAAACATCATAATTTGAATGTATGAATGAATTTCGTAATTTTACTTAACTTTGAATAAGGCAGCCGTCGACGATCAAACTTACACATGTATATACATTTCATTAGCTGAATGATCGCGCGGATCAAGCCCTTTTGAGAGCCTCCCGGAATGGAATAATTTACTCCAAATCCACGTTTGAATCCCCCAGGAGAGCTTCTTAATATATATGTTTTATAGGAAATTTAAAAATTTTAAACTGAAAAAATATCACGTTGTCCACAATTTGAAGACAACACTTCGATCTGAAACTCCGACAGGCACGTATAGACATCTCGGATCAAAACGGAATGGGACACCTTTTCATAAGACAGGATACATTTATTCAATCATACGCAGAGCTGTAAAATTTTACATGGTTCACAGGAACATTTGAATCTTTTGGCTTATTCGAAAGCTAATCGATCTGTCACTTACTATAGCTCAGCTACTGCTGCCATTGGGAGGTTGCCAAAAGGATGGGAAGACACTGAGACTCCCTTCAGTGAACAGGGATCAACTAAGTGTGAGACCGTTTGCTTCAATCCAGAGATTTTCACGGATGGTTTCATTCAAATGAACTCTTGGGGTTAAAAAAAAGTTTCCCTCCTTGAAGGAATTCATTAACCGAGGCAGTGGCGACCGAAACGGAGGGGGGGGGGGGGATAGGACGCCAGTTTAGCGACTCCGGAAAACTCGGTTTCCCCGTCAAAACAAGATGGTGGGAAAAGCACGTCTATTTTTACGCGACCTCTTTCCCTAAACGCCACAAAATAATAGAACTCCCAGGGGGAATGTTGTTGTTGACGCAATCTCCTCTCAACTCCCCATTTCCTCGGAGCGCAGAGCAGACTAAGAGAATTCACGTGCCATATCAAGTCGAAGGTGTGCGAATCGAGGTCCTTAATAAAGCTGGAGGCGCGCCCGACACCGAAACGCGAGCGGGCCTCACCGCTCACCTTTTCCTGTGGCCAAGGGCGATCGATATTCGTCATGGTAGACACAACAATCCCCAGAGATGATGACCGGGAAATTCCTTCAACCTGGTCAAGACAATCTAGCAAAGGTGGACGACAACATGAGAGCACGTAACTTTTCAATACTGTCGCCAGACTTGGGCTTCATCCAATGGAACCATCTGTCGACACTTCGTAAGCGGAAATTCGAAGATTTAAAATGTGTTCGTCAGTCTAACATGCGGTAATAATAAAAAGTGGCAACTCATTAAGATGTAGATTCAAATACGATAGTTTCTCATCGTAAAAATAATTCGTATTTACCGGGATTTGAAACCGTATCCCCCGATATCGGGTCGAACATTTTGCCGAGTTAAGCCACCGAGGTGTCCTCTCGTAGATCTTCGGGAGCCCAACTGACATGAGCACTAGGACGGACTCAAGTTTGAATTCCGGTCAAAGCAAATGAGAATTACGCTGTAAAATTCTCGAATACGAGCGCTTTTTAGCATGTGACTCCAGGAAAGTAATGTGAGATTCAAAGAAACTTCGGGAGATGCCACGACGGTAACTGTTCACGGAGTCAGTCATCCGCTGACGCGTAATGCTATACGCCTCGGTAGCTTACCAGGATAAAACACTCGATCGGGCATCGATGGACCCGGGCTCGAATACCGGACAGGGCGAATGACTTTCACACTTTGAAATAGTTGCATTGTTATGTTGTAGATATTTTGAGGTTCTTTGGATTAAAAGCTTTTACGCTGTACTCATTCTCGACGGAGGAATCTGCAAGGAGGGCATACGTTTCTTTTTATTTGGCATGTCTACCGTTTAATCTAGGTTTAACCTGACATCCGACACTGCATTAAACCCATCTTTGATTCCGCATACTTCCTTTTTACCTTCATCCTATCCAATATATCCATCCTTTTCCTCCCCTTACCTCGCTATCCTAACGTCCGCCCTTCTATCACAGCATCAATCGCCTATCAAAGTATTCTGCACCCACATTTCCTGCCTCCTTTGGATTTCTCCCAACAATCAATCGCCTCTCATGCCCCACCACCTCTTTGTTTGTTTTCCCATCTGTTCATTTCACCTTTTCCATCCTTCTCAACACCCACATTACAAAAGCCACCAATCTACGCCTATCATCTTGCTTCAATTACCGAGTTTCCTCGCCGTACAAAACCCCGCTTCATGTCAGGGTTTTCACCACTCCTTTCTTAACACCCTAACTCAATGTCCCTGTCATCAATTCCTTCCTTCCGGTGAAATCTTCTTTGCCATACGAATTCTTCTTGATATCCCTACTACTCGGACGGACTTGGTCGAAAACACCACCAAAATAAGTCCACCATTCCAACTACTCTAGTTTTAGGCCTCTATTTTTAACGTCAACCTAAAAATTCCTTCTTTTCGAACACCTTAATAACTTTGTTTTGTTACACGTTAATTCATTTGAATTTTTACAAGCCGCTAAACAGAACAAGAACAGGGCGGATATTTTACAATCATATACAAGCACGCAGCAAACTAGGAGTTACCCCGGCGACACCGATGGCGGCGGAGGTTGATTTGTTAGCTGCGCTGTCAGGTGTCACCAGGACGCGATAAGGGATTGGCGAAGATTTAGTTTTCTTTGAATAAAACCCGTTTTACTATTGAATAAAGTAAACGTGCCATGTGTGCTGGGAAGCAAACACTTGAGAAGATCGCCAGGAACGTGCGTTTGTAAAGCTCTCACGACTCAAACTCTCTTACTTCGCCTTCTCCTTCGCGAGGATGAAATCGCTCGGCCATAACATCTTCGAGAGGGACAATTGGGTGGAGAGAGGTGTGCAAGTGAGGGAGGGCTTTGGAGGGTAAAAATCCGACTCGTAAGTTGTTTACGGCATCGAAAAAGGACCCCACGGATATCTCCTACACTCCACCCTCTCGGCGAGAGGACACTAAAAGGAGGAAAACACGAAGTGGGTGGGAGGGAGGTGAGGGATGAGAGAGGAGAGGATCGTTGTCGAGTGTGTACAAGGTGATATGGAGGGAGGTACGGCGAGAGGAAGAGATAAACCGAGGAAGGAAGAATGAGACGACGACAGGAATGAAGAAGACAGAAAACTCAAGAACCACTCGATCAATGACATAACAAGAAGTCTCCGTTCGGTTCGTCTAAGGTCGGCTAATTTTTTTCCGACAAACCAATTACACCATAAAGTTGAAACTTCTGCTACTTCTCAAAGTGATTTCCCAGTAGACGTTCACATATTTCACAACATCCGGCGGCCATGGCCGACGAGAATATTTCTGTTTGAGTCCCTTTGGCTCAATGAAAAATTGTTCATGATCCGTGGCCGAAGCTTCTTGGGGTTCGTTGCCACGCCCCGCCTTCTTTGAACGGTCGCACTCACAGATGCACATTTTTCACGTCACATAACACCATCACCTCACGACCCACTCAATCGACGATGAATTTCGATGGGTTTTTAACAAGTGGAGCAAACGGATGATGACACGCTGATCTTGGTCACTACATGACGCCTTTTTGATTATTGAAGACATTTCTCACTCAAACGGAGCTATGCAGACCCTGTGAGATTACAGATGCAATTATCTTTGTCTTGTCTTCAGAGAGGGTGAACGAGAATCCTAAAAGTCTTGCCGTCTACTCTCAGTGCCGAGAAAACTATTTGGCGACCTTTATACCCCGCCTCGTAGGTCATCAATCACGTTGGTCACCAAGAGTTGGTTTCGATGACCGAGGGTTACACTCACTTCAAATTAAACCTTTAAACGGGTGAAATCCATAAATTTGGGACGCAGGGCGGCCAGGGGTTGAATTCCAGGGTTTTTACGAATCTCAATGATAAAAATTAGTTTAGATAGACTGATAAAGTAGTATTAAAAATATGATACATGTTCTTCATCCGAGGAAAAATACCGCCTATGGTATGAAGGCGTCTGGCTTGATGAAGGTTTGGAGTCGAATAAATATAATTCTTTCCGTGGGAAAAAGGTTGAAAAAAGAGATGTCCCATTAAAATTATGCATGAAACACCATTGAAAATAAAACTTTCAGGCGTGACGTGGTGGAAAATCTTCATGTTGAAATTGAAAAATAACTAATTTGGCTTTGGCTAACCATTGAAAATATTACAATCAGGTTTATGGCCTTGTAATCACATCATTTTATTCAGTTCACCTCTGTCAACGCTGTCAAAGTTTTGATAACAACAAATTTAAACAGCCGTATTTGAGAGAAATGCGGGCGGATGTTTATACGTGATTGTTCTATGCCACGGCACAGAAAAACGAACAGGACATTCCTCCTCATACTGTCTACTATGTATTTACAGTTAAAGAAACAATTAGTTAAAAAAACATATATTCTCTAAATTTCCAGGTATCGCTGCTCAAATCTGGGTTTTTTTACCCGTTTTTTCTCAAGGTTTCCCCATTCTCAGTTTTCAAGGATTATTGGCTGTCTTACGACAAGGGGTCCAAATCCCCTTCTCGATCCCACCATTTGGTTTCCCACTTAGTTCTGGTTACCAGGAAATCGGACTGGTTGGATATTGGAGAGAGTCGTCCCACAGGATTGGAACACAGGCCAAAAAAATTCAGCACAATACAGTATAGTACTGCCACGGTCCTCTATCAGCGTATTAAGCAACTGACTGCGCCAATATGAGTATGACCTTAAAATAAAAAACCCGGCATCCATACTGCAATTAAGCCTTTTCTAATTCCAATTTCTTTCTTCCTGTATTAATTCCATTCAATATCTCTATCCTTTCCCTCCCCCTACCATGCTAGCCCGACGCTCTCCCTCCAATCACGGTCTTCAATATCCCATCACCAATCAAAATCCTCGGCACCAACCTTTCCTACCTCCTTTAGATTTCTTTCAACAACCCCATCCGTTCCATTAATTCTGCCGGTTTCTCATACTAACATATGTTACAAGAAAGTATCAGCCCAATCACTTTTAGGGACACGAGTTACAAATAGAAGATCAAAGACTAACTGACGGTAACGGTTAACGACACTAAGGACTAGACGTTACGTTATGGATTTCCTGTTTAAGTTTCCTGAACTGCTTGTGACATGCCATCAGATGTTCAAGGAGCTTAAAGCCTAATTAAAACTAATTCTTCAGTGCAATTCGGCATAACTACTGTCACAATTTTTTTTTTCATTCAACCACTACGTGAAACTATGAATGACAACTGAACTAAATGGGGGGCCGTTAAGATGAGATTACCAAGTTTCTTACAACGACATACGCTCCGTTGAGGCCAGTAGAATTGTTAAATTCATAGCACATTTTTGAGAGAAAGGGAAGATTTATTATTATAATCCATTTCAAGACCACCGATAAATATATTATACGAGTCTAATTTGTAGATATGCCATTGAAGAAGTTGCCATTCATTCAGTCCTGACCTCTCCCTTCAGGAAGGTTTCAACTCATATATAAGAAAAAGCGTAATTGACTCCACGCATTACGCTTCGTATTTTTCACAACTCGATTATGATCTTTCAAGTGCCCGTCGTCAGGTGCACTGTTGATGCCCTATAAACTGCCTTTCAGAGCCTAGATAAACGAAGTTACAGACTTTGCTGGAATTAATGAAGGTGGGGAGTCGATCAAATCATCTGCAGCGATATTCAATATTGATTTAATTCTGAGAAAAAAATTATAAATTTACATGACCAAAGGTACATCGATGATTATTCCCCGAAAAGCCTACACTTCTCTCCTAAACGGCATCCATCTCTAGTGAATGACATCGTATACCGGAACCCAGGAATTCAATCCCATGCCGAGTCTTCCCTTTCACTTCGTTTATCTCCGCTCCCTTTCGCTCCGTCTCTTCAGATAAACTCACACACCAACTATCACCCTTCCACCTTTTCGCCTCCTACCGGATTCGTGTGTTTCCATGGAAGTGGAAGATCGCCTCCGCGCATGTTGCGCCATCCGAGCCAGAAATCCCCACGAAGCCGCGTGCGGCTTCCCCCGGAGCGCGGGAAGTGGGGTAACACGACATGGCTGCGCCCGCTCCCTGGGTGAGCGAGTTGGTGACCGCAGATCTGGTCGGCGGCGTCTTTTTTTTTAAAAAAAAAGCCCTCCTCTGCCGACCGCATGGGAGGGCCGGCCAGGGCCAGGAAGTCCGGGGAGGGATTAAACGAGACGAAGGGAGAGAAAGAGTGAGAGATACGCGCAGTCGAGTAAATGTTGCCGTAACATCGTCACCCTTGACCCCTCCCCTCATTCCTACCCGAGTGCGCGGTGACCCACGATGACACGACTCCATGTTGACCCGTGTTTACTTCTCAGGGGCTTTTGGATTGCGTTTTCACGCTATTAGAACAAGGTATGAAGTTTAATTCGAACGTTCGTGCCGCACATTACACTCGACAGCCACACAGTTATGCCAGGGCTCCAGTATTGGACAAAGCTGCGGTTACACGTTTTCAGACGTTGCGTGGCGAGCCCGCGTTTCGTACGTGAACCCGCTTGCTGTTTTCCAATCCTCTAAGAATTTTTTTTTCAATAATTCGGTAATGTTCAAAATGACACAAAAAGCAATTTTAATCCATAGCTAGTTATTCCCTTGACGCAAAGAGGCCACCTTGGCTCTCAAATATAATGTGCAATAAAATTTATCGCATGAAACTTAAATTAACCTAAGGTGCCCACGTGATTTCGACATGTACCTGTATGTATCGCAGGCTTCCGCCAAATTTTGCAGAAGAACTGAAATACAATTATTTTTTTATTATATTAACAAGTTTTGCTATATCTAAAATTTAAATCTTGTTTATTATTTTTTAAACCTTTGATAAATTTCCCCGCATAAAGATGAAGAGGGACCCGGTATCAGCTAGACATAAAGAAATCTATTTACGGCTGAGTTTCACAGAAATGATAAGAGTGCGTAATGATTTCAAAAAATAATTTAATTTAATGCAACTCAAGAATATGGTGCTGGCTTACTTCTCAAAGCCAAGTTTTTTAAATGTGTACGTTACTCAAGAAATGGCACAGATGATTTATTTTTCAGTTATTAATAGAGAGGGAATGCTATATATTCGTGAAGTAGAAAAAAGGTAAATCCAATTCCAGAGATGGATTTTTTAATACGTTCTCAAATGCAATAATAAGTGTTCGTTTTGCAAAAAGAAGAGGACTTTTATGCTTTCCAAATAAATGAGATCATTGGCGATACCATTTATCTTAGATAATTGTGGTATATTCATATGTTCCCATATTTTCATTAATTTTCCACCATGGCATACAAACTCGTATACAAAGTCAACCGCCCAGTGGTCACAACAGAAGGAAAACCTAACCTTGGCCTCACACCCAAGGACAGTTTGATAGATATGGGCATAACTCATCTGGCCTAAACGATAAAGAGAATGTGAGTTTCCTTATTTCCCGGTGCCGACTGAGGATTCCAAGAAAGCTTCGGTTCCGAGTAAATCGCTTAGCTTTGTTTTAAAATGTTCACAGTCATCATCCGGTTTTGAGCCGGCGCGTGCGCAAAAGGAAATAAACAGCAGGAAACCAAGATTCGGAGGGAGTCGCCGATTAACTCGGGAAGGTCGCGGGTTCGAACCACCTCGGGCATAGAAGCTTTCACGTGCTATTGCAGATTTTTTGCCCTGAGCTCACGTTGTAATACGACCTCGGCCGGCCGTGCGCCAAAGAAACCGAAAAACCACAGTCACTCCTAAGTGCAAGGCCAAACGTCATGGAGGTATCAAGCAGTAGGAAGCCGCTCAGCTGGCCAAAGAGACAATTTACGTAATGGTTATTCCAAAATTGAAATCAGTGCTGAATTCACGATTATTATTATCATCGGTAATCTACCGGTTAAGGTACGATTTCGAAAGACACAAGCTACCAAACGGTACAGCGACAATTCCCTCCTGACAAAACACTTGACATCCAACTTTACAGGCTCCTCTTCAATTCCGAATACTACTTTCCCCTCTTCATTCCGTCAAACATCCCTATCCAATTCAAAACCTCTCCTAGTTTTCCTAATCTTCTGCCCTCGATCACAGAGTTCAACATCCCATTCTCAATCATAACGCTCTTTCATACCTCCTTTGGATTTCTTTTAACTATCCTCTCTCCTCCCCCATCATGCATTCCTAGTCTGCTTCCCATTCTGTCCATTTCACATTTTCATCCTTCTCCACACCCACATTAAAAAAGCTTTCAGTCTATGCCTCTAATCCTGCTTCATTGACAATGCTTCCGCGCCGTACAAACCTACCATATCAAGATTTTGACGAGTCTTTTCTCAACATCCTTGCCATCAATTCCATTCTCCTTGTGAAAGCTCTTTGGCCGAACGCAATTCTTCGCCTTATGTCCTCACCACTTTGACTGTTCTGGTCCAAAACACTCCAGTGATAGGTTAACTGTCCTACGAGTACCTGCTCTAGTTTCGGTTACAGACAAAAAATCGTATCGTTTGTAAAGGGGGGGGGGGAATCGCATTCGAGAAATGATCTGAATGGTATTTCTCAAACTGTAATCAGAAATAAGTGCCATGATTATCCTTGAATCCAACTAACGAGCGAAGATGAGCAGGAGCGTTTCAGGAAACTGCCGGCTGTGGCGCTGGAATCTACCTTATTATCGCGAGAAGACATTTTTCGTGAACTGCCAGTAAAAATGTGCTCTTGGAGGAAAGAGGCCGAACGAATGACGGAATGTCTTTCGATTTTCGAACTGGTAGACACTTACGAAAATATTCCATAACAGTCAATGTTCAAAAAATTTCAGATCAGTAAATTATTAAGTTAATAAAATTCAGTTCCCTACGTTGCGCCGCCGTAACTCCAGTGCCACTCCTCAACGTTCACCAGCGAATCTAGATTTCACTTTTTCGTTTTCGAGATCGTAAACTTCTGGTAATTAACACCGAAACTAATACAATAGCCATTTCATTGTCAGAAAACCGATGGAATATGACACTACGATTCGTTGGAAATCAAGCGTAAACACTGGGTTCGACGAAAGCAGAAAACAAAAGCAAATTTGCGCATTTGCAAAAAGCAAACGTCGAATTGAGAGTAGAACGACGCGAAAGACTTCATCAGAGACTGTTTACCAAGTTTGGAACCAACATTGAAGATACTGATTTCAGGACTTGAATTAAACATCGCATTATGAGGCCTTGAGTCTCACAGCATTTCAGACACGCAACGAGGACTAGTAGGACAGAGGGATAGTTAGCGCAAACGGGTGAGCATGAACAAATGAATGATTTTATACATCTTGATCCTTTGCTAAATTCTCCGAATGGATGAATAAAACGAAAGACGATAGAATTTTGGCGGAAAGATCATGGGAAGTGAGGGAAATAAAAAAATGAACGCTCTAGGGAACAACAAAAATAGCAGTGTGGACAAAAGCATAAAATTACCCCATGCATTACCATATGCCTCTTGGCGAGTCTAGGATTTCCCGAAAAAATTTACGTGTGAAATGTTCATTTGCCAAAGTGCTTAATCGTTGCTGCATCAATCTAAATCCCAAGATATTTCATTTTTCGAACCATGGACCTTCTGTTGGCACTGTCATTCAGTCTTTACTATTAAACATTACATTAATTTGCTATAAATCACTTAGTAAATTTCTAAACCACATTAATTTTACACTAGTAACCAATACACGACTTTCCAGAAATTCATGAATTAACAGAGTACGAGGATAAGTTCCTTATTTCCTGTGCTACATGTGGTTTCCCAGGATATACCTGAAACCCGAGAAAATCTCGCAATTTGGGTGAAACTGAGGGTCTCTCTGAGCCGTCACCAATAATCGAACTCAAGTCCTCCGGCCAGTGGCCTGGCGCTGTAACCGCAGGACTACCACGGCTCGTACATTTTTATTACCTACCCTCAGTAATCTACCGGGTTTGGGTAGATTTTTGATCGACCCTGGCCCTAAGTAACATGTCACAAAATTTACTTACGCGCTCATATTACAATAACTCATTCATTAGCTCTGCATACCTTCTACATCCCTGAATTCTAGCAAAAATGCCTGTTCTTCCCCTTTATATATATATAAATATTTCCCGAAAATAATGCCAAATATCAGTTTGGAATATGTTTCATACACATTTCGACTGTGACGAAAGTGTAATGATCCCATTTTTTACCATGCTTCGTAGAGAATTCATAAATGCGCCAAATGACAATAAGATGCCAATTCTTCTAGCGGGAAACCGATTACTAGAGCTCACTCCGATTTTTTTAAGTCAGCCGGAATGTTTCCATCGAACGGATGAAGATTTTGGCAGCATTTCCTGTGACCATTCACATCGTTAGGCACCGGTCGAATAACTTGACGGCTACTACGGAGAGAGAAAGTGTGAGCGGGAGGGGGAGAGATGGGTGCGATGGTCGACGGAGCGGCGGAAACGGCAGAGGAAGCGCGGTGCGCCGCGGTGAGCAGAGAGGGGAGGGATGTGTTTGAGAGAGGGAGGGAGGGAGAAAGAGAGATGCCTTAATAGTGAAGTTGCGAGAAACGTGAATGACTCACCGTTCTCGACATTCCTTGCCCCCCGCTCTCTCACGGCCGTCAACGAACCGTGCGATTAGAAAAAAAATACAGAAAAAGATAAAGCCGCGACGCCAATTTAACATTCCGAGCGTAATGTCGGCTCTCACGGGAGAGGGGGTAATATGGGAGGAGAGAAAAACATTCGGCTACTGCAACGGCGATGATGGCGGCGAAACAAAAACGCATCGGGAATGGAGTTTACCCTTTGTTTTCATTTTTGAAAAACATAAAGAAAATACCCAGAGTCACCACCACCCTCGCCCCCTCTTTTTTTAATCTCTACGCGAAAAACAGGAATGAAGAACAGCCTGGATTTCAATTAATGCTGTGGTCACGGCTCTGCGGAGCATGAGGGGCGAAGCGGGGAGAGGGGTAGGAGGGAGAGAAAGGTCTGATCTTGCCCTCGGGGTGCGGCAATATGGGCGACGGGGGATAATCATGAGTGCAGCCATTCCCCTCTCGCTCTCCCGCTGGACTTCAATTTTCCAGCGCTCCAAAAGACGGCCATCGAGCGATATGGAGTTCGTTGTGGTCGATACTCATTCTATCCAGATAATCACACACAAACTTTTAAAAATCGTTTACTCGTGGTCCGACAAATTGGGTTACATTGCACCATCCACCATGAGTAATCAAAATTAGAACAAGGTCAATATTAGCACCCGAAGCGGGCTTCCAACTCGCGACCTTTCCATTGCCAATCTGAAGCCCTAAGAGCCTGATCAGCGCTTCATAGGGTTCGAAATACGCCGCGAGTGAAATCCAAGACATAACAAAGATCACGGATTATCATGACGAGCCCGATTTATCGCATGTGTGTGTGTATATATACATATACACACACACACACACACACACACACATATATATATATATATATATATATATATATATATATATATATATATATATATATATATATATATATATATATATATACTTTCGTAGACGTAACACGGAAGTGCCGAATAGTACAATACACAGTAACACACAATATAGAAACAAAAAAAGAAGAACACTCACACATCAGATGAAGACGGATTGTTTCCGTCGAAATATCAAGAAAATACGTGTGAGTGTTCTTCTTTTTTTGTGTTTCTATATTGTGTGTTACTGTACACATATAAATACACACACACACACACACACACATATATATATATATATATATATATATATATATATATATATATATACTACCTTGATCAAACATTTCCCGGAATTTATTCAGAAAATTAAAAATACAAGTTTATTCATCTAAATCTATATTGTCCCCTTCAAAGTAATCCCCATCGACTGCAACACACTTATGCCAGCGCTTGATCCAATCCTCGAAACATTTTTTATATTCGGTTTTCGGTATGTCCATCAGTGCTTCCTGCGATTTTTCCATTACTTCCTCTCGGCTGCTAAAACGCGTTCCCCGTAATGGTTTTTTAACTCGATTGAACAGAAAGAAGTCACAGGGAGCCAAATCAGGTGAATTCGGTGGCTGTTGGATGGTCTTTGTTGCATTTTTCGTCAAAAAATTACGAATAATGATAGCACTGTGCGACGGTGCGTTATCATGGTGCAAAATCCACGAGTTTTCTGCCCACATTTCTGGTCTCTTTCGGCGAATTGCTTCACGCAAACGTCTCATAACGCCCAAATAATACTCTTTGTTTACTGTCTGGCCTTCTGGCAAAAATTCATGATGCACTACACCGTTGTAATCCATGAAAACCGTCAGCATTGCCTTCTTTTTTGACTGAAAACGACGTGGTTTTTTTTGGTCTCGGCTCATTTGGTGAACGCCATTCACTTGCCTGATGTCTGGATTGCGTGTCGTACTCATAAACCCACGTCTCGTCTCCAGTAGTGATCCTTTTGATGAATGTGGGATCGGATTCAGCCTCGCAAATCATGTCTTTTGCGACGTCAACACGGTCTCTTTTTTGCATGAAATTGAGGTCTTTTGGCACCAACTTTGCTGCTACACGACGGAAACCCAAATCATTAACCACAATGTCTTGGGCGGATCCATAGGCAATGTTCAAGTCCTCCGCTATTTCTCTGATGGTTAATTTGCGGTTATTGACCAACATTTCTTTTACTTTATCAATTTTTTCACCGACTTTCGATGTCGATGGTCTGCCACTGCGTTCATCATCTTCGATTGACTCACGACCACTTCTGAACCGCTCGTGCCACTGGTAAACGACCGTTTTTTTTAGAGAATCGTTGCCGAAACACTTTTCCAACATTTCCAACGTCCGTGCGCCACTAAATCCGTTTTTTACGCAAAATTTAATACAAGTTCGTTGTTGCAAATTTAAATCCATTTCTGAACTTGTAAAAAATCGCCAACACACACAGAGATAGATGTACTCTTGGCTACGTAACTTTTGCAAATGTCAAGTTATGACACTAAGATTTAAAGGGAATATCAACAACAGATATACCAATTTAACAAAAAAAACAGAACTCAAATCGGAACGATGGGAGCGCCACACGGTGGTTATTCCGGGAACTTTTTGATCAAGGTAGTATATATATATATATATATATATATATATATATATATATATATATATATATATATATGTGTGTGTGTGTCTGTATATTTATATGTATATATGTGTGTATATGCATGTATATATATATATATATATATAAATCGTTACCACAAGGATTTTTGCAACCAAGAATTTCTGTAAGGTTGAAGTTCCTGTAAACTCCATAGTTTGGCTCAACGAACAACGCATTAGCTTACGCAATATTTTTTTCAAACAATGCACTTGGTTGTGCGTAGTTTGGAAACTTATCCGAAAGCTTGAACGATCTGATCTCTCTCAGCTATCACATGTTATCAATTAGACATCATTTTATAAATATCTTCAACCTTGATGGATTGCTTATCAGATTGAAAGGACAACTTTAGCGGTTGAAGAGTATAGGGTTAATTAAGAAAAACTAAAACATTGATTAACAAAAACTGTTCTCTATGAATACCAGTTATTTGGCATTCATAGAGAGCTTTCAATATTATTAATGCATGACCGCCTGGATTACGGAGGATTTTGGAGAAATATTTACATTTAACACTTCAGACTACCACAGGTATTTCCACTGCAATCTACAGATTGCAGTGGAAATACCTGCGGTAGTGCCGTAGGGGAAGGGGTTTTTGAATATGCTTTAAGTCTATGTCGTTGAATCTATTTTAATTTGCAAAAATGTCATGGACATTCCTTTAGAACCATGCTTTTGGGTGCAAGTGGCGACCTCACTATAGGTAACAATGCATGAAATGAAAATGAATTTACTTGTGAGACATAAAGTAATTATTTGATGCTTAATGTGCAACAAGGACACATAAAGTCAAAGTAGTTTTATTTTTCACAATTTAAGCGTTCAGCAAATACCACTTGATAACAATCAGTCCAGCGGGATCGAAGAAATTAAATGACCAATTCGTAAAAATTTCGATTTGTCGCGACTCGACACCTTCCCAGAAGAGATCCATGTAGTCACGTCGAAGCTGGGTCTGCAGTGCTGTAAGTCTTTAAAGGGTAACCCATGACTACAACGTTCAAGCCCAAGGTCGGCTTCAGGGGAAGCCAGAGATAGAGAGAGGCCTATTTGTCACAACGCCCTGCGCCGACTGCAATTAACACGTTCCGATCGATTTTTTCTCTCTGCCGCGTGTGGCTACCAAAAATGTCCTGACACCCACGATACGCACAGAATGTTAGGAATCAGATCGTATTTAGATGGGGGTACTCAGGGGCATCACCTTCGTCGAACCCGGGGCAACTCGCCATCCGACTGAAACTATACTTTCCAGGCCAGCGTAATCCGAAAATTCTATCTGGTGAAACTTTATGGAATTCATTTATTTATTTATTCAAACTCGTACACACACAAAAAAATGTACAAGACCTGGCTTCCAGTGCTAAATGATGTGATAATTATTGTGCACTAAAACCTTGAAATGAAAAATAAATATTTGATAACGCCGGTACGTTCAAGAAATAAATATTGATAGAAAAATTCCTGAAGTTCATTGGTTTAAAAATATTTACGTCGGTCAGAACTCATTTACTGGAAAAATAAACTGCAATAGCCAAGCCTCATTAACAGTAAATTAAAGAATCTAATCTACACTTAATTCTTAACAAAATATCAAATATTTTTTTTACTATATGATAGTCAAAATCAAAATCTAAAACAAAAAAACATGTCGAACTGCCAGATACATTGCTGCAATCATTTGAGAAAGAAGCATTCATCCACACTTTCATGATACCCTACGAGCCACCGGCATGGTGTGTGGCACGGTTGCGAAGACTAGCAGTCACGCCCCATACCTGAAAGACTGCTAGTAACAAAAAAACTTCTTAAGTCAGTATTAAGATGGAGGTAGGAGTTAAAGGATAGACCGGTCTCTCTCAGGAAGAATGAAACATTATCCACCTTCGCGGAGTAGTGGCAAAAAATAATTCGCGGGTTGCTTAGCATGTTTTCGGGATAGCTACTTCCCACAGCCTGACAGGAGGTGTCTTATTGTTCAAGGGATTCCGTATTCGTCACCCACCGGTGCCTTCTTCGTCGTCGGAAAAATTCAAACGGAATACGTGACGAATACGAACGACCAGAACAGGAATGATGTGTGGCGATCTCTCGGGATGCTATCCGCGCGAAGAAAAATCGCGAAAGTAGGATCACGACGCGGGGAATGCGAAATCGGTATCGTGTGAGCCATCGACTGCTCGCTTGACGAAGATGCGGCGCGGCCCCATTCACCACCCGCCCCCATCCTACGGCGGTGGCCCCACGCCCACCTGCCCACGCCTCCCATCCCGTCTATTTTTCGGAAGGTGAGCGAAGCGCCTCGGAATTCGACACACCGGGAGATGCCCACGCCCTTCGCGCGGTCGACCTTCCCCGTCCCACCCTTACTGGCTTTATTTTCTCCTCCTTTAATGGCCGCAAAGGACACTTTGTACCCGTCACGGTGGAATTTATGTTTATTTAAAGGCGAACGCGTGGGAAGCGCCTCTCGCACTGGATGGCGGAGGGAGATCCCGTCTTCTCTCTCCGCCCAAACTCCCTGTGAGGGTTCTCTTTTTTCCTTTACTTACTTTCTTAATCATTGAGCGGGCAGCATGAGTCCTAGCCTTCTTAGTATCATTATTATGAGAACATGTAAATCTACAATGTAGGTACCCTACGAGGCCCCGCTAGGGTACGTGGAAGGGGGTGATACCTTGATACACGCCCTTTCACCATGCATGGAGCAGAAATTGAACAACTAAATGACTGAGCATAATTAGGAAAAGAATTAAGAGAGTCTCATTGGAAAAAAACCAACCCACCTGATGTTATATTCAGTCCTCAGCTACGATGTGCACGGGTATCAATTATTAATGGCTAATGAGTAATTACACAGATGTTTTTATAACTCCGACAACGGTACGTTTTCAAAATCGGTTCGTATTCAGGTAACAAGAGCACAAGCATTGAAATAAAAAAACATAAAAATGAAAAAGTTAAATATTAGTCGATCCTGGCCGGCTGGCTTGACCTACCTCTTCACCTAAAATAGTTCTTTGGAGTAACCTTCAAACAGTAATATTTCTCCGCACATAGGTTAACACAAGAAATTTCACGTCTGCAGCGTTGTAAAATGCGGCTGGTAACTTACAATACATCCTTTCGCCATCGGCCATGCTCATAGAGAAGTAATATCTCTACGCATTCTTCGATGAAATTTTATCCAACTTCAGCTTTTTCGAAGCGAGAAGGTTTTTCTCCTCGCAAAATTGTTCCTTTGGCCTACGCTACTTTCTCGCGAGGGAAAATAATTTAGCTCAAACGAGGAAGTTATCGACGAGACAGAGGCGTATTTTGGAGAGTTCGACAAATCCTATTTTTGGAGGGGTTAAAAAAATGGCCGGAACTTATGGAGAAGTGTATCATTCTAGAAGGGGGCTATGTTGAAAAATTAAAAAAATGTTTTTGAAAAAATGGTTTCTTCATTTCTAACACGGGTACTTATTGAACCGCCCTCGAATGTGCTTCTCACTTCTTTCCACTGTTCAGTCAACCTGATTCCTAAAAAAATTTTCCACTTCCATCTTTCGAATGCCCTGTTTTATTATTATTGATTTAAATCATTTCACTTCACGGGGAAATGTATGCAACACTACTTCGCTCTTCCACGGATCCGAAAGTGGCTGTCAACAAAATTGGAATAAATAAAAAAGACACTCTTCCGCAGTTAAATACTGCAGCTTCTTACAGAAATAACCAGCCACAGTTTTAGTTCTAACAAGAACAGCGTTGTCATACGGAATGCTTTGGATTACTGATATAAAAACGTTTGCTAACTGTATATATGATATAGGTAAAAAGCGAAGACATTCTTTTTCATTATTCCCACACGCTCATACAGTATGTCCATGAGGTTAATTTTACTTGCATGAGGTAATTATATCGCCCTTCTCGCTACGTATTGACTCAACAGTTCAACCGTTTAGTTTCGCATATAACTACCTTACTTCCCTCCTGTTGTCCCACTCAATAATTTACTCTCGCACTGCTTGGAATTTAAATGCTCTGAAGTCATTTGGCTCGTTAAGTTGATTTCCAAACAGTGTACCGACTACAAAAACGTCTCAGCTATTTTGTAATGAAAAATGTCGATATCCTCTCAAGGATAACGACACATTATGGCTAGTTCCGATAAACTGCATCTGACATGAAGAATCCAAGGAGTCACGTCTATTCTTGGATTGATATACGAACAGTGTAATGGTCAATCAGCCGTTCGTTTTATACATATACTTGATGACTGCTGCGTAAAAGTGAAAGCTGGGGCAAATGTATTGGTGACTAAATTGGCACGCAATCACCTCCCGCGTGTCACCCCTGACCTTAAAGGCCATTCGGTCTGAAAGCAAATGCAACAAAAGGTTCTCGAAAGTCACAGACATTTCCTCTATCAGTCACCATCAATGACTTAAGTGAAACATGATGCACCAAAAAGGAATTATATTTCTGCATCACATCTCATGCAGTAGATGGAAAGAAAAAAGTATCTCATTTTCAAGTCGAAATCCTTTGCCTATTTTCAGGGGATATTGGGCAATTGCAAAGAAACACTTGGTTTTTCCACATAAAATATTTATTCACGACCTAGGTTTCGACGCTCAGCGTCATCTTCAGCTGAAGATGACGCTGAGCGTCGAAACCTAGGTCGTGAATAAATATTTTATGTGGAAAAACCAAGTGTTTCTTTGCAATAGGTATCGTTTCCACAAAGTGACGCCTGAAGTTATCTCCTTGATATTGGGCAAGTTTAGTGATAATCAGCACTTCGGCCCTTAATCATTCAGCGCTAAGCAGCATTGGATGATTATATCTCCTCTCATTGCGGAGAAATTGCATTTAGGTAAATTGCATGAATACATAATCAAAGACCCTTACCATCACAGATTTAGGCGTTTTGAGGTAAGGGACTTAGCTCAATTTTAAGAACTCAACATTCTTTCTTCTCAGCTTTCCTCGACGTTTCAGTCGAAGCTCAACGGCTTTCAGGTGTTCCTTCACATAGCAATCCACTGGTGACAACAATTACGAGTGTGTAAGATCAGACGCAGCACAGCAGCTAAAACATCGTCATAAGTGATAATAAAATACGAAAAGTACGAGTATAATCGCAGTGTCTGTTACCATTCCTTGAAATAGTGGCAGAAGTTTCCACAACCACAACTGGCCTCTTGTCCAGGTCTGATTGGACGACACGGATTTTTTGCCAATCATCTATTGAGGAGTCAGTGGCTCCAGGATAAGCCTGATAGGCCAAAAACCTAACCCTGTGATTATTCTAACCACCTCAGGGCAATAAAGTTGCGAAAAACAGAATGTTTTCTTGCTTTATATTATTCACTACAATATCTGTAGAGTCATATGAGAAAGCAGAGACAGAAGCACTACGTAAAAATTTTCATTTTAAGGGTTTTATTGTCTGGATGAGATTTGTATTGAATTTTTGTACAATTACGTCCCTAAGGACCGTCCGAGAACAATCACATGGTGAAACAATGAAGTGAATTGTGCGTCAGGGGCGAACCTAAAACAACTCCAATTAAATTGAAATTTCACGTCTTCAATTATTTGTTTTAAATCAAAGGATTGAAAATTGAAGAAATTTTGTGGAATTCATTTATGGAAACAACCACCACAGTAATCAAACTGAAGTTCGGTTTGATAGGCGATGGCATTTATCACTAAGCCAAACGGGTTGCGAAATTCACACATCAGTGTAAGGGGGGTCAGTCCCTTTTCCTGAGTTCCCAGTGGCTTCCCAGAAAGATCTGGTACCCGAAAAGAACGCAACTTTGGTGAATCTGAGGGTGCCCAGAGGTGTCACTCGTCATTCGGGTCCTCCGACCAGTATACCAGCGCTTTATCCCATGGACTATCACCCTCCCTTATTTAGACAAATTTTTTTACGAAATTGTCCATTTAGACACAAGGAATAATCTTTTCAAACGAAAATATGCCGGGAGACAGTCGAAAATTTGGACCGGATTGCTATTGGAAACGATGCATACACAAAGGAGGTACCACATTCCAGTGGAACAGACTTGAGAGGAAACAACTGGAAACGGTAAACAAAACCAGCGAGGGCATCAGGCAATGGCTCAGGAAAACTTATGCATGGGATTTCCATTTCAACGGTCGCGAGACGTGGAGGATGGAATGAGAGAACGAGAGAAGATTACAATGTAATGCGGCGCCACGGAAGATTGACGAGGGCTCCCTAGACAGACCCGAGTGACTAATGACCGCGTCCTTCGAGGAGTGAGTGAAGGCAGAAGCCACTTCGAAGACACTGGCGAGAGGAAGGGGGAAAATTAATCGGTTGCAATCCTGGGCACAATTTTTTACCGAAGGCCGAAATGAAAAGAGATAAGGAAGGGATGAAATTGGATTGACGACAGAGGGATGAAATACAGAGGATAAATTACGAGGAGCAATCAACGGGATTAGTCAGATCCATGAAGTTGGAAAGAATGAAGAGATCACCATGTAAGCTTCGATGGCTGAGGTCGATGAGGGTCGACGATGGTGATTGATTTGACACCTTCATCCACTCCTCCACGGGTCACGTTCGAGGAGGAATCACCCCAGTTGCGGCAATGCGCGTCGCCTGGCTGAGCGGGACAAATTTGACGGTCAGTCAACGGCGTGAAAATGGTTGCCTAGGGGTGCTGGGAAGGTTGGACGAGGCCACAGGATTATAGTGAGGACTTTGGAAGATCGGGGGTGGGATGAGAACACGCCCCGAGGCTTGTTTGGTGTACAGAGCTGACGACAGAGAAGAAATATAAACTCCCCCCCTCGACCGTGACTTTCGGTGACCGATATGGATGCATCCCCGCCCCAGTAATTCATATTGACATTTGAATTACATGCTCGCGGCACCAATGTTTTGACCCAGGGGCTCCGGCGATTTCCCTCCGTTTACACCCACCGCTAAACACAACCTCAAACAGGGCACAGTTGCCACAATTCCGAGTTCATGAGCTTCCAAAGCCTTTCCCTAGTTCTCTAGACCTTGATTTCCATTTCTCAAAGAGGAAAATGCCCCAGTATTACATAACTTTTACATTAAATTTCATAAATTCTGGTATATTAGCATTCGTCATTAATACTACAGTGCAGTCGTACTGTGTACAATGTAACGATATACCGTCACTCGTGTGACTAACGGCTGTTTTCTCACGGTGAAATCATTCAATGGACAAGAATTTGACACCACATCTAAGATACAAGTTTTGCAAATTTTAATTGGAAAATTTTTAGGAAAAACTGTAAACAATTAAGATTGAAAAATTGTTTAAAACGATCATCTAAGTGCGCCTAAATTCATAATTTAAGCGCACCTAGACGATTTTTGCCGACTTTCCGCGTTTTCCAGGGCAGATGTTTAAGTCACTTGGTTTCCCGGAAAAAGAAATTAACCTCAACCAACAGGCGAGCTGAACAAATATCACAAGATTATTCAGGCTGGTAGTAATAGCTGTCAGGCCAATACATATCAAATACAAATCATGTAATATCTGACAATGCCAGCGGAAACAATCATCTGATTGACCTAAACATAATCAATAATTGAACGCGCAAGTATTTTCGGCATTGAGATCATCTGCAGCAGTTTGCACAATGCATTCAGTTATGAAATAAAACTTTGCACACACTGAGTCGACAACTGAGGCCATTGGCATGAATGAAGGTCGAGGCACGTCGGGAGTTCTCATAAATTCCCGCCGCAGTTTTGAAAGAGTTGAATGACTTCTAGCGCAAGATCACCAGACAATCACCCTCCGACAAAAGGAATGAAATTAGAATGAATGCATTTGATTGAAACGTTGCGTATCACTTACTGCGTTTTGCCGTAATATTCTGAAGTATCACGTCAACTGTTAGTGTACTTTTTCGTTTTTTTAATATTGGTTAGCACGTTTCTGGTTGGTTGAGTGAGAATGCAACATGCCTATACAGATATCGCAAATTTTGTAGAAGTATGCGGCCCTCAATGTCAGGTTACCTTAGAAACTCAATTAAAACCCTTGGTGTTACATGAGAAAGATCAAGTGACCGGTTTTTTTTATACCTGTCAACAATAAAAGCAGTCCGCCAGTGTATTAGCACGTTGGTGTTAGGCAATGGTTACTCGGTTTTGCGTTAAGGGCGCTGAGGCAACGGTTCGGAAATGATGAATTCCCATCCATCGACGTTTTTCTCTATTTCTGGAGTAATTTTGAAAACTTGACTGGGCACATATTCTAGAAATTCAGCAAATCAAACAAAATGTTCACTAATACACTTAAAAAAAAGGCCGTTTAATAAGTCAATCTACTTCTCTGTTTAAAGTTGGCCTGCCATTTAGAAATTCCATGAGCTTATTCACAGGTTGCGGTATACCTGCTAGTAATTTTATACTAGCAGACATTTCTACTCTCCTACTCCCAGTCTGATTGAACATCCTTTGTATGCCAAGCATTGTATGCAAAACTTTTCCAGTTAATTGTCAACACGGTTATTGGTGAAGAGAAACCTTTTGATAGAAGTACGCAGCAAGACAGTGTAATATTAAGTTTCAAGAAACTTTCAAAAGCGGTTCATGATTAAATTTGATTACACGTCCCACAACATATCCAATTCGATTTCAGTAATTCGATTGAACTTCCATGTGAACTAGCAGAGGTTATGCCAAAGCATAGGAATGAAATTTCTACGAAGGTCTACAGTGATTTTTAATGAAGAAAAAAGAAACCCTATTACTTAAATGATCACATGCATACCCTTACAGCGATACTGCTTACAATTCTTTTAATACGTTATAACGGAGTAAACATAAGGATGAGAGTCAATTTTCAGGGGCGTCAGTGCAACGATTTCATTTCGCAGGGAAATCAAAACCTGCGGGGAGGAAGAGAATCGTGGGATGGTCATCATTGATGCGGAGAGCACTCAGTCCCCCACTGCAGTATCGCGCGCTAATGACCGTCTTGCGTGTGTCCCGTTCGGAATGACATGTGGCAAAGGCGAATACCGCATAATGTGAAAGCACCACTCACGGTTTCCCCCGACGACGGGATGAAACTTCATCGGACACTTTCAAGTACCCCACGTCCATTTGAGCGTGCGCACTCACGGCGCTCGTCTTGATTTTGGAATTGGAGGGAAGATTATGAAAGGGCATCCGACACCCCAGAGCCACACACAAAGAAATGGGGCGACGGGTGAATGTAAAAAAAAATTGATCTATTCTTCCCCCATCTTCCCTCTGCTCTCAGGGTAAATATGCGCATCTACGGAGATACACTATCCGAATGTTTATAAGTACAAAGGGCAAGGCTGATCCTCATTGAATACCAAATGCGCCGCGCTCACTGAGTAAAGAGAAGACCGCAATTGACGCACTACAAACCGCCGGGACGCTTTCCATATCGTTATGAAAAATTACGTATCGGTCGATTTCCTACCCTCGAGAATTTATGAATACGAGGACGGTAGGTCTTCTTATTAGGTAAAGAGATGTAGAATAAGAGGTAGAAAGTCTAGAATAGGGGATAGAAAGTTTACAATACGCATTTACCAAGTAGAGTAATGAATTTCAGCGAAATAGAACCCAGAAATGAACGTGGACATTTCGTAGTCGAATAATGATGTTTCCGATAATTCAAGTGAAAACCAATTCGGTTATATGAACTGCCCGCCACATAGCTTTATAGGAACACCCATGTTTAAAAAATATATTCGTTTCCTTAGTGTTCGATCGGCGAAAGTATATCGAACTTATATTGTAAAACGATAAGCGACAATTTCTCCTGTGGTCTATATATTCGGACCAGTTTATGCGTCGAATACTGGAGTGCCATGGCTATGATTTGGAAAGAAGAGGCCTAAGACTAGTATTGGGGCTTAAGTCGACAACCCCGGAGGAATTAGGAAGATGATTGGCCCAAGCAGAGATTTCAGTTGGCCTTCGAAATTTCCAGGGACCAAAGAGAAAATGGAAAAGTGCCCTCAAGACAGATCACGACTTTGTACCGCAGAAGTGTATCCATCTAGTGAAGCTGAAAATGAAGAAATTTACAAAATCATAGCCTAAAAATATCTTTCATGTAACTTCAATCAATTATGAAAATTGTCAGCATAAAATAAGCAAGCAGTTGTAAATAACCAGTATAAGAGTAAATTTTCAATTTTACTGGTCCTTCATTTACTTAGGTTTAAATGTACATTCAAATTCCCTGGATATCAAGGATAAAATCAATTACGAGAAATTCAATTTGGCATTAGTATTTTTGGAATGGGATTGACAGGTAGTGCCACACACTAATGAAAAAGAAAATTCGTAACGTGTCAAACTCACACTCATTAATTCGGCTTGTTGTTAAATAAGACTGCGTGGAAGTAAAACATATATTACCCGGATACTCAAATCAGCTCCTCGATCGAAATATTTCCGCCTAAAATCCGAAAATCCTGACATCCAAAGCCAAGCAATACAACGCCCAACTCGCATTCTATTTGCGTAGGGCGTATTGTCTTTCAAAATCAAATATTAAATGACAGCTCGATACCCAATTGTTTTTCCTCACAACCACTCACTCAATCGATTTTCAAGCAACGAATGAGCGTCCGAATTGGTGAGCGCCTTTCGACGCATGCGCAAATACATTCCTCAACTTTTGTTTAACAATGCGGCCATCTTCATCTTGAGGTCGTGAACTTTTCAGACAACAATCGTAAGGGTACAGCTCGGTAAGGCGGCCACACACGCCCGTTTACAGCCAGGTCATGAACACCGGCGACGTTGGTGAAGGACTCGTGTCACGTGGACGGAGAGAGAGGCAAAGTTGATACACGATTCGTCGCTTCTTCTGGCGGGAGTATCCTTGCGCAACGCGGTGAATTAATAACGACGGCAATGATCCCACGATGATCACTATCTATCTCCAGGGGATCATGACAGACCTCACGTACCACACAAGTTTGCCCGAGATAATGTAGAATCGTGTTTGACTTCGAATATTTTTAGGTTTCCCAGAAGTGAAAACAAGCTCAATCAGAGACAAGATTACTAATTAGCCAGATATCGCCGAGGGAGGATGATGTCGAGTCCCCTCCATCCCCCGTCATGTGAGCACGTGAAAAACGAACACCGCGGACGTGAAAGGCGGCACTGAGCCTAAATCAAGCGCAGTGCGTGAGTGTGTTCTTGGAAGCCATTGAATTACGCTTCGGCCCACGGGATTTACGTGCTAACGTGCTTAATGGTCGCCGTAATGAATGTGGAACCTACGCCAACATCGCTGCGTCATATCTTTCAAAGATGCCGCCTCGTATACAGGCCTGGTCCAGTGCATTTCATTCACAACCGTCGACCGGCTTAAGTTCAGGGCTCGGGAGGAAATAAGATTTGAGCTTCCGAAACTGTACGTGGAAGGTTAATGATAGGAGATCAAGAGAAAACGCGTCACCTGAATGCCGAGACAAATTCAACTTGCTAAGACCATGCAATAATTTAAGAGTGCAAAAATCATTCGCCCTCGCCGGGATCCGAACCCGGATCCCTCGATTATCAGCCGAGCGCTTTAGCCAGTTAAGCTATCGAGTCGTCCTCTTAAACTCTGAACTTTTTTTGTGAAATTTTGGGGGCTTTAGAGGAACAAAATGTTGTGACGAAATACCGTACACATTAAGTCACTGGCAATCGAAGTCGTGAGTGACGCGACACAGTCCATGAGGTAAATAGCCACGGACATCGAGGGATCCGGGTTCGAATCCCGGTCAAGGCGAATGATTTTTAGACTCTGAAATATTTTCATTGAAATGCATAATAGCGGATGACTCCCTTAAAATTTACTGTTGCGGCATCTCCCGCATTCTCTTGGAATTTACTAAGACCAATTTTACGTAGGTGGAGAAACATTCGTTTGATGTGACAAGCTCCCGAAACGTTTCCCAATGTGCTATACGTCTTTCTTTGAGAAAACGAATTCCGTTACCCAGGCCACCATTTGCCAAAATTTCATTGAAAGGTGGGAGTAGCTGAGCAAGCGCTCCGGAAATACGCTTCGAAGTCATCGAAGGACCCTACAACTTGAAGACGATTTACTAAATGTACAATGAAAAAATCAAGCCATACCTTATTTTCTCCGGCATAAGTCGACAGAACGTGTCCATCATCCCTACGATCACAATTTTCCCTTCTTTAGACGTCACGAAATCTTTTCTCAGAGCACAGACGTCTGGATACGCTTACCTGAAAAATAAGTATGCACTTTAGCGACAAGCATTAACATCACGTACGTGACATTGTTTCAAAGCTCTGGGCACAAAAAAAGGACACTTTTGTTTGGGAAAAACTTAGCAAAAGTCTTTATATTGAACTCGAGCACGTGAATAATCTTAAATTTCCATGGGATAGATTTCGCGATAAAACCAACCAAATTAAAATCATTTCTGGAAAGATATTTTCAGGAAGGATAACATGAATGAATAATTTTATATTAACAGATGATAGATTAATTACGAATTTAGAAACATACTTTTATCGTAAAAAGAGCCCGCGTAAATAAAAAGAGACGTTTCAGGCGTGATATGGTGGAATATCATGATTAATTAAAAATAGCAATTTTCCACAAAAATATATTTTTGTGGAAAATTGCTATTTTTACTTAACCGCGTAAAAACTTCGAATGATTGTGAATGAATGACTTACGAAATGAGATGAAAACTAAAATAGCTTCAAACAATATCGAATCATAATTTTTCATCTAATCACAAGATTTTTATCCTAAGAATGGTCCACCACTTGGAAATATAATACGGCCATTGTAAGATATTCACTTGATTATATAATTAACAATGGACAAGATACGCAACCTTTCGAGGAAAAGAATTTTTTTTCGACGAGAGTTACGATAAGGAGATAAAATAATTATATTTATTATCCTCAACGTCCCACTAAATCGAAAACAAACAGCTGCCCCAAAGAGTTACATAATTTATCTAGGTTTGGCTTTCGATCAATCCATTTGGGCCATGATGAATTTGAAAAAAAAAAGGTTTTGACAAATATAAACAGATATATTGACACACAAAGGGAATTACGGGTGTCATTGACCCTCTCACTATTTGTCGACCACAGCTATAAGGAACGGTAAGTTATCCGCCCTCGGATCAAGTAAGAGAATTCATTGAAATTTCAAATAAGTTTCTGGGAATCAGGGAATTAACATGCCAAATTACCGAAGATTAACTCTTCGGTGAGATTTTAACAATTGAATACACCAACTGCTCCTGTGAGCTGAGGATTCGGATTTCGCATGCAATTACGAGAGTCAAAAGAGAGACCAAAATGCTCAAAGAGTTATTCCTCCAGATCGTCACTTCTCAGTTCACTCTTTTGACCGGGTGAAACTGCCAACTGCTAAAACAATTAATCACAATGATATTTGGCAAAATCACTTCACTCGGCAATACAAGTAATAATTAACTTACCTACCTACATAACACGATGCGTTATAAACTCAAATTAAATCCTCTTTGATTACTCAACGTCCGCCCATTCTAAGGCGGAGTCTCGCGAGCGATTTGAATACGAAATTTAAGCATAGATTTTAATTTACAAGAGGAGAATGGGAAGAAGGGGGAAGGCGGGAAAACGGAAGTAAACACACTTAAGGAAGAAAATGAAGAAAATTGAAATGTGTTAATGTCTCAATAAAAATAAACGATAATTTTGTGTTCCTCAAGAATGTTGCTCAACAGTTCTGGCACGAAGGGACCACCTCACCATACTCAATATCCGCCTCGAGTGATGCGAAATATCGGTCGAAAAGGAGGTTCCCACCCATATGACGACCCTGCCCCCCCCCTGCCGTTAACAACGAAACAAAGAAATACACGACCCAAACGCCGTCAGTGTTTGTTTCTCTCTTCCTCTTCCCCCCTAACTCACTGATGGGTACAGCTAGACGAAGTGTAGCGACCCTCTTAGACTTAAATAAAGGGAATAAGCTCGGAAGGCAATTAGGGATCGCTCGACTACATACCGAAAGGTACCTACGACTGATCATAATGCCATTAATTGATCGTGTTGGAGGCAAGCCCCTCACCTCACTAGAATCATCTGCGCGCAGTGTATCAGAGATATAAGGTGTTTATAAGAGTCTTAAGATAGATATAGCATTGGGATACACATTCTAGCCCCAAATGAAAAATCTGTGAATTAAAATTACGTAGCGCTCAAAAGAAGCGAGCAACCAAAAAGTTGATTGAATCCGTGATTAAGCTCAACTTAACGAACTAATACAGGTCGCAGAGCATAAAAGAAATCATTTTTTCTTTGGAAAGAAGAGGACTTACTCACGACTGCAATAGACTTTACTATTTAATAAAAAGTAAAGCGGGAATCAATTATGATTGGCGGATATAATGTTGCGACATACTCGCGTATTTTCATCAGGAAAGTTAGCCGTGGAGAAACTATTAAAAAAATTCCTCGTAAGCTTTAATAAATAAAAGATCAGTGTCAACGTGACAAGCATACGGGAGTACATTTCTCAGAACCTGCCATTAAGTTCGCACCTTATTTGAAGAAAAAAATTAAAAAAAAAGGGGTAGCACATCACTTTTCACATCTAATCAATTATTGTTCATTCCCCGCACGGAGAATTAATACTCCTCCACGGCATGAGGAGATAACTCACTCTTTCCCCTCTGTCTCTCACGAAGTCGACCACGCCCATTCTCAGAATACCTTAACAATTAAAGTTTTCTGCTTTTCCTTGTTGAACGTGTTCACAGCACACTGGAATGCATCAAGAGGATGAAGTCTGTATTCTCGTCCGACCGGAAGTAAACAGCGTAAAAAAATTCGCGAATGCACACGAGTTGATGTCATATCTAGGCGCGGATTATACTTTCAACTTCTAACCCCAAAGTATGTACAGCACCGAGGCCACTCAACAATTTAACCCTTTAGCCCAATGTATCTGCCATACCAATTAAAAAGGACGAGAAAGGGTGCCTATGAGAAAATGCGTCTCTTGATTCGGTCAGATATTTTCAGGATGGCGACAGCTGCATAATACAAAGGTCCATCCTAAAAGTAGTGCGACTTATTTTTCCCGGATTGACGGACGGACAAGCGTCTGTTTCTCTGGCTGGATTCGAGGGAGGGGAATCCCACCAAAGGCTGGAGGATGGTGGCAGTTGTCTCCCAGCCTTTACGGA
The DNA here is from genome assembly GCF_022747635.1 of Hetaerina americana. NCBI lineage: Eukaryota > Metazoa > Arthropoda > Insecta > Odonata > Calopterygidae > Hetaerina > Hetaerina americana. The sequence goes on along the minus strand of NW_027286985.1, from coordinate 33,309,001 downwards.
GAGCGGATCGTAGGTTTGCGAAACCTCCATTACGTGACCTCGTTACACTCCATCATGAACCGGTAATTGAAATAGCGCTACGCCATCAAATTTTGCGTAAAACTGAGCAAAGACGGGAAAGAGACTTATTAAATGCTCAAGGTAGCTTATGGTGATGACAGCATGGGTAGATCGTGTGTTTTTTAGTGGCACTAGTTGTTCCGGGAGAGTAGAGAAGATGCTGAATACGCCACCCGTTCAGGACGCCCTTCGACCTCAAAAAGTGACGAAAATCTTGAAAATAGTGTAGACTTTGTTGGACAGAGATCGCAGATTAAGTGTTCGCATGGTTTATGAAGAACTTGGCATGCCTAAAAGTGATGTGCATCGACTTGTGACCGAAAAAATGAGGATGAGAAGGTATATGCGAAGTTGGGGCCGCGAGTGCTCTCGGACGAACATAAGGAAACTCGCACGCGGATCTGCCAAAAGCTTCTCGACTACGCTTTAGCCACTTTACAGCCCTGACGTTACCTCACTTGACTTCTTCCTCTTCCCCCATGTCAAATCTGTGCTAAAAGGACGTCACCACGGCTCGGTGGAAGCTCACAATTGGCCGTGACGAGAGACCTTAGCAGCATTCTGGGCACAGCCTTCGAGGCGTGGAAAACCCGCTGGCAGCGGTGTGAGGACGCACAGGGGCGCCACTTAAAAGACTTTTGAGTGAATGCATCAATTCTGGCAATAAATGTTTTTTAATACATTCAGTCCTATTACTTTTGGGACAGACCTTGTACACGTGCATAAATGTTACGAATTTTAGATTTTTCTCATCTGATTACTCTTCTCCTAAGAAAGAAAAACTTACAGTGTTCCGCTGCCATTTAGCGGAGATTTCATAACCTTCACTTTAAATTGACAAATCAAAGGATGAAACAGCATTTTTTTAAATCATTCGAAATTCACAAGCCAATTCTTCAAACTCTAGTTAACGTCAACACAAGTTTTTATTTTGTATTGACGATTGAAACAATAATTACAATTAAAAAGGACCATGAAAATGTATCATGTAAATTCGATCTAATACAAGACTACCTATTGATCACCCACGCCTGAATTTGCGAAGTCCACGCGCCTTATGGATTATTTTGGGGTGATCTCTACCCTAAACTATCAGAAAAAACCTTAGGATTGATAATTGCGATGACGTTGAAGCATACTATACGGCCTTTAGAGAATCATATGTAGGTACCCAACCTTTCAATAACTAAATGAAAACCATGGGTGCCTCAAGAGCTAGTTTTCGTAATGTCGATGCGCTGTAATAATACTATTTAGTGTTTAATATATGCCCTAATACTATAATATTGTTTAAAATAACTCGAAATATTTTTCCTGCCAAAACTGACGAGAGTGTGTTGCTTCATCCGGAGGACACATTACCATGCGTCGCAACTGAGCCGATTGCATACGACAAGACACATTACTCGTCACACACGAATTCGGGAGAGAAGAGAAAGGCAAGGTTTCGTGCGGAGACAGGCAGAGGAGAGGGGATGGTAGGAAAAATGGCCGAGAGAGAAGGTACGAGGGACTGGGAGGCAAGGAGGATATGGCTTCCAAGAAACACTTGGCGAGATCTTTTTTTTATTTATTTTTGGCGGCCGGTGCACGAAAAGAGGAATGAGAAGAGTCCTTCGGATCTTTTCGGAGGAGGAAAACAAAGGCTGGCCGATCCTCCACGACCTCCTCCTCCTCTCTTTCTTATTCCCTCTCTCTTCCCTTGTAATCATTTCCGCTCCCCAGCCGCTCTTGTCGGCTGGGGTATTAAAAAAACAAGAAAACCCGCAACGTTTTCCCCGTGAGTGCCCAGGATCTCACTCCCACTCGAGTGCACATGGATGCCACACGACGATCAATCTGTTTCGATTGGGACAATGTTTTCGACCGATACACGCCGACCTGTAACGTCCATCCTGATAACATGAGAGAACTTAAAAAAAAGGACTCTCCAACCAACGAATTTAAATCCTCCTCTGCACTGACGCAACTAGGGTTCACACAAACTAAGCAAGATTAAATACGTGCGCACTTCTGGACCTTTGATGAACAGAACACGACCTCGCCTACGTTTAAACTGAACTCAAAATATAACGCATAACTACCAAAAATGTAAAAATTTCAAGGTGTAAAAAATCATTCGCCTTGACCGGGAATCGAACCCGGATCACTCGATGTCGGGCCGAGTGCTTTAGCGAGTTAAGCTACCAAGGCGTCCTCTTGGGTTACCAATCAAAGTTTGCGTTCGAAAACATGCACAACAGAGTGTTTGTTGTTGGAATGGCAATGCATAGTGGATCTGTTGGGTCTTCCAGTTTCCACAAAGTCGGCCAACTTATAATAGCCTCACGATATGAAACATGAGAATAATAGCGAAAGATATTAATTTTGCACATGTTGCTCCTTTGCTTAATAGTGGTCGAAGAGATAACTATTCTCATCAAAGTAAAGTGCATATTCAAATATGTAAAAACCTGTACAAAGTTGTGAGCCAAGGAGGAATCACTTGGGGACCAAAGTTTACATTTTTAGAACTCTCGTACAATTTTTCTTGTCAATATTTGATTGTATCGTGCGCAGGAGACTCAGATGGCGAGGCCAAACGGAGATCTATAATCCAGATATTTTCGCAAGCAACTATTTGCTATTCCGAAATGATGAAATTTTAATTCCCCAAGCGATCAATTGCGAGGATAATATTTCAGATGCGGTTAAATACCACGAGGCATATTATAATTTACAAAATAATAATGATATCAACAACCATGTACCTGATGATGGTGCATTTGCACTGAAACATGCTGTACTCAATACTAATCGTCATCATTTCCGAAATATTTTCTCCACTTGCACAAATTAAAGCCTGACACGAATTCAAATATTTGGATAACTAACTTCCGGAAATGACTGTTTATGAAAGTTATGCACTATACTCATTTCTCATTAGCACCTCGTTACTCGTGGGCATAAAGACATAGCATTCAAATTATTTTTTTTTAACTAGAGATAGGTTCGAGTCCGTGCCCGAGAGAGACTCGTGCGTAAAGTCGACTTCGCCTTTGCTTGCCGTGGATAATGTCTGGCGAAGTGATAACTAACTTCCGCCTTGGAGAGCAGGAGGGCATCTCCGAGGATGGGAGAACTTCACAACCGCGATCCCACAAAATGCACATCGGTTAGGATGTGCATTCTTGAGAATACTCAAAATAATGCAATTACACACGCAACATTTCCAAAAATATTAATAGGAAGCAAGTGCAGACTTTGGATAACAAGGTGGCAGGAGCGGGCCACGACATGCTTCCTTCCCACGAGACAGCGATAGAACCACATCTCATTCCGCTGAACTAGAAGCGTGCGCATTCACGAATCCCCACGGAATACCGGGGACGACCCCTTCCTTCGTTTGGAAAGGACGCAAGACGACATAGTGGATTAAGAAGCGATGTACTCGACGACCGCAGTCAGGCAAAACATAAAGAACACACATCTAAACCGAGTTACTCTTTGATAAACAACTATAAAGGCTACACGAGACGGGTGTGGAGAGAGAAAGAGAGACGGAAGAAAAATGAGTATCGTGAGGTAATGGACTGTGGAAATGAACAAGAAGGATAATTCGAAACAAAGAGGGAGGAAATAGGAATGGGATGGGAAGACAAATCGGGAGAGCGTTGAAAAACGGCAAGGAGCAGAGGCAGAAGGGGAAGGGGGGTTAGAAGTAGGAGGAGGATAGGGAGGCTGGAAAGGGGATTCCTAATGAACACAAGCAGTCGGACTTGTGATGGTTTATTGCGTGCCTCGAAACGTGACTGGTGACGGAGGGAGGGAGAGTCGTACAGCCTCGAGAGGGGGAAAAGAAGGGAACGGGGGAGGGTTAACAGCTGGTGGCAATCCTAATATTCCGGACGACACTCACTCGTCATAAGAAACGCCGCGAGAGTAACGAAACAAAAAATAATTAGAAGAAAATGAAAGATTCAATAGATTTGGGAGTGGGGGGGGGGCTGTGACAATGATGGCAACTCTGTTCCCAAGACGGAGGGAAAACATTCCCGTGTTTCGGAAAATTAAATTATGAAAACAAATTCCCGCGGGGATATCACGTGAGGAAAAACTTTATTCATATTCCGTTATGGAATGCAAGAACTTCTGGGAAACAATAAAACAATAATAGAAGTGGGAGGGAAACCTGAATTGTAACGAAAACGTCTAAAAAAAAGAATGAGAAAGCGGGCTCAAACTTGACATTGACGCAGAGCAAATAGGACAAAAAATATGGATAAGACGAAAAAAATTAAAATTTCCACTCTGTTGGCCACCTTGACGTAAAGTTATGTAATCGAACACACAAAAAGCACTATTTCTCAAGGTCAGGCCACACATTCTGACACTGAAAAGCAACCCATATTTTTAGAATACTTCCCGAGATGACTTTTCATAGGAAAACATATTTTTAAACAAAATATTCCGTTTAAATTTCAACCTTAAGAATTGTTAAACGCAAAACAATGGAAGAAAATTAATTTAGCCCAAAACTCAGTATCTCGAACTCTTTTTAAGACTCAATTTTTATGGAAATATTTCAATGAAGCTGAAAGGAGAGGGTTCGGAGACTTGTTTGAGCTACACTGAGTTATGCAGCATGAATTAGCTCCTCTTCCTAATAAAATCATTTCACAGTAGAGATCGATCCCCTGAAGCATAACCGAAAGCGTGGCCAACGAAACTTATTACAATTAAGAGTGCATGGTTTCTCAAAACTCAATCCTGATAAATTCGACCTTTACCTCAAAATAAATTTCACTAGGCATTTAACATTATGCTGATAACTCTGAAGTGTTCTGTCCGGTTAACTGGGTTCTAATTGAGCTTGTTACAAAATTAAAACAGTCGGGAAAGCCCATGAGACACTCGATTGCTCATGTACTGACATCCCAAACTGAGGGCTCGGGATCGAATCCTATACGTGGCAGCATTTTTTAGCGTGCGTGTATTTGTAAATACACTAACACACACACATATATACACACACACACACAAACAATATAAAAAGAACACTCACATGCTATTTCTTGATACTTTCGATGGAATTTAGTTCCGTCTTCATCGGAAGAAACATATTTGTTGCTGTCCAAAATATTTATTTAAAACTTCCATGTTACTTAGACGAAATCATAAAAATAAATATTTTATATATATATATATATATATATATATATATATATATATATATATATAGTCCAGGGGGTAGAGCGTTGGACTGCTGACCGGAGGGTCCCGGGTTCGATTCCTGGGCAAGGTACTCTGGGCACCTGCAGCTCCACCCAAGCTATGTGATTTTTCGCTTACCAGGTCTTCCTGGGAAACCATAACCGGCACAGGGAAAGGAACTGGCCCCCCTACCCTGATGTGTGAATTTCACACGCTGTCGGGGCTAGTACTGGGTGAACTCTACCATCACCTACCAAACCGACCTTCGGGTTGATTACTGCATTTATGGTGGTTTTTATACCCCCCATAAATATAAGCTCATATACAAAATAAATACAAACACGTTCAAGCCTACATGTCATATCGTGAAATAGTTGACGAAACCAATACATGCTTGTCTTAAGTATGCTCGAACATAAGTAAATATGTTCGTTTTATTTATTTACGCCATTATAATTCTCCCTGTGTCACAAGAAAACAAAGTTGTCCTATACAACTAAAGATGAATTAGACTTGCTTGTTCCCTTCGTGATCCAAGGTCCTCCCAATCTAATTCCTCGAACATTATCGTTAGGCTAACTCTTTTCTTGGAATTTTTTTCACAAACCTAGCGGATTTTTCCGACCACTTTTCTAATTATTCAATAAACCTTTTCTCCCAGTGCTCCGACATACTTTCCGCGTATTATAAAATGTGGCTTAAAAAAATCAGTTAACACATCTCCATTACTTTTTCATCACATTTTCCTACAACCTGTCTAATGTTACCCTACTTCTTTAAGGCTGCCCCGCATATTCCTCTAATGCGTGCATCCCATGAAAGGCTTGATTTTTGGTCTAATATTCAAGTATTTACACTGTTCTGAGATGCCTAATACGGTCTCATCTATATAGTAATTGTGCTTTGTTTTTAGTTCCTTGCATTCCAAAAAAGGTGCGCTGCCGCCCATTTTCTGAAATTTCATTCCAACCCCAATTTCCTTCATCGAGGGTAGAGGGGTTGCACGACGAAAAACACGGATGTGGAAAGCCAGAAACAAGGTGTGCAAACCCATCGTCAACCACGAATGAAAAAAGGATTAGTATGTTCACTTCGTTTCTCCCCCCCTAAATGGATTTAATTCCCATTTGTGTACAAGACACGGGGGAAAATAAGCGGGGGGAGAGAGGGTGAGAGGGATGCGAAAGTGCAAATGGGGGACACCGAAGGACCGCGACGCTGTGGGCGACTTAATAAGCCCGAAGACGCCGAGAGAGTCAAGCGCTGGGAGAGTGGGTGGGTATCACGAAGTAAACGGAGAGGGGGGGGGAAAAAATAAAAATGAAATGTTCGGAGTTCTACAAAGAGAGTGCGCTGTTGGAGGGTCTTGAGGGGAGAAGGGGGCTGCTGTCAAGGGTTTCTTAAATGGAATGAGTGTGCGTGAGATGGGAGGTTGGGGAAGAGGGGAGAGGTTGGGCCATCCGAGGGGATTTTGAAGGTGCCGCGGTCGGGGGTTGCAGGGGGGAGGGCTTGCGGTGCGTGGATGGATGACAAGGGGTTTGGAGTGGGGAGGGGTGCGTGGGGACGGGACACGAGACAACCGGTGGGAAATTCCGCGTCGCAAAATTGGGAAGCAAGGTGGTCACTGTTTATTTCTGATTCCTACCCCCTGCATTATGTTCTTTTTCTACTGCTCCTACCGCCGCCGAGACGTTCGTTCCCTTGGCCGACTTCCTTCCCTTGAAATCCCGGGTGGCCAGCCTTGTTTGGTAATTTTGGAATCGGTACGCCATCCAAAACTTCAAAGCCCTGCGCCCGCAAACCCTAACGATTTGAAAATCTTGGACGAGCTGAACGTTTGGTGAGCGATAATATAGAAAATACATTCTAAAAATTGGACAAGAAGGTAAGGAAAACAGACAACAAGGGTGAAACTATTTAAAAGTGGGAAGTTTCCTTCCACACTACCTTTCACTCAAGGTTATCAATCGCCCATGTTCCTCTCGAAATATTATCATCAAACAAAGTCACAAAATGCTTGAGACGAATGCCTAAATGACATTTTTATTTCTGTGTAGTCTACATTTTAAGATTAAGGTTTTGGATGGGCACAAACTTAGCACCCCTTCATCTCTTAGGCTCACATAACAAAAGACATATCATGGAAGCACACACATCGATAAAACCTTCTTCATTTCCACACACTTCCTTCCTCCTTCCATTTCGTCCAACATGTCTACAGGGTCGCAACCAAAAGTGGTAGGACTGATTTTTTTACAAGAATTTTATTGACGATATACTTACATCGACTTAATAATCTTCAAAGTATGCTCCTTGAGCTGCTACACACTTAGTATAACGTTGCTCCCATTCCCCGTACGCCCGCTGGAAATTTTCTTTGGGGATGCCGTCGATGACCCTCGTCGAAGCCTCTTGAACGGTCTTTATCGAGTCAAAAGGTCGTCCCTTGAGCTGTCTTTTCATCAGGGGGAAGAAGAAGAAGTCCGGTGGTGCCAGATCGGGAGAATAGGGCGGGTGCGGCAACGTGGCAACGCCGTATTTGGCCAGGAGCTGTCTGACGACGAGCGCGCCATGGCAGAATTTTCGGCACCATCTTGGCGCACACCTTGCGCGTGGCCAAATCCTATGAAATAATGCGTTGGACGTTGGATGCAGACAGACCCAACTGGTCTGCAATTTCTTCACTGGTTAAGCGTCGGTCTGTGTTCAGCAGTGTCCTCACTCTGTCCACATTCGTGTCGGTTCTTGCCGTCGACGGCCGTCCGGAGCGATGGTCGTCTTCAACGAGCTCCCTACCCTCTTTAAACAACTTGTGCCACTCAAATACTGTGGAACGGCTTAAGGCAGTGCCCCCATAAGCCTGCTTGATCATATCGAGGGTCTCATTTGCCGTCTTCCCGAGTTTCGCACAAAATTTTACGGAATAAGGTTGCTCTAAATTCAGATTCATTTTGTTTTTCGACGCGGAAAAAAAAACTTGCTTCACCAAAAACGGTGTCCTCACTCAACGACAGCCGACAACGACAGGCGACTGAGGTTGGTGTCGGTCTGTTGCTGAGAGCCCCCTCCACCTTACCCTGCCAGGCAGACCCCCCATCCACCGCTCCGTTCGCGCCAGAGAAAATCAGTCCTACCACTTTTGGGTGCGACCCTGTATCCTATTTCTACCCTGTTCTCTTTGATCTAACGTTCACTCCTCCATGACAGTGTTCAACATTCCATCTAAAATGATCTGCAACCACCTTACCTCTCTCCTTTGGATTTCTCCCAACAATCATCTGTCCCCCCCCCCTTCCCCCATTCCTAGTACCTTTTAGTCCGTTTTTCTTTCCGTCCATTCATGAATGAAATTTATGGTTTCAAATCTGGGGAAAAGTTCCGAGATGATATCATGTCACCAGCTGTATTATTAATATCTTCTCCAGTAAAAAAGACTATGGCAACTGTCAATAGCATGTGATTAATGGAATGGTGCATACATATGTCCGTCCATTTGCAGAGGTTTATACCTATTTTCCATGCAAAGGCCACCGGCACAATTGTAACCACGCGCATTCATACTGGTGATTATATCAATGCAAGCGTATTTTTATAGGCAAAAAAATCACAGTGGAATCCACCACAAACGACTGGAAAATAAGAACTCACGCAGGGAAGTTGGACATTGTTCGCCGAAAAAGGGGCGTTACTTGAGCCGGTGTTCCGAGAACGCAGGGGTCCTGCGAGATAAGATCCACGAGAGTTAAAAGCCACGACCGGCAACAGAGAAACACCATGAGATTTTTTTATTCATTTGGGACGACAAACCAAAAATGCTAGGGGACAAGAATTGGGAGACTAAAAAAATCTAAATAAAGAACTCCTGGCACGGAAATCAGATGCCAGTCATCAATCCGAAAGACGTTCGAAACTTTACAGCCATTCTGGAAAAAATATCGGCCCGATTTTCTGATAAGGGAACTTTTTTAGAAAAGAGAATGAGGTACGCCCAAGACCTATACATAAATATATATATTATATATAGGTCTTGTATATATACATAGGTCTTGTATATATATATATATATATATATATATATATATATATATATATATATATATATATATTATATAAACACAGATGTAGATTTTCAAAATATAGAGACACAAAGAAAGGACACTCACAATTTATTATTTGACGTTTCGACAGCTTGGCTGTCGTCTTCAGAATGGCGTTCTCGGGGGAGAGCGGAGAGGACATGCGCGGGGGAGAGGTGGGAGAAGGGGAGGTAGGGGACCAATAGGAAATGAACAAGGGGATGGGGGGGATATGTAGGCAGCCGTATGATGCATTCAGTGGGCTTGGTTCAGCCCGGGCGGTTTAAATGATTGGGCCACCCAGATATGCGCCATCTCGCGGGTTCTCACCTCTATTATACTCGCAGATTTGGGAAGGATTTCAATCACCGAAACGGAGAAGCAGTCGTCAAAAGATTGATTGTGGGAAGCAGTCTTTCTTTTTGTGTGAAGCAAAATAAATCGTCACTCAATCAATAAGGCAATGCTACCAGAACCTTGTAACAAGGCAGAGTAATTGACGCTTCTCAAATGTTGACATCACCTGTCGATCATCATTTTCATACATCCATGGTAACAATACTCCAAACGCTTTTTAAATAGTACAAATGACACTCAACGCATCTTGTAACTTTCCAAGCCGAGCATTTATAATATATCATTGCAATCAATTGGAAACATTTAAAGCACACATCTTGGATCCTGGATGATCTCATGTGTTTGTTTTGATGAGAAAAAAATAATTTAACGCTCAATGAAATACGCATTTCACATATTTGGAAGGTCGAATCGATTGATTCTGCGTGTACACGCACATGCATGTGCGTACGTATACCCTTGTACGTTGAACATTCGTTATTCCTAAGGAAAGCAGTTTTTTAGTTAAAAATTCGCACATTCCCTAGGCTTGTCGCGAGGAAAGTGCTTAGTTAGTAAATACATTTTTGAAAAATAAGATTAACGAAAAAAAAAGAAATAAAGAAAATGAAAAAGAATACTAATTTCCTATCGCTATCTCTGAGTAACAGAAGGCTCATGTAAATGGGGAGGTTATCTTTTAGCCTTAAAAACATTTACCCCATTTTTGTTCACGCTCACTCTACAGAACATAATTTTACTTAAATTCATTCTTGAGAAGAAAATAAAAGGATTCGCATTAGAACCTTATGTCAACTTGTTAATACCTAGAATATCCCGAAAAAGAATACCATTAAAGAAAAGCTGGGGCGGCTGCCTGTTCCTAAAGATGTCGGACGAAGTTGAATGTAAACCTCGTTGGTTACATTTTAATGGGGCCGCAGAGGGAGCTAATTAACTATTACAATTATTCATTTATCCACGAATAGGGAACTATCAGCTGTTACAAGACATAATCACGGTTCGGAAACCGAAAAATAATAGGAAAAAAGGTTTGCTTTCTACTTTTGGTAGCAGCGTGTGATTAATCCAGAAGCCGACACCCAATAACAGATATGCAGAAGCTACAATCTTCTATTTCCAACTGGGATATGATCGGTGATCCAGTTTCGACCCGAAGAACTTCTAGAGATGACCGCATGTGTATGAGGAGAGCTTGAAACTCTCCACAATGGACACGAAAACACGTGATCGGAGAGATGCGAGGCACCGATTATGCTGCGGGAAACTCCTGACCGACTGGCTTGCCCTTCCTGCGGGGGAGGACAGCCGAAGGAGACCGCGCTGCGTATTTAAAACCCCGCGATTGAATTTTCCGAGAGGTGGCCCTTTGGACTATTAATAGCCCGTGTGTTATCGCTGCATACAAGTTTATCTCTAGGGCAGTTTTGTTTCGCCACGGACTGAAGTAAACAACACGGAAAGCCCCCAACGGGAAGCGCGCCGCAATCCGCGTTTACCGCTTCATTGAAAAACACGACACGGTATTTATTTCTACAAAAAAAAATACTCTAGCAAGGCCCATTGCAAAAAACTGGCATTCTTTATTATCCATCTGGCAAAATTCACAATTTCATTTTTTTAACAACTTTTCATACGGGTTTTAATTTAAATTTGAATGGAGTAATTCAAATGAAAGGCGCATTCTCCAGGGAGGACAATTTGGCCCTTTTATTGTCGAAGTAAATAAAGTTCATTTATTATGAAAGCCAACAGTGCAGAAAGCAGTGGAAAATTTGCACAGTTACCAAGGAGAACTGACGAAATACTACCAAATAGAAAACGCCCAAAGCACGGTACCCATAACATCTTTTCTTCCTTATTCACTCGCCCGCCACTACTATTAAGAACTTTCAACTAATTTCATTTTCAATAGAGAATTTCACATCGATAACTTCCACATGTTCATTCCGATAACAGCCACTGCTTAATGACAAAACATGCACTCGAAGGAAGAAGTGTAGCAAAAATATATTAGGAACATTGTAAATCAGGATCATGAGGGGGTCTGTGACCTAGGCTGATATATCATGGATGAAAAACTTAAACCAAGCGCAAAGGTACAACTTTCATATGATGAAATCTACACTGTCTACCACGGAGTCTCCTGGTAATGTCACACGCAAAACGTATTCGTTTGGGGCATTAACAGTGCAAACGAAAATTACACACGTATGATCTCCTAGTTCTTTACCAATACCCTTATTAACGCTCTTGAATAAATGTAGAATAGCAAATTGAGCAGCTTCAGGCATGATGTGGTGGAAGCCGAACACAATGAATAACCGATCGTACCATTTCTCCACTTAATAAAATTTATTTTACGATCGGGGTCCAAAAATCAAGTTGTATGTAGCACACGAATTCATTTTGTTACCTGACGATGATGTAATGCATCGAAACCCGGTCGTAAAATAAATTTTATCAAGTGGAAAAGTGTTACGATCAGTTATTCAAAATGCAGAAGAGCATTAAAAATTCTCCGTAATCAAATCAGATATTACATTAAAAACCTCAAGGCATTTATTTCACTTAAAGAGTGTCGACATGTTTCATTTGTTTCAATCGCGACACTATCAGGTTGGCATCCTCCACGTCGGTTCCTCATCGCAATCTATATGTTCGAAAAAAAAGAGGCTTCATCGCTCCAAACGGAGGAATGAACACGAATCATTGCAAAGGGAAGTAGAGTCATACCCGTTTGTGTGCACTGGGCACTCGGGGAGAGGCAAAAAGACGACTTTTCGGAGCGGACGCGCACGCGTTTTCGGCTGTGCTTGAATTCATCTAAACGTTGTTGACGAAGGAGAGGAGGGGACAAAACATGACGAGATGACAACAAAGAAACCCTAAGACTCAGGGGGAAGGAACTCGACACTCGCGGCGGCACGCTCCGCGGCGAAACCCCCCTCGGGTGTGAACGCACGCGAGAACAAACGCGCGCTGGACCGGTCTGGGTGGCGTTGCGAAACGACTGACGTAACGTGTGTTTATTTACAATCTCTGGGGCAACGCCGCGGATGGGACACGGACCGTAGTATCGCAAGCCGCCGCGGAACGAGCGGGTTTACAACTCTAACAATCGAGACAACCGCGGGCACCTCCTCGATCAAAGAAGGAGAGGCTATCGATAAATTGAATGGAAGGGAATGAATGGTCGAGGGAAAAATGACGATGACTCATGACGCGGCGATGTTGATCCCAGGGGCGAGAATGAAGAGATGAAAGCAACAACGAGAGGGAAGAGGCAATCAATTTCGGGGTGAAACTTTATGACAACAATTTAAAACACGAGGCTGTCCACGGTATCTGCGCATATTATATTACATGTACATATATATTTTATATATATATATATATGTATATATATATATATATATATATGTATATATATATATATATATATATATATATATATATATATATATATATACACACACATATATCATTACTATTAGGTAGTCTACCGGTTAAGGTAGGTTTTTGGATGGACGTAATTACTAATTAAATAATTTGTGGCCCCTAGCAAAACACAACATCCTACTCTTCATCAGGTCCCTCTTCAGCTCTGAGTACTTTCTTCCTCCCTTCATCCCGTTTAACATCCCTATCCTGTTCCTTCCCTTTCTTCGTTTGCCTTAATTTCTCCCCTCAATTACAGTCTTCAAAATCCCGCTGCCGGTCAACGCCCCCTTCATCCACTTTTCCTGCCTCCATAGGATTTCTCCCAACAAACCCCTCTCTTCGCCCACCATGCCAAGTACTTCCACATTTGTTTTCTTCCCTGTCCATTTCACCTTCTCCATTCTTCTCCACACCCACATTTCAAAAGCCTCCAGTCTACGTCTATCTTCCTGCTTCAATGAACACGTTTCCGCACCGTACGCTCCAGATCAAAGTTTTTACGAGTCTTTTCTTAATATCGTTACTCAACGTCCCTGTCCGTCAACTCCCTCCTTGTGAAAGCCTCTTTGTCCAGCGCAATTCTTCTCCTTACGTCCCTACTACTTTGACCGTGTTGGTCCAAAACACTACCGAGATACGTAAACCTGCTTTAGTTTTTGCCCTCTTATTTTAATGTTTAGCTTAGCCTTTTTCTTTCTAGAGAATCGCATAACCATTGTTAGATTAATATTGATTCTCATCCCATATCTGTCGCACTAAGCAATGCTTGCAGCCCCTTGGCGAGCCACTCATAATGAGAATTCTTGGTGACGAGCCATCATTTTCCAGAGCTTTCTTGGAGTTTTCAGCAGATTCTTTCGAATTTTGAATCCCACGATCACCGACTAGCCGTAATAATTACAAGCGAAGAGAGGGTAGAATCCGAAATTTGAAAGGGTGTGCGGCATTGAAGATCCTGATGGAAGGGAGAACTTTGGCGTGGGAGTGTGTTTCGGTTGTCTGTGTATGTGGAGGGGGAGGAATTTGAAAGAGTGAGCAGAGGGGGGGAGTGGAGAGCACTCGAACTGCGGGAGGGGAGAGGGGGGCACGATGCCAGCGAGTTCCAGGAAGCGGCGGGCGGAGAAGGGGAAGGATTGGGAAAAGGGGGAGGGAGGATTGAGCAAAAGGGAGGGATTGGGGAGAGGGGAGGGGGGTTGAACGGAGTAAAATCCGCGCATGGACGAGTGAAGAAGCTCTGGAGAAATAGGATTAGCAACCGGCGGCGGAAGTGTTAAGGATCCTAACTGCGAAACTCGCGTTAGGTAAGCCAGGCGGATAGCCAAAGACTCGCGGTTTATTTTATTTATTTTTTTCAGAATAGAAGCCGAGGGATCCCGAGTTGAAATTTATTCATTTCAATTCCAAGTCCGAGGGTTGTGACACAAATACTTCTCTTGACCCAAGTATCGGTTCGCCGAGAGCATCAGAGAGTAAGATAGAAAAATATTCATCTTCTTCCGATTGACGAATAGAAATTGTGTTCCGGGAACTCAAGTCCAACAGGACCGAAAGAATAATTCCCAAAGATCTCAAAAATTCCGAGGAAAATTCCTTGGGTCCACTCAGACATACGAGTATCGTATATCCTTTGCCATTTAACTTTCAAGTACTTAACCACTAATTACCATGCATAGGTATCGTTGAGCAGACAGCATATCTTAGAAACAGCAATTAACCAACAATATCTTATGGAATCCTAAAATTATTGCTGGTATTCAAAATTTTATATTATTCGTGTCCAACGGTGACGGACGAATCCAATTACGGTACACAAGCGCAGCCACTTTGAATGTCTGAGGGATTAATGAATGAATCGCCCCAGAGTTGATTTATGCGTTAGTCTCGCGGATTACGATGACAAACTGCCCTTGGATGTTGAGTATAACGCACGAAGGATTGACCTTGAGTAAGGAAGGAACAGGAATTCACACAATTCGACTAAAATAGGGTTTCTTTTCCTTGAATGAGTATAAAAGTAAATACAAGAAATTCAGTCACTGGTTACGAAACATTTTAACAACTTGGGCGGTAATTTATTAGCGAGGCATTATAATGAGCGATAAAATAGCATCAGCCAGGAGTTTCAACCAGAAAATGTAATTTTTTTTTGATAGCATTTCAGAGCAAGAACTCGAGGGACTCCAAGGGCTGTAAATAAATTGCTTAATACCGTTCGCTCTCCTTCAAGGTTTCAGTAAATTAGGTCCTGGGCCGAGAGAATTCCCAGAAGCAAAAGTGGCATCAGCCAATATCCTTTCTATAATTGTTTCTGGAACCTGTCCAAGGGATATTTCTTAATATATATAACTAATTCTAAGCACCAATTTTCTCGTCAACCATGGCCGTGGCGACATAGTTCTATCCTACTAATCGAAACATCTAGCTTCATTCGACAACAGGGAATGTGTTAGATATTAAGAAAAATGCATTTTATTTCCTTGCCTAAATTTTTATAGATGATATTTTCACGGATACGAATCGAACCAATTAAAGATAAATTTTTAGGAAACATTACGAATGAAATAGCTTTCATAATTAGTCATAATTAACTTTCGGCTCTATTAGACCGGGAATATAATATGCATAACAACAATAGTAAAAGTTACGTTCGGATAAATTGTATTGGCTCATATTTAATTGCGTCATCCATGCGACATTGCTATCGCAAGTAGTCAACCCCGTCTATAAAAATTTGATGGATACGGTAGGGGTAATTTCTAATCAAGCCTTCCATTGGCACGCGAAATTGCCTTGTTAAGGGCAAGGAACCCCATTCCTCCCCACCAGTTCCACAACTTTCACGTGAACCCAGAAAAATCACACCACTCGTATTTTAACAATAACCCTCCAGAGGCTTCATCCGGAGTTGAACCCGGGACCATTCCCGCAGTATCTAACCTTAAGCAAACCATGCCAATCTAAATACTTTCAAATGTAAATTAAAATTAGATTGTAGATCAAATAAGATCATATATATGAAAACTAATTGGATACCAAGGGGCAAAATGCTCCACTTTAACCCAAACTGAATGAAGGGAAGGACATCGCAGTCGTACATTGATTACAATACGATATTAAACGACGTTGTGCTTCGCTAGGATTTAGGTTGATTATAAATATTACAAAAACAGATGAACATATAATATTTTTATGGAAAGACACCTTGTTAAGTCTTTATATCTCATTCTTGCTCGTGGATTCGAACTGAAAATGTCGGAGCGTTGTACATCTGAATGTCGTAAAATGAAGAGGTGCGTTGCGCCTGCAATATTGGTGACACAATTACCTAGCAAATCGAGCGAGTTGTTTTTAAAAACGTCACGATAAATATATTAGGCCGTCAGGAAAATACAGCCCTTTGTTTATCACACAAATCCCCCGAGGGACATCTCCGGTCGCATCAGCAGATGATATACGTGCAAGGTAGGTACCGGCCAAAAATCCAAAGCGATACGCGGAGAGAGAAACAGAACGGAGTCGCACGCCTGTTGACGTTCAGGAATCCCGTCCCGTCCCCAAGGAACGAGGAAGCCACCACCACCATCCGCGCTCAAATTTCTCAGAACTTTATTCATAGGGCGCGCGCGGTGACGAAGCATTCACGCAATCATCCTTGCAACCGACCCACTGCGCGAACCGACCGTAACCTTTACATTTCGCATGCACAAGTCTACCTCGGCAGGGGTAAGATCTATCGGGAATTCACCCCGGGAGGAGGGTGGGAGGGGTGGAGGAGGATATGGGGTGATTTCGCTTTTAGAACCCTTGGCTGCTGTTGGCACGGGTATTCGACGTAAATCCTCACCGTCGATAGCGGAGTAAGGGTTTGATTAATGTCTCGACGAAGGAAAGAAAGGGTCCGACAAGGGACGCACCTCGACTTGGACGCGGTGTGACTTTAGAAAACTGTTGGGATCCGACGAAAGATATGGCCCCATCCTTCTTTCCCCAACTCCTCCCTCCGCGCCCCCCAGATAAACCAGAACTACGCCACCAGCCCAAGTTGAGTGCAGGAGTCCTGGGAGATCTCGAGGAGGCGACGCATTAGGCAAGCCGGGGGGAGGGGGATTTTTGGCGCACATCTTTGTGAGGATCCACACGCCAGTGCACTTATCGCAAGGAAAGAAACACCTCAAAGAACTTCCTTCGCCACCTCATCTCGTCTGTGAGACATTTATGACAGTCATATGAAAGCGGGGGATCTTTCAATCCGTCTTTCAAATGGGTGGATGAGAGGGATTAAATTAAAAGATGGCAGGATTTATCAATTACGAACCTAAACGCGAAAGAATTTCGAAAGTCAATATGCCATCTTACTCCATCTGGATGCGTCGTCTCCGAAAAACAGGAAAGTTCTTTTTCCTACCCAAGCCGGCAATGTCATTAAATGAAACAACACAGCATGGAATTCAAAACCTTAAAGACCATAAAATTCTGCACGGCAACGCCGAATTCCTAATTCGCAAGGAGGTTAATAAGATTGAATTCTTCTTTAATCATTTACCGGAAAAGAATCTACGTCGCAACTATATCAAACTCCCACTCTGCGGGACACCGCTTAAGGCATACGGCAGTAGGCGCTAAGTCACCAGTCATTAGGAGTCATTGATCAGCGTCTCGAAAATCATTTTCCCCGCTGTTGTGATCTCGAATTGTGCGAGAGAAAAATGATTTCCACAGATATCGGTTCGGAATTCAATTTTCATCAACTTATTCGCCTTCCAATGCAATGTAGCGCTAAGAATAATTCTAATTGGAGCATTGAATTTAATTGGTTTTCACTTTTCTTAAAGTTCAGAATTGCATCTATAATCTCCCGAACAAGGTCTTTCAATAATTCAAGTAAAGAATGCGGCACTCTCTTTTCTTTCAAAACGATCCTTCACTAAACGGCGGGCGTTTATTTTCATTCCGCTTAATTCTGAAATTGAGTCATTATGCCAAGGGTCGAAGTGTATATATATTCATGGTGACATCTAAGTTGAAATAATACCTCACCTATACTTTTTAATTTTAATATTCTCCCACCATTCGTTTGATGAACCTAGTTTCCCAAATGACGCTCCGCCGATGTTCGAATGTATTTTCCGCATGCTAGGCTCGTTGACGATGTAATTCCTAAGTATTTCATTTGATCCACCCATCCAATTCCCACCCTACCTAGCCTGTAGGCTTAAAGGTGTGAAGATTTCTTTCCCCAGATTTCATTACGACACACGTTTTTCGGGTTCAACTGGAGACTACACCCACGACACCAAGCACTAATATTGTTCAGATCACTCGAAAGAGCCTCGAAGTCTGATTTGTTACTTATATCGTAGTAGATGATCTTATCAAGATATTACTTTGCTGCTGACTTTACAATGAACGAAATGTATGCAAATGAGTAAGCGGAGGAGACCGATCACGCTTCTCTGAGGTACGCCGGAGGCTTCATTCACAAAATCGAAACAAATTCCAACAATTGTGTACTACTTTTTGCTTCCATTCCGGGAACTCAACCCACTGCTTTACCATGAGTTCCAAATCATCGCAGATTGTAAATTAGCACATTCCGTGGTACCAGATCGAACGCTTTTTTGAATTGCGAAGTACAGTCAATAACAACATCTAACGGTGGCTTCGGACATTTAATTAAACCGGCTGTTTTTTATGAGGAAACCCGATTTCACTGCTGGTATCCTTAGAAAAGACACTACCGAAGTTGGAAAAAAGAGAAATGCTGAGAGAAATAGGGTCCAAGTCAAGAGAACCGCTCGAATCCTAGAGTACGGAACACTTAAAATGGCAACAAGTGTGACTAAGGCGTTTTTTTAAGGATCACCACGAGTGAGACACTGATAGATGGATTCTCAGACCATCGCTCACGCAGCGGAGACGCACACGAGCAAACAATAATTAGCATAATGGGTTGTGTTGACGTGTCGCAACTTCCCTTTCCGGAGAGATGAAAATCCTTTCGGTAGTTCTCCCGGACGCGAGGGCGAGGTAAGGAGGAGAAGAAGATGACACCTTCGCAAAGGGCGAAAAGCTGCAACAGGACCTCTCCCATTTTGAAAAAAATAAACAATGATAGAAGCGAAAATAAGGCGGCGAAAAAAATGGTCCTCACGCCAACCGCCTGCGTCAATGGCTTCGGTCGGGCACACGCCCAGTTCGAGAATGCGCCAGTTGGCCAAGGTTACGGTCGGTCAAACCAACCCACACCTTTTCCCCAATGGCGAAGAGATTAATCGCTGCTTTTACACCCGCCTCTCCACTGAGTTCTAGCGAGGATGCTACTTCATTAGCCCCCGGATAGGACTTTTAATACGCCCTCGGTGCTGAAAATATATGTGCTCGAGGATGGAGGTTAATGCTAAGGAAGAAAAAGTGCTAGCAGATACACTTGGTGGAAATAATTGGCAGGAAAACGGAGTATGGACCTAACGATGAAGACACAGCAACGGTTCTGGCTTGATTAATGTCACCCCTATTGCACTTACTTCTTTCGGGCAGGGCAGAGTATTGTTATCAAATTTTGTCAAATAAACTACACAATGGACTTTCACATCTACGTAAATACGAATGAGACGAAGCCCGGAGTGAAAAAAATAAAATATCACCTTCAAAGTCTTCACTGCATGTCTCAGCATATCAAAAATAGAGGTGGCGAGGCCAAATAATAAAATTTGCACGGAAGACAATTCCAAAGTGTAGTCACTTAACAACATTCTACTCTGCTACGCGGTTGGTTTCAAAAGTGTATTTTTTGGGATGGTTGGACAATAGGCAACTTTATTCACTGGAACGCACAAAACATATGGTATGAATCAGGGCTGACACCTAAACTAAAGCGTCCTACATTATCTTTATTGGAACAGAAAAGCAGCCCCATTCGTCATCCCATTTTGGAAGGTGATCAAGAATAACAGAAAATGACATTGACAAAACTGCATAAAAACTCAAAGAAAAAAGATTAAAAAATGAAGAGACACCTGACAACAGAAATGAGAAAAGAGACACCGGGAGAATGCTTTGCAGTAAAATATCCAAGCAACTTCAGCGTAAAGAAAAGATATCGACTTAAGAAATAGGAGAAATTTATGAACTAATTGTATTTTAAGAACACAACGACGGATCCTTCTGCATTTAACTGTTAGCAATAAGACAAGCATGAAAAATTTTTAACAATTCGCATTAATGGTACAGCGTTGTTTAGGCTACAAATTTCGGAAATAATGTATTAGGAACATGGATTGGCCGGGAATTTTCATAAAAAGGTAGTTGTGAATATCTTAACGAAATCCCCATTGATATCGATGTGAACAGTGCACATGCTAGGAGCAAATATTATGGGAAGAATAGGGAAAGAAACTTGGGTCCAAATAAATCTGTAACTTCCAAAACTTATACTGATTCTCTGCAGGCATTATTATGGAATGTTTCCATTGATGGATGCCCTGAGATAATTTGTGAAACAACATTTATAAAAATATCTTGAATCGTTTGAAAAAATCTTCAGCACTGTAACGGTCACGATCTATCGATTACTTCCAACACAATCACAGAAGCAGTAAAGTTAAGAGTTTGAAACTCTCGATAGACGAGAATATCAATAATGATTCATTCCAATAATATTGATTCCAGAATTACTAATCCTGCAGGCATGTCTGGTGATCAATGGTTAAATGAAACTTGTTAATGCATTTATTGGTTTTGTTAAATTTTGAAAAATAAAAAAGTCCTTGATTTAACTTTAAAATTACTTTAACCTAATTGACAATAATACTTTACTATAGGGTGCGATTTTGGTTAAATCTTCAAAGATCTTTCGAGTCACGTGTCCAATTTTCTTCGTTCTTTTCCCACTGAACGGGTAGACCCGGAACACAGGCTGAACCGACAAAACGAGCAAACGAGCAACGGAAACTGCGAAACAGGGAGAGAATTGAAATCTTCCATCTCCGACGCAGAATTCGCAACGCGGATTCCCTACATCTTTGATTTGGGCGACCCATCACGCAAAGTGTGGCGTCAGGGAGAGACAAATGGACCAGAAGCTCAAAGAAAGGAACCGCGCGCATTAATTGGCAATATTTGTCAAGGGAAGAAAATTGAAAAAAAAAAGGTGAAAAGAGTCCCGTCGCCGGGCAGGAATTTGAAGATGAAACCGATGAATGCAGACACAAAGGCTCGCCGCCGCGACCTACTAATGCTCCAGGAAATCGCTGCCAAATGGTTCCGGAGAAACAAAACAAGGCTGTAAAACACGGCACGAAACTCGTAAAAGATGGGGAGGGGACAACGTTTGGCGATTGCGCACCCGAATACCGCTCCCTTCCGTCCCCCCCCTCGGCCAAGGGAAGAATTTAAAAGTAGAAGCCGGAAGCGGCGCCAAAACAGACCCCACCGCCCGAACCTCGCTGCATTCTCCTCACTTGATATTTCAGAATTTGGAGCCGCGAAGGGAACCGTGTCAGTCCCTAGACGCGAATCGGAAAGAAACAATGAAGGTTCACGAAACAAACGACTGACACAGTATTCCATAGCACACCAATACCCTTTAGCTTCCTAAGCTACTCCGTCTGTGGTCACTCCGTGAACATTTCTAATAATCCATGATTCTCTCATTAATTGAAAGTAATATACTCATTTAAAGGAAGTTTTTTTTGACGGTTACTAGCGACCATTATCTTCGACGCATTACGAGAACTTCCTTTATCGTCCTATATTATTAATTTCCTCATGTGTTCGCAACTTCTACCAGCCTTCATGCTGTCTAAAAAGCCTCTTTATTCCTCTGCTCCGTTTGCCCTACATTCTCCTATCCATCACGGGCCACAACATCCAAATACCTTTCATTATTTTCTCCAACTTATTCTGCCCTTTACGGATTTTTCTTCGCTACTTCTTTGATAGGGACGGATAACATTCTCACAGTTCATTTTCAACATTAACGGGTCAAGGTTTTAACTTGTATCAGCAATAGTGACTTGATAATGATACAAGTTGCCGTAATCGTGGTCAGTTAATTTTGAAAATACATTATGTAAAAGGTTACTTACATTTTTATTCTATCGTTACGGGTAAATAAATGCCTTCTAATACGATCCACGGGGCAAAAAGAGCTAGGATAGTAAGATATTACTTCCAATCGAATCCTATAAAATTATGTATCTCGTGATTCATTTCAACAAGGAAACAACGATAAAATGATGCTAAAGCGCATGGATCAGGACGGGTCCATAATACGTAATGTTGTAAAAATGGTGCCCGACCGCCTTTGATCATGTAAGACACGAACATGAATATTTTTTCTCGAAGAATTTAAGAAGCCATGTCCATAAAATATCTTGTCTTTACCAGAAATTTAACTACCAAAACGGTCTTCCTAAAAGTAAAACGAACTCCTGAGTAAGATAAATCTTCAGTCTCTCTTGATTGCATTCAATCACTCGCCTGCCATTGCTATATTAAATATTCGAAGCGTTAAGATCATTTAAGGCATTTAGAGAAGTATAAGTCGCCTAGGATAGAGACAACCTAAAAACTAAATGAAAAAAAAATGCACTAAGAAATAGGATCGACGGAAAGGTTTGATAGTGCGTTTAGGCAGTTTAATAATAGGCGATTCGATCACCGGCCTGAGAAGTAAGTAGTCTTGGAGCGAAGATATTCAGCTGAAGGGTGCGAGGAAGATTAAGTGCGTGCAGATTGCACTTGGAATAAGTTAACTCAAAATAGAGCTTCCATTGTAATGGCTGGACGAGGATATTTCCCCCGAGTTTCCCAAACACCGGTGGCCAGGCGGTTGAAGTCCAATCGCCCGAGTTACTACAGTCCGCTATATCGACACGCCGGACTATCTCAATTAAAATCTGATCCCAATGGTCAAAAAAAAAAACAAGAGTCAAGAGTCTATACGCTTAAAACAAAGTCAACTTCAACTACATAAATGGGAGGTAGAGCAAGACTTCCAAGAACTTGGAATCGATATGAAGGAGAAAGACCGACGCAACTTCCTCATATAGTATATCATCACTTTCTCTTCCATCTCTGCTCCTTTTCCAAAGGCATTACTGCCTACCATCACACATTCTTCATGAATTTAATGGGTTTTGTCAGCAAGATACATCTTGGTGAACCTAAAAATTAGGCGGCCGTCGGAATTTCGGAGGGATATGACACACCCTTGGTATTACCAGTCTCTACTCCCCTTTCGGAGTCTGCCTGGTTAGAAGTTTTGAGTGAGCCCACGCGGAAAGCCCTTCGTGATTTCCATGGAAAGCCATGGAAATATGTCGCAATTTCCATGGAAACGAAGAGCAACAGTCATAAATATTTACGGTATTCCATGAAAAATCTGAGCATATGTCCGGGAGGAAGACAGAAAGTAGGGAAAAATGGAAGTGTTAGGTAAGAGAAGCAATCTTCATCATGTATAATGGTAGAGAAGATGCTGGAAAATTGAGAGGAAGTTCTCAGTCGTTGAAATCACCTTCGATGACTCGTCGGACGACAAAAGAAATGCATTAGTCTGACGGGAAAAGCAAAGAGTTTCTTTACTTTTTGAGAGGCCATTTGTTTTGGAGCTTGTGTCTCAAACGGGAAATGGTAGCGAAACCAATATGTGAACATCCAAGAAAATGGGAATATGAAAAGTTTTTTCTCCAAACTATTGATCAAATTTACCCGAAGTAAATATACTTACTTTAATAGATATGCTTACTATACACGTTATGTTAAACAAAAATATTTCCTAAATATATACGGTGAAATTTATCTAAGTAACAAATAATCTCAAAATACTCAGAAAAGTGAATATAGATTTATGCCTACCATATTTTCACGATTTCAAGCATTTAAAATTTGTTTTCAAGACGGTTTCTTGCATTTATCGCATCGGGATGATTAATACAGGATAACCCAGAATAATATTAGTGTAATACAGAATTATTTAAACTACGTATAACCAGGAAATTAGAATTAACATGAACGCGTAGGCGCAGTTGCTTTAATTCGCTTTGTACCATAGATGATATCATTCATTATGATACGTAACTATGTATAAAGAAGCAAAAGAAACATGTTCAACGAATAACCCATTTATGCCATATAAGACAATTTGTCAGCTCAAAAAGGGGTAAAAATTTTACCTCATTTCACAACAATTACTGCTTGCACGTTTTATTTTTACATTAAAACTGTGCACATAAACTATATTGAATGTAAAATTTAAAAATATAAATTGAACTAGGATGTTAATTATAAATAGTATCATGATCATAGAGTAGTCAAAGCAAGATCATAAAATCATGGCCACGAAGCTATAAACTCTTAATATTACGATCTTCTAAAAAATATTTTGCACAGAATGAAACAAAATAACGATTCAATGACTTCCCCGGTTGTATTTTCGAAACTAAGGGAATTTTTGGCAACTTCCCATAATATCTTCCGGGATCATCAAATAGGTACTGTGTCAAGCGAATTGAACACGTGCCCACCTGAAAAGTTTTACGAATCTCATCCAACTCGAACCAGACGCCGATATATTTCTCCGAATTCCTACTTTCCGCAGAATATTTCGCCCTTCGGGAATATTGGAATGGACGGATTTTATTGAAGGAGCCTTTCGAGAAGGGGTTACTGACCTGCAAAGCACGTGAAAACTTCTAAGCGATGGATATGCGACAAAATAAGATGAAAATCAACGCTTGCAAATTACGAAGCCCCATATTCACAGAATATCTGAATTTGTGAACGTAACCAGCAATTCTAAGGCCTTGCCTGGCACTTCACTTACGGTTAAGTTAACTTGAAAAATAAAAAAAATGTTATTTGGTAAGGGTATGATATTAAAAATTATTCTAAAAATTATAATAGTACATTCATAGACATTGCCTGGGTGAGATAAATAAAACTGAATGGATACCAGTGACTAATAGATGGGTAAACTGAATTTTATACCTATATTTCAAATATTGACGATCAACGAACATGAAGGTAGATCCGAGGCCGACTGAAAAAGAGTACCGTGATCCGTCGGGGTTTTACCACAAGGCTCCCCACACCATTTACCCCAAGTCAAGGATTCTGCGGTTGAAATGTTTATACGGGAAACGAACGGCGGCAAAAGGAAATGCACAGCTATAAACCTCCTTCCGTCAATGCATGATTGCACACAGCGAAGGCCTCTCGAAGAAGTGTGCCTGAGTTAAATAAACTATCAACCTTGGACTCCTACACTGCGGATTTGTTCGATAACGATACCCCATTACACATTTTCCTTACTAATAACACTGCTCACAAAGCTGATTGCCGGATTCCCATCACATACTTCATGCCCTGAGAGCGAAAAATAAATACAACACAAATTTTAGACTTAACTCTTCATAATAATAAATTCGTTATAGCATGCATTAATATACGATTGTCACGCCGGTCATAAAGATGAATCTTTAGTTCATTATAATAAGTCCTCAGTCTAAATTCTTTACTTCATTTTATTCTACATCACAACATTCTAACCTCTATTTCTACAC
Organism: Hetaerina americana; assembly: GCF_022747635.1. Taxonomy (NCBI): domain Eukaryota; kingdom Metazoa; phylum Arthropoda; class Insecta; order Odonata; family Calopterygidae; genus Hetaerina; species Hetaerina americana. Next base: position 33,283,305 of record NW_027286985.1, on the reverse strand, counting down.
CTAAACTAAAGTGATTTCCAGGGTCACAATTCTGCCCCCTCCACGAGAACTCATCATTAGGAAGGATTATGGGTTCAGCGTAATAAAAAATATTCCCGCCTAAGAAACTGGGTAAAGGATGATATGTCCTACAAATTACGTAAGGGGTTTTAGTGGACCATGGTGTTAAGACTTAAAATACTGAATGGAACGATATGGAATTAATTGTTGCGATCATGAACCAAGATGACGAATGGGTTAAAATGCTGGAAGAACTATGGAAGGAGTTCTTTCCCGAGACGCAATTTCTGGGAACTTGAACGGTGGAATACATTTTCATCCACGACTGTACATATTTTGGCTATCTTGAAAGCTATTTTTACTCAGTACGATCATCCATAGTCACCTATCTTTGAGGATATCAGGGGATAACGAAAACAACCTCTAGAAACAATGCACTCGATGGAACGACGTTTGTTCGAAATACGAAATACGTACATGCATTATGATGACAAGAGTGAGATAACGAATGATTCACTCTGACAACTGTTCGATGGAGAGGAGAGCCAAAGAAAATGAACCAAACGAGGAATTTAACCCAAATGCGGCCGCAATATCGAAGGCAGCTCCCATTATCCTTTACTTATTATTTGATTTATTATTGACATAGTACACTACAAGCCACCCCCTCGGCTGTATGGCTGGGGGTGATTACACATTACACTTCTTTCGACACAAAATACTGTGCCCCTTAGCGCGATCGGACAACGTTAATCAATCCCTTATCGTTCGTGGGGAAAATTACATCATTAATCTATCCGCTCTACACTCAAATATCTCCAATTTTAATGACATGATCTCTCCTACTGTAGTACAATGAGACTAATCATTCATTTTCAACAACATCGCTAGGGAGATACCCCTCCAATTAATGCAAGAGATTTAATCTGTCATTTCAACTTAGAACCGTAAGTGATTCCAAACATAGATCCTTTAATGATCTCGTTAAGATACTCAGTTTGCCATAACAACGTTTTACAAATCTAGCTCCTCTACGTTGCACGCGAGATTGCCGTGAAGGTACTTGTGCTGGCGGGCGTCTCCAAAACCCTCAACGGAGAAACCAGCAATTGGGAGATTACCGGCCGAATATATGCGAAATAAAATGAACTTATCCCAAGGCGAATGGTTGTGCTCTAGTTATTATTGACTTCAGGAGCCGTCCTGTCGTCAACTTTCGTCTAAAACGAATTATTCACGACGCCGCAGGTCCCTAAAACCACGATCACCAAGCACTAAAGCAGAAAAAACAGCTTAATCCTTTCGCTTAACCCCGTGTGATCCACATATGATGGCACAATGCATTGTCAAGGCATCTGTTGATTCTACATCAGGACTATTTAGTGTTTTAAATAAAAAAAATTTAAAGGACACAACAAAGCGACATCTCTCTGAGAGCCCGCATACATGACTTGGAAATCAAGAGATACATGAGATGGTATTGGAGAAACCCAGGATAAAAAATACTTTCCCGACGGTGGAAACCATTGGAAAGAGAGATAGAAGGGAGAGAGAGGAAGGTTAGCGCGACGCGAATGTTCTTCAGGAAGAGCTGGGTTTGATGGAAACCGATGGAAAGAGTGGGAGATGCTTAATATAGAGTAGTCCTGATTCTTGATCTATAACGAGAATGAAGTCTCTCGGGAGAGTGCGAGAGGAAAAAAATCTCTTTTCCAAAGGGTATCATCGGCACCCTGGGAGGTCTTTGAACTGGCAATCGATTTGGATTCCACTGACAATGCAGTGGGCACTGCAGTGTGATGACGGGAGGAAGGACCGCTCACCAAAACGCTAATGGAAGGCGGCAGAAGCCCTTAGGATAAGTCTCCAAAGATATCGACCCGAATCGGACCGAAAGCATGAGTAAATAATTAATATATACACATATATACACCACATATACATACACATATGTAGTAAATATAGATTCTGAAGATGACGGCCGTGCCGTCGATACGTCGAAACAACATATGTGAGTGTCCTTTCTTTGTGTTTCTATGCTTGAAAAATCGATATCAGTGCTTTTAAAAATGTATATATAAATCCTTCTCGCTTCCAAACTGAATATATATATATATATATATATATATATATATATATATATATATATATATATATATAACACTTTTTGAAAGTCTCAAAAACACAGAAACACACAATTGTATGTTTTTGCCTGTGTCCACTAGTGATAAATGTTACACACTATACACACACACACACACACACACACACACACACACACACACACATATATATATATATATATATATATATATATATATATATATATATATGTGTGTATATATATATATATATATATTATGTTTGGAAGCTCAATGCATGGACGAGAGTCTAAAATCTTGTCCCAAAAATTTCATTTGGGAATGATTTGAAAAAACTTAATAGCGTGTTTAAACTTAAATAAACACGACGGCAACTACTCAATACGTCTCGCCATGGACCAAAGTTACATTAATTTACGATATTTCCACGAAATGAAGATACGAGTGGCAATTACGCAATGATATCATTGTATGCGCTAACTTAATCTATACATAATCACCGTCAGTTTTAAATTTTCCTTTAAGGGGCTATTTTCCACACCTTTCTTTATTTTAATATTTGTATGCAACGTAGCGTGAATAGTCGGTGAAATGAAACTATTAAAACTATCTTTAAACTATTTAAGAGAATTAAGCACCATAAAAAAGCAGAAAACCCTAACAACTGTACTGTGTGGGTAGTAGATGTCTCTCCTTCATCACCACATTGTACCCACACATTCCCTCCATACAACATCTACGAAGCCGAATCGAATTTAGGAGTGATATTTTCAGTTTATTTTTATTTTGACGGCCACAGATACCTTCTTTAATTCTTTTAATACCACGACGTCACGCCCATCGAGATCTTCCGTTTGATATCGTGCTTTTTCGGGGACACAAAGACCGCGAGTTTGAATCCTCAGCTAGTGTGTGCGGCGTCACTCCAGAATAAGCATTTCCCGGGACAAATGCTGACATAAAAAAGCTTATCGCGGACACCATAAATTTTGCGAAGCAAATAAAAATATTGCAAATATCACTGACCAAAGTAAAATCGAGGGCATGAAAGTTGGGCCTCCACGAAACAGATTAAATTACGGGCCTCTACGCAAGTTAGAGAATTACACAAAACTTAATCGGGGCCCACCGCAAGATTATTCAAGGCCTTTTCAAGGCAAAATATCGGCTGGAATGATTGATAGTGCGGGGATGGTGGACAATGCTTAGCGTTCTCCCGTCCGCATGAACACGCGGGTTAGATCTTCGCGGAAGTAATTGCTCTGGGCAAAAGACCACTCGCGGTGAGAGATGGGGGAGGAGGTCGTATTTTGAGACGTGCGCCAAATCGTGGACATCGCAGCTGATACATGCATATACATATATATATATATATATATATATATATATATATATATATATATATATATAAACACACATATACGTATATATATATATATACACATATGCATACACACACATACATGCATCTATTTTTTCCCTGATCCTATCTCTGGCTTCACTCCGGGCGTGGGCGGACAGAAGAACGGCGATGGAGAAGAGGCGAGGTGGACGGAGTAGGAGGTGGGAAGGGAAGGGAAGAGAATTGAGGGAACGGAGTCGCTCCGGAGGGGTGCGGGAAATTGTTTTCGCAACGGAATGCCGAAAATAAAAGCGGGAGCGATAGCTTGTTAGCTGTCCTCTTACACGCAATGTTCCGAGGGGAGGAACTCATTTAAATACGTTTCTAAAAGTGAACGCCGGAGGACCAGTGGTAATAAAGGGAGAGCACGCCTGCCAACTTCCGAATTTTTCCAACACCAGGGAAACCTAGATGCTTCCCGATTCTTTCGGAGAATTGCCGGTTAAGATTGCAAGCTGAATTTTACAGCAATTAACCATCATCAGGCGTGTGCAAGTGTGGACACTGATCTTCAACCGAGAGGCTAGAGGAAAAGGCGAGGAGGAGGGCGTTTATTTAACAGTGGAAAACATGATAAATTTGAACCCATATCTCAGATATTTTTCACTCAATGGTTTGACAAAGGAACAAATTTATCCTGTAGGAAACACCTTTGATCTTATGAGCCAGGTCCCAAAGAAGTAAGAATGTAAAAATAAACGTTTTGTCTTCCCAAGTGGGCCTAAGGTTACGCCACAAAAATAAGTGGCGTCGCTGAATCGAGCAGCGCTAAAAATAACGCTTGATTGATCAACTAGAAGCAGTCGTTATTATGTATATTAACGTCATAATATGAACTTCAATGAATTAATACAATAAAAACTACCTTCGTAGATTAATTCACTGTGCATAAAATTTGCTGTAACTCTGTCTCGAAATTCAAACAAAGCCTTCCTTCCCTTTGATAGAAGGAAATGAAATTCCGTTGAATATAATTGCAGCGAGAAACGTTATATGTATTTCAAACACGTGTGCCGTAAAATGCAACCAATTATACTGGTTCCCAGCCTTGGGTTTTCAGATATTCGTATGACTTGCGGGCCATTATAACCACAAAGTATTTTGCCTAGAAAACACTCGTAAGGAGTCGTTCCTTTCCTCAAGAGTTTTCCCTTCCAATCCACACAAGGGAGAGGAAATCGTTCTTATTACATTCCCAATTTGATTTGCCTTCTTCCTTATATTTCACGGATAACGGGCATCGTTCCACAGAAATGTTTAAACGTTACGTATTCCTGCGAGAGAATAAGTTTAGAAAATATTGACTTAAATTAAGTGGTTATCTTTTCGGGAATTTTCAGTCACATCGAGTCCACTTACGATTTTATTATTATCCACGCAATTAGGATAAAATTGAAATAACTGCGAATACCAAGTGATTGCATCATCGACAGGATTGACTGTTCGGAGAGAAATGTAGGCTCAGGATTCGTTGTTGAGATTATAAGGATGGCCTTACCTGAAAATATAGAAAAGAAAAAAAAACTCAATCTCACATAAACAATCACTAAAATACAAATGTAGCAATCAAAGCCATAAAAAAACACAAAACATTTTACCAAGATAACATGATTTGATTGATGAACACGATCGGATTGATCCATTAGGAAGAGATAAGACTACGGAAGAGAGTGATATACATGTATCGTCCAGCAACACAAAACAAAAATAATTGAGCTGACACTTCTTTCATAATGAAACTCATTTCAGCTCATCCGTCTGGAATTGAAGGAAATGGAAAACGAGTGGGCTCACATTAGGAAAGGGTAATTTAGTAATTTTGTTTTAAATCGGATAGCATGCACCAAATAAAAATGCATAGAACATTTCAATTATTTCAGCACGTAAAGATGCCAAAATATATTTACGCGACCAATCAGCGTTCAGTTATGAGGGTAACATCTTAAGAAGTCTTTTCCGTCGCTCCATTCTGCCAAAACTCAACGTAAAACATTTACGCCAACGCTTCCGAAGATATTTTATGGAGAGACATTCCTAGGGAAGATGATTAACCGGTTTCAAATATGTCTACGTCAATGATATAGACGAGCTGACCAACTGGAGTCGACGAGAAATGAGTTATAAACGCAACCGATGATTTTTCCTTCAATAAACTCTGTTTCTACCAACATTTCCATTCGGGAATGAAACAACCACGACAGCGTATAATTTAAAGCGCGATGTTTCGCATAATCGCGGGACGCATTGGACTTAATCGAGAGGAATATGAGACGTGACAGAAATTGACACGATTTCCACCTAAACCATCTTCAAACAACTGCCCTAATAACACATCTCTCGAAGCACTCAAGAATGTCCCCAAAAAAATAATTGAATCTTAAGAGCATGAAAAATATTCCCGAAACGAGCGCGGATCGGATACGTAGCACTAAGATGAGCAGCGATTTGATTCATTTCCAGCTTCATCGGTAGATCTGTGGAGAGAAGTACGAATATACATGAAACGAGTTCTCGCAACCTCGGTGAAGAAGGATTTAAAAGGAGCCCGCGGTTTCCCCTTTCGATAAATGGTTCACGAAAGAACTACGAACCCCGACTTCCTCCGAGACACTAACGATCCCCTGACAGCCCTCCTAATAGAAAATTCTGGTGACACACAAGAATTTTCATTCCCTTCAATCAGTCAGACCCTTAATTGAGGAGTGGGATGGGAAAACCCCCGACGAAAAAATAATTAAATCCGTTTCCATCTTCCTTCCCTCGCGAAGAGCAAGGGCACGCATGCGCCTATTGGAGAAAAAGAAGGACCAAACGGGAACATACACAAGAAAGATGGAAGCCGAGCGTCGAAAGGTCAACAGGCCCACCCACACACATGAGACGGGGAGGGTGGAGGGGGCGGGGAGGCAGACAAGGGGGAAGGAAACTGAAGGAAGGATGAAAAATATATAGATGATGATGATGATGAAAGCGTCTGCATATCTTTCCTGGTCGCCCCCTCGCTGCTGCTCTTAAATGTCAAGCATCAAATGTTCGACGTCTCACACGCGACCTCCTCCTCCCCACCTCCCCGGGGTGGGATACGCAAAGGGGGGCAAGGATACGCGAAGGTTCGACTTGCACATCAAAGAGGATCTCTCTTCTGCTCGACGACGCTCTTATCTGGGTCGACCAGAGTCCGTAACTACTTATGAAAATGACCCATGATCAATACTTTGCCTGCCGGGTACAATTGTTCGGAATTATGACCCTTCCGATGTCAATGAGGTAAGTTATGGCCGCGTTTAAAACAGTTAGACTGGAAGCGGATCATACTGGACAGCGTTGAGGAAAACAGGTTGTTTTGTTGAGGAGGCAAACAATTTGCTCGCTTGATATGGTGGTTGAACTACTGTAATTTTGCCGTCTGACCGAGTCTCGTTGGGCTCACTACACCAACTTTCACTGCGCGGGTCTTGGAACAGATCTTTACACGATTATCTCGCTCAAAGAGCATCATGTAAAACTGTAGTATGGAATTTCCACAGTTCCCTTGCACAATTACGTTCATCTCCTATATAAGAAAGGGTATCGGTACAATTAAAAGTGGGGCTTAAGTGGATAACTATGCGAAGCATACATCGATTTCAGAAGACTTCAGGAAATAATAAATCACATGGGAATACGCCTTAGACGTCAACTGCTAAATTTCGAGTAGCCATCACCTAGTCCTGCAAAAAAAAACAATTACATTCATTTCAAAGAGTCCAGTAACCATTTGGTACGCTTATTTTCACTTTCACGGCCGAAACGTATGTTTCAAAATGGTCACAAAAAAGGTAGAGAGATTTATGTGCACCGAAAAAACGGAACGTTGCAATGTTTTTACGACGTGTATCCTCAAATTAAAGAGCAGAATATGAGATTGGCTGCATCCGGAGTATGGGGGAGAATGTCACTTATCCAATCGGTAGCACTAGAAAACTCGAGTCGGAAACATCCGCCGAAAGAGAGAATCAAAGGGGACGATGGCGATGATGACTTCATCCGATGAATTCCAAACCTAACCACCGCATTCCACCTCACTTGCCCCGTGACCACAACAGAGTGAGCATTCCACATGTGCCGGCCGGCCGGTGATATTACCTTTTCATTTATCGAGCGCAATACTTAGAAAATTAAACCGGAACTCCTTACAATTGACCCCTCAAGTTCTGAACTAACCAAGAAAACTAAAACACATCCTCGCTGTCTTATGAAATAATAATCTGGAAGGAGAGGATGGTATAACCGAATTAATTTTTGTGCGATGCCTCTCTAGAAGGCCGAACTAATGCATGGCGAGACACTAGAATTACTCAGCTCTTTCATTACTATCCGACTTTTAATCGCAACATGCCAAATTTAACTTCAGCTTATCAAATTTTTGAGAGCTTCATTTTTCATAGCCACCCCTGTCCGCATTAACTTTGAGAGCAGCATGAATTTATTCCGAAGTGCTTGAAAATTTACTTTTAAAATTTTAAACATTTGACTAATAAGTCAAGCGTTAGGCACTGCTATACCCGCTAACATGACAGCGTAAAAAAAGGCCTCAATTACCTATTACAATTTCAACAGCTCACATGTTTTTAACATCGATTACCGCCACTTTATGAGTCTACTATGACATGGGGAACAATATATAGTACTGCTTAGGCAGCGGATTCATCAAAAAACTATCTTGCCCGGCATACTACCCTTAACAATAATACAGTCAATATAATATAACAATCTCTTGTATACTGCAACAAATCAATAAAAATGGCAAACTAAAGAAAGTATTTGGAAGTCGAAACCTTTGGTTTGAAACATTATAAAAAAATTGCATTATCCATGTTTTGGATTCAACGGAATAACTAATTCTGTATAAATAGCTAAGAATCGAATAAAAACTTTGCAAATCAATAGTCAGCCTAGGGATACATTAATCGTCAAATGAATCATAACACGTAGTTCGGATTTCAAAAACTCGAACATTGCACGGCAAATGCAACCAAATTAAATAAGGAATAATTTTACCTCGTATTCTACCGGCCAAGAGTGCTTCGACCTCCGATGAGAAGCCCTTAAGTTCAAAGGTCCCATCAGCAACGAAGACCAAAAAAAATTGCGTTTTAATTCATGCATAGAAATTTAAACGTAAAAGTTCGCAATGAGACTTGGGCTTTGCTGATCTTTAAGAAGTAAGACAACCGGATAACATGGAATAACTTCCGTAGGTCAATGGAAGTACACGTATTGCGTTGATAACATATAGCGAATCAATAAAACACCTCAAGAGGCGGGATCTTACGGAAACGAAAACAATACAATACAAATGGACAGCAGCGCAGAATGAGAACAATACACGCAATAAGTTCTTAATAAAAAAATGGAAATGGCAGTGAGGCTAAATCCTCAACGGGTTGGAATTTCACCCCTATGGGTTAATCTTCGACTCAATTTGGATAAGGGTATTTATTTTCTGTTGTACTACTGCAATCTCTATGTCCTGACTAACAAGTCACAAAACGGCGTCATACTTGACATGGCGCTAACTTGCTCGTAAGCTCAGCATACTTCCTACACATCTTAATCCCAACAAAACCATCTTCTTTTCCTCTCTCAAACAACTCTTTTTCAATATTTTCTCTTCCATAACCGTCTTCGGCGCCATACCGCCTTTCAGTTTCGCCTGCATGCACTTATCATATCTTATGAAAATTTTGCCATCTCTCTCCCACGACCATGTTACTCGTGAGTTGACCTACCTCCCAATTATTTTCTTCGCATGATTTTCTTCAGTCATTCAGTACCATGGTTTTTTCCCGATTAACGGAGTTAAACTTAAAATAAGTTTCCGATACAGGATAAAGATACTCCCATCATTAGGTCGATTCAATAAATTTATTTTATCGACGGAAGAGCTGGCGAAAACGTATTTATCAGAACTCAATTCTGCTGGCTGCTTAAACAATCATGATGAATCACCAATGATAAAACTGCATTTAAATCTGAAGCAAACGCAGAGAGGGAGAATAGGTCGGGGGTGGGGGTAAGGGAAGAGCCGAAGATGACGATGTGAGAATTGAAGAGGCGAAGATCGAGGCGGGAACGAATGGCAAAAACACACACACACGAAGCTTCCTTTCGCTCTGCTCCTACGCCTCCACCATCGCCATTCCTGGTTCCTCGCGCTGCACAGCCTTGAACTTGCCTACGACCTTCTTTCCTCCGACTTTGACTCTAAAAGGAAGCGGAAGGGCACGCGTGCACACGCGCTCGTACACTCACAAACACAATCGCACGAGCGAATGACTCTCAACATTTTTCAAAAATATACGGACGGGGGAGCATATTTATTTTCGTGAAAATACCCACGGTCGCGGCCACGAGGGAGATAATAATTTCCCACGCCGTCGACGGCAGATCGGTTTCCCAATTTTTCGGAATAACACGAGAGACAGAGAGAGAGAGAGGAATTGGTGACCTCCCCAGAGTATCGCGTGGCTTAAAAAATAAAATTATATATATATATATATATATATCACCGCCGAAAATTGACACCTAATTGATTTGGACCGAAAGGATCTAGATTGAGACAGAACTCTATTTTGGGAAGGTGGTTTATATTTCTACATGTCATTTATTTCATGAACGCCATCGATGATACCAGAACGTCATGACCTCTATGGTACTGTGCACATAATTAATGAAGCGGAAGGAAAAATTCAATGGTATCCACAAAAAGACTTCGGGGTCGGAAAAATAATATCAAACGAAAGCGTACTGAATGAGAATGATTTTCCAAAAATAAAAAAAACCCGACGGCCGCGTTCGTTCGCCTGATTCGGCGCCGGAAATTAAATTCGGACGCGTTTATTATTGATCGCCAAGCAATGACTTCGCAACTGAATCTTAGAGAATATGACACACAGGAAATCCCCCTTAATGAGCTTTCGCGATCGCGATCCCATTCAATAAGAAACAGCATGGCATTGAGAACACTACAATGTAAAAAAGAAGAGTTCCTTCAGCGCTTCATAACACTTGTCGACAAATCACTTAATTAATAATTCAAGATTGTGTCTTTCCTTTTTTGAGCAGTTTACCCCGATGTGTTCTCCCAAGGTGGGTATTACGGGCTACAGCTACGTAATTTGCAGCCTTGAATTTCGTACTGGGCTGTTCTCATAATGAATCACTTTTGCCAGGGCGTTTTTCACTAGAAGTATTTGGTCATGGATCATTGTGTGGAAACGATATTTGTCACCACAAGGAAAATTTTCCGTGGTCACGCGATAGCGATTCCGTCTCGGTTCCTCGATATTTATTTTAGAACAACTGTTTTAACATATAGCGTTCTACATTTAATACAAAGAACGAACTTACACTCTTTTTATGTGTATATATTCATAAAAGGAATCTCGGGAAACCACAAGCCCCACCAAATAACTCTCTTGAAAAGGATCTTGTGATAAGATGAAAAACTATTTTCTCAATACTTAAGTAACCCCAAAAGGCATATCTTAGTATCCCGAATATTAATAAAGCTTAATTATAGAGCATTTATTTCAATTTCGTACACTGAAAATCAGAATGACTGATCAACGACTCCCGTTAAGTATTTAACGATAAACGAGTTTGTGTCTTCGATTGTTTCTGGCTCAACTTGTGGAAGTTCATGTTTATTAAATGAAAAACACAATGCATTTGTCCACTGTTTTTTATTTTACTAATACTAGTTTCAACACTTAGGCGTCATCATCAGATACCAACGCACTAGTTTCAACGCTTAAGTAACTGATGATGACGCCTAAGCGTTGAAACAAGTGGTACTGAAATAAAGAACAGTGGAAAAATACTTCGTGTTCTTCATTTAATGAGTTTGTCTCACCGTCTCAACGGGGGGTGCTCTAACTAAAATTACTGTAGGGATGTGTAGAGCCCTGCCCGAGGACTTTCCTAGGCAATATGTAACTGTAACCTGTTGAAAGGAAATGAAATTATTGACTTTGTAATTCCACACACTTTACTTAAAAACACGACCCAGGTTTCGACGTTGAACGGTATCGGAACCTGATGATGAGGTTCAAATGTATGGAATTACCAAGTCAATAATTTCATTTCATTTCAATATGTATTGAAAATTCCATAAAGTTACGCCGGAGACAACAACATGTACCTGGATCTATCTCACAACCTGGCGAATTTGCTTGGAAATAAGCTAATCAAAATGTCCTCATCATCTCGAAAACAAATGATTTGGAGACTGTTGTCAAGCATGAATAAACCTATACCTTGACGCCCACCTTCCGCTCACAAAGAGTAGTGTTGCTTAAGAAATTTCATTTTAAGTGCTCGCCATATTAGTGCGATCTTTATGGTCACAGTGCATGTGAGTGTTACGTTCGAGTCGGGTTACTGTATGCTTAACGGATCTCGTAACTCGATTAATATGCGATGCTTCATTCCCCATCCCGTCATCCCCTCAAGAGCAATCCGCCAATTCAATTCATTCGTTCGTTCTCCAACTCACTCAAGTCCAGCAAAAACACGGTGGGAATAAAAACAAAGGAGGGAGCAAGGACAAAGTTTCCTTGCAACTCATGGTCGCAACGGGGAGAGGGGGTGAGGAGATAGAAGAGACGCTTTTCACTGCGAACAATAACCTCAACCGGCGGATGAGGAAAACCTCGATCCTGCAAGACATTGATTGAGAATGATTTCGGTCCCACGATCACAGCGTGGGCTTGACTTGTCCACACAGGAGACTCGCGTAAGGTGTCGCCCCACTCGAATCGAGCACGTGCGGAGAAATAAATCCCTTCGCGTGTCACAATAGCCCATAGAGCGTCGCCCTTCTACTTCCCACGCGTCCCATTACCCCCCAGGAGCTGTTTTTACGCCGGCGCGCGGTGTCCTTCCCCCCCCCCCCCCCCAATGAAGATCACTTCGATATTCGGCGGGAGGCGAAATTCACGCGACGCGGCGGACATATTTCCTTCTCTTTTCGGCCCGACCGTCGTAAATATAAAATAAGACGACGAAACCGGACGAAAACGTGGCAGTGGACACACAACAATGCCAAACACTTCCCCCCCCCCCGCCTTTTCCCCTCTCCCGTCCCAGTGCCGAATCTGATCGCCGTTTTGGCGTTCACGGGAGAGGGGGAAGGGCAATACCGCCGCGTCACGTGACCGAACCGAAATAGCCCCTCCCCATTTTCCCACCCCTCGAGACTCGATCTCGAAGCTGCGAAGAATCTTAGCGTCGGAGACGGTGGGGGGAGGAGGAGGAGAAGGGGGGGGGGTGAAAAGGATAAAAGGGAAAACTGAAATGGATATGATGCAAAACGCCGCAAGTATTACGCAATGCAGGCTATTTTCGTGAGAAAAATTCCCAGCCACTCCTCCCACGGATACTGCCGAAATGCTTGCTTGCGCCCCCCGCTCCCCCCCCCCCTCACCCCCAACCAGTGGAATTCTACGGTGAAGATTCAAGAAGCCCAATTCTATTTTATGTTTCGGAAATATGCATGGCGGAGTGAACTTAACCCAAAGCAACTCTTGGCGAAACGAGAACAAGGTCAATTAATTCTTTAATTAACAACCTTCAACTTACCCTTCCTCGAATTTCTTGAAATAATATTTATTCAGTCAATGCATTCTGCCTGATAGGGTACATTTTTGGCTAGACCTTAAAGACCAAGTTATATTATCTACACACGATATAGAACTTCACATTTGTCTTATATTATTTCCTTCTTCATTTCTTCGTAGAAATCTGCCTACCTCATGACCTCCTCTCTTCCTTCTCTACCCCGTTCTCCTTTTCATCAAGGCCTTAAATGTAACACGTATGTTTAACTATTTTATCCATCAAATATATCTGTCTTTTCCGTATTTCTCCAAGCAATTTTCTCTCCTTTCCCAGCGCATTTAAAATTCCAGCGTTTGGCATCCTCTTAAGCCTATTTTATTTCCTACATTCTTAGTCATACTCGCATTTCAAAAAGCTTCTTATGTATGTTCCCTCATCCTCTTGCCTCGAAGACCATTACTCGCATCCTTGAGACATCATATATAAGTACATGATTTATTTATCTTTTCTTCACCTCTTAACTCAGTGTAACTGTCATCAAATTCTCATATGTTAGTGAATTCTTCTTTCACCAACGCAGTTCTCCTCTTCATTCTCCCACTACTATGCCCATTTTCCTCAAAAATACTGGACAAACACATAAATATGCTGCACCCACCCTCGTTTATTCCATCCTACTTCAATTTTCAACTTAAACCCTCTACTTCTCGCATGTGGACGTCCTTAAAAAATTGAAAAGAGTCGCACGTCATGTGATGTACTGGAAATATTGCGTACCCAAACAATGCAGTTTCCAAGGGACGTCTGTATTTAATTACTTCCAAGGTTTCATTACATGTAAAACCAGATTATGATGATGATGCAAGACATGGTAACGTAATAAATAATAATAAATTAAAATCCCGTGGAATACTGCAATTTTATCATGAGTACTTACATGATCCAAAAGCATGAAGCGAGAAACCGAAATCCCTCGCAGAAAGTTTTACGTGGATATCATCTTCCACTCTTTTTCCTCTGGAAATTAACATGCACGACACATAAAAGCGAGATAACACCGTCGCAACTGAAGCTTGCCTTACCAGACGCTATTAATTTCTCACCCCATCGTAACGCATCTTGAACGTGGTGGATTTACTAAGACACATTAAAATGAAGATAAATTTGCAACCTCACAAAGATTGCTCCGTTTCTACCGCACGCTAACTTCCTCAACAATAATCCGATACATTCCATTATGTCTCCCACAGCAAATTTTCTAGTGAAAATTTTTAAATATGTACAAAGCATACACAGTCATGCCATAATGAGTGAGACTCGAACACGGTAATCACAAGGAGTCACTGAGTAAATACCTAATAAACCACATCTTTGAGGAATCCAGCGTCAAATTTCATCAAATTATTTCTGACGCATTTTACTTTTGCAAAAAACGCGAACTATATTGTTTTATAACCAGGATAACAAATTGAAAACCTTTTATAACGTTTTTATTTTTAATCTTTGACTCAATTCCGCTTAATACTAGGAGCGATTATTCAAGTTAAATCCAGTTTAGTATAATCAAAGATGTATGGACACTACATCAGATCATGCACGTAAGACTGAATCCGTCCGACCTGGGACGAAAAATCGATACTCCACAAGAGAAAAAAAAACATCGTATTAGGGACAGAATTCTCCTCCGTATTAATATCTACTCGGTCTAGGATGCCGACGCGTAAGACTTCAGATAAAAGGAAAGATAAAAGGAAGGCAAAAGAGCGTGATACAGCTAAAATAAAACAGGTAGACCAGCGGATCCAAATGTCGACAATCAAAAATCCAGAGACGAATCGGAAATCCCCTCGCCATGAACGCGGAATCTACTCGTTTTGAGTGACCGCGGAAAAAAAAACCATTCCCTCTGAATGCATTCGGTAGAACTATTGTCACTATTACAATGGTCCGCATGGGTAAACGGAACGTAAAAAATGACAAAAAATACAAAAAAATGCCTCGCGAATATCTGCCATCCATCCGCTTTAACAGTGTGTGCCGCGACGCCAAGCTCCGGCAACCGTGACGATGGAGAATTGTTGAATTGAAGGCAAAGTCCACGCCCGACGTATTTTTAGATCCTCACACTCCCAACACTTCTATCTTTCCACGGTTTATCGGCGATAGGAGCAGGGGGGAGAGGAAAGGGTTGTGGAGAGGGGGGGAGGTCGAGAGAACACAAACTCTCGATTTCCCGTGACTGCGCATGCGCCTGCCTCTTTTCCCGTGCTCGCAACGCAATCGTCGGCTTGTTCAATAAACAGTGACTCCTTCACCCCCTCATCCACCTCCCCCACTCCACACCCCCATGATCGTTCCAGCATACAACCCTCCTGTATGTATATGAGCACGGAAGTGCGTGCAAAACCCATAAAACGATAAAGCCTTCAGGAGACAGGGAGCAGGGACGACTGCGAGTTTGTTAAGGGACGCTCGATCGCTTCGTAGAACCTGTGGCACCTTCGCAGAACTCAATGAAGAGCGGATAACATGACGGTCAAATATGTAAAATAAATAAATATGACCAGATGATTATATTTCTAACCTTTTTTTATTACAGGCATAAATAATTGAGGATTAATGAAACATAATCCGTCAAAAAATTATCAAAGCAGATTGAAAATCGGAAATATTTGAAAACCGAACATAGTTAACACACACAATTATGGATATTGAATGCATAATATTTATTTATTTCCAGCCGGAAAAGTTACTGCTGGCACAAATAACATTCAGGCAACAAAATATCGCTCCTACTTGACGTAAATCGTGATAAAGTATGATAGGTATTCTTCATTAAAACGAATTCCAAAATATATTGTGTCAATAATTTTTAATTCGCCATTTTTTTTCGAATGAAGCGAACGAAATTCCTTTAAAATGTAATCAAAAATCCAGTGAGTTAATCCTTTGTTTAGTATTGAGCATAGGCGAACTTATACTGACGCAGGGTCAATCTCGTGAACGGCAGGCGGAAAAACAAGTTATCCAAGCTTTATCCTTTTTGCATCAGGAAACAGTTTCAGCGTGAACCGAGCGGCGTGGAGGTCAGGCAGAGAGAGAGAGAGTTCGGTTATTTATCGGAAGTCTTGGGTTCCATCCCAAGAAACGGCTGCGTAAAAATCAACCCTCGTCCTACCCTTTTTATTTATCAGATATTAAAATTCCAAGGAAAACGACTATCCTGTCGCGATGTGCAAATTTCACACGCCGAAGGATTTATTGATATTGCATGCACATTTGTAGGTCAGTTAAAATCTTAAGTTTTTAAGTTGATTACTGAAGTCATTTTGAGATTCAAATTCCTACTCAACTAGGAAACGAATTATGAGCTCTCCAATGATTTTAAATTAACTTTCGAGATGAATTATTTTCTATTGCATCAACACAAACACAACGGAAAAAAATTATCAAAAATAGTATAAGCATCGTAGTGTGTAAAAAATAATTTTTTCCAAATAACCATAAAAGGAAGTTTCACTTCCAAATTGAAAATATTCAAAAAGAACAATAATGAGGGTATCCATTGTGGCCAACTTTTTCTGTCTACGACTGCTGCAGCAACATAACAATGACAAGTGCCCAAGTGGCACATTATGGCTTCAGTACACTTCAAATACATATATTCATTCATTGAGAAGACACTCGAAAATTTAATTGAATCTAAAAATCAGGGGTGATGATAAGAATAATTTCTGCTTCTTAAACTTGTTTAGATTAAGTCACAAATAATAGGTCAGAATTCTGTTTATAGCTGAAATTAGACATGTGCCAAAATATGACTCCAACATTTCAAATACAAAATTTACATAAAATTACAGTAAATAATAAAAAAGGGAGTTTCCACGCATTAATAATGGCATACAAGGGTTAAAAAAGAATAAAAGATCAAACCTTACAAGGTCAGGCTTCAATCACTTCATGGAAGTTTCGTACATTCATCAAATGTTTGAATTTCCACTAAATTCGGTGAAAACGCACTTTCTCTCTTCCATTTGATGGGAATAAAAGATAAAAGAAAAGAAAAAATGAAAAATACAGAACATGAGTGCCCTACGATATGAATATATATTTTCCAAGAATAATTTGCACGGCGACAAATTTAAAGTTTTGTGCTGCTGTGCACAAAAGGGGGAGTTTACACCACGTAAAGTTGAGCAAGGCACCTGAAGACGAGCCAATTATTCGTCACTCGAGAGCCTAGAGGGGTGGGGGGTGAAGCATATGAATGTATCTGAAGTTTAACTGAATGTTTTGCTCATATGATATTGTATTGCAATAATAAATCTGACATTTAACAAAAAAATACGTCGACCGCGTCCTTCCTACACATCGTTCAAACTTATTTTTTTAAAATTAAAAAAAAAAATCCCGGTCCAGGGAAATTTTTCCACCGGCCTACCATCAATACCCGGCGAGTGTCCGCCATCCTTTCATTGAAGCA
Organism: Hetaerina americana; assembly: GCF_022747635.1. Lineage (NCBI taxonomy): Eukaryota > Metazoa > Arthropoda > Insecta > Odonata > Calopterygidae > Hetaerina > Hetaerina americana. Next base: position 33,265,715 of record NW_027286985.1, on the reverse strand, counting down.
CTTCCACTCCAGCCCCCGAGGATTTATTTCCTTTTGCTCGGCTGTCCCACGGAGCGGGGCGAGAACCCCCGACCGCCCCACAGGCACGCAATCCCGTTTTACGCGGACGAATGACAAGTCTTCTCCGTCCGTCTTGCCTTCTGGCGATGATGCCGGGAAATGGGCCTGCCTTCCCATCCCCCTTTTGTCTATAATTGGGCGGAAAACTATTCGCGGTCGTTGTGTTTGTGTGCGCAGCGCGCGTCTCGAGGTTTCAATAATAGAAAACGAAAGTGTTCCCTTCCCTTTGCCGCGCGGGCAGTGGAGTGAGGAGGAGAGACGGTGGGGGTGTGGTGGGGAGGGTCCGGGGCGGGGGAGGGGATGTGTGGAAAGGTGCGGAACGGAGCTGCTGCTGGCTTTCGGAAAGAGGAGGGTGCGCTCCTAATTTTAAACTGCGGTTTCCGAGCTTCCGATTGGCCCGAAGCGACCGAACACCCGAATTAATTGACGTGAAACTCGGCACCACGTCCGACAACAATGCCAGCCACGCCGAAATAACCCTGCCAGAACGATAGGGTTTCGGGTTTTCGCTAAAATTCTAAGCAAAGACAGTAGGAAACGCAATATGCCGCACATCGACCAATAATAATAACCACCATCGACTAACTCTGGTGGGTGATGACCTGACACCCCTTGCCAGACGCCCTCCAGGCGGATCGCAGGATAAGGTGTAGATGTATGTGACCGCGCTATTTCAGGGAAGAAAGGTACGGGAGGAGTCCGAACGACTGACCCAGATTCTTACTTTGCGCCGACGGACCGAATTTGCGGAGTGCGTTCGAAGGAGTTATTGTACAAAAATCCGAATTGAAAAAAATATACTAGGCTGTACCCGTTTTAATCATTCCCATCCCCGTCATTTTCCCGACGAAACTCTCCCCCATTCCTCGACTTATCTCAACTACATCTACACTCAACTTGGCAAACCGCCGCACTGGCTTTTAAGCTGGGAGTGTTCAGACATTGGCATTTTATGCAAAACTATTCATTTATACATAAAAAACCACTTAAATCAGGGTGAACCACTCCTACCCTCTAAATTCAAAATGCAAAATTCATGACTATCCACGCAGACACTCATTACTGAACGATGTACATGTTTGTTAGTATATCGTACGTTATGTGCAGATATATTCGTACCTATGCATGTATAAGTGAATGTTTGTATCGCACATACCGGCTGGTGTCCATGAATACCCCGCCACACGCCCTACGGTAGTACCGTGTGGATGTAGATGAAATAATCACAGCTATTAACCCGAAGGTCAATTTGATAGTTGAGGATTGACCTCACCCAGTACTAAGCCCGACGGTGGGCGAAAATCACACATCAGGGTGAGGGGGTTAGTTCCTTTCTCTATGTCGCCCATGGTTTCTCAGGAAGATCTGGTACCCGAAAAATCACACAACTAGGGTGTTTCTGAGGATGCCCAGAAGTATTCTAGGGGATCGAACCCTCCCGTCAGTAGCTCTGTGCTCTAACCACTGGACTTTTGGTTTGGTTTTTGAATTATGAAAATAGGAAAGATCACTGCTGATTCTCATGACTATGGACCTTGCCAGGAAATAACCGATACTTGAATATATGAGTGGAGGCATCTATCTCTCTTAATATTTTTTTATCCCGGTGGTCCGATCTCCGGATGCAAAAAGATGTCATAATCATTCCCTCGGTGTCATTAGCAAACTCAGTTTTTCTGTACCGCCTCAGTTCTCCCGAACGTTATGAAACTAATGAAGAATTTTATTAAGTGGAACGAGCACCCCTAATCAATTCGCGTGCACCTGGCAGGTATATCCGAAGTCGGTGTTGCCATTGCTTTAGTTAGTGCCAGGTTCTGCACGCGTCATGACCCGCGGCAAACACGTACTGATCCTCCACACGTGAAACACAAACACCGTGCCGTTCTCACGGAGAATTCCCGACTCCAATATCATATTCCCGAAAAGCTTATCAAATTCTCAACGTAAGAATATAAATTCGACAGTTTCCCCAATTTTTCCCGTTGTTTTTTTTTCAAAGAAAATGTCGGCAATTCCCGACCTTTTCCCAACTGGATGACCACCCTGCCAACGGGTCGTAGGAATCGCAGTCTCTCAGCGCCATTCCGGCGCGGTATTTAAACGGGGGTTTAACAATTGCGCCCCTCCACCGTCACCGGGAGGTTAATTCCACCAAAATGAATGCATCCTGAAATTAGGCCAAGACGACGACTGTACTGATGAGTTGGCAGCGGACCTCTGTTAAGTTTGGCCCGATATCAGCATCGCAAAGGACATTTTGAGCACGATCGCGGCACGTGACCTTGTTGCTAATTGTGGCGGAAAAATATCTAACACGATGCCCGACAGAATGAAACCGTTTGTCATTTGATTATATGTATATTTCTTTGCCGACTTTCTCCCGAGGGTCAAGAAACCAAGAATTAATTATATCCACGAGGACGCTGACAAATGTACATGTAATCCTCCGCCCATCCTCACGCAGGCCACGGCCAAAACGTCCCCGGGTTTACCAGTGTCAGTCAACGTTTTCGCGAACAAATTTGGGGCAAACTGTCCTTGGATTCACCCCCTGCCACACGCCGTCGTGGAGGCTTGCGGGGTAAAATGCAGATATAATACCAACCGAAGAAGCATAAAAAAATCCGCGAAAACTACAGAATAACAGGCGAGGTAAAACTGTCCCCTTGGCCTACAAACACGACGTCAGCCTCCATGAAATCAGGTTGGTGAGGTGGCTAGTGTATTGGGTAAACCGATCCCAACTTGGGTGCCACATGGAGGACACTTCTAGTGGATTACAACATCCATCGAATGGGAGGGAAATTTTTGAACGACCTCTTGTAGGTTTTCGTTAGGAGTAGGCTAACGCCGACGCCCGGCTCCTCTCCATCCATTCCCAATTCCCTAAGCATCTTAACTCTACCGATCTCCCATGGTGCAAATTAACGTCGATCGCTTCACCTCATAACCATTGCTACTGTATAACTACCTCCAAGTACGCCACCTGTTTCAATCTCTTGACTATCTCCCAGTGCGTATTTCGATCTAAAACTCAAAAGGTATTCTCCGTCAGTTGAGTTAGCCCACCCTTGTCGACAAACACGAAGGCTGCGTGATTAACTCCCGCTTCGTTCACGTTACGGTGCACCTTAGTGCACGAATTGCAGCTCTTTTTATCAAATTTTACGCCGCCACATGACCTCCGCTGCCGTATAACATTTAAAAAAAAAAACTCAACCTTCACCGATTTATATTACCTCTCTCATCCCATTATCCTGCCACCGATTGTCTTTCTCTTTATCTCTCTCGACGGATTTGACTTGAAACCACGACTTCAGCCTCCTTTGAATTTTCGCGAAAAATTTCCTTCGTGGGGAGGGGGCGGGGTTTTGAGGATGGTGGGTCGACGCCCTCGCCTCGACACGGCACGTCAACACGTCAGTGGTGGACTTGCTCGCGAGCGGAAACGCACCCTGAGCAGACGAGACCGCGCTCCACGGACAACTTGGGAAAACGGGAGGGCGGTTGGGACTCGACATGAAAAACAGACACTCCGAAACCTTCCCCCCACACCCCTATCCCCTTCTCTCTCTCTCTCTCTCTCTCTCGAGAACACTATATGCAGACACACCAGCACACTTGCGTATCCCGCGCAAACACACCACTCACTCAACCTCCCCTCCCCGAACCCCGAGGACGTGTAGAAGTGAAGGATGGGTGGAGAGTGAGTGTGAGGAGAGGGGGTGGGTAGGCGTGGACGGGGGAGCGTTGTGGGGACTATTAATAGAGGCGTATTTACAACTCTCCCCACGACGACACCCTACCCCCCCCCCGCAAGAACCTGCCCCTCTCTCCGCATGCCCCCCCCCCCGTTCGAAATACTCGCATACAAACGCCTCCCTTTTACAGCCTCCCTCGCTCCATACCCTCCCAACCGAACCTCCCCACTCCTCCTCAGCCCCAAACCATCAACCCCATAGTTAAACCTCTCCCCTTTCGGAGGGCGGGAGGCGCCTCCAGAACTTTTAAACACTCGCTGAACGGTTTAAATTAGAACGCGGTTAATGGGGAGGGGGGATGTGTGGGTGGAGGGACGGGGGTAGGGGTTGGTTGGGGGAAGGAAAGGGCTGCAGGGAAGGTTTTCGCTGTTGACGCTGAGCTAATTATCGGCCCAGCAAACGGCTCCTCTAGTTTAAAAGGCGTACCTCACGTGCGAAGACGCTACCAACCGCCGCGTGGAACTTGTACGTAGGGTGTGTGCATCTCTCCTCTCTCCTAACTGCGCACGCATTTCGTGGGACACGGTTATTTCATAGTTTTTAAGATGGATTCTCCTTGGGTTTCATTCGCTCACCTCAAATCTCAAAGCCAGCAGACGAAGTGCTCGTCGTAATAGAAGGGAGGAAAAGATCGTGGAATCGTGCAATGAGAAAGGGGGAAAACAAAACAACAACAAAATAGACATAAAATTGGCAAGGCATTCCGGAGACAAATTTAAAAGGAGAAACCGAAGGAATAAGTACTACGAAACATAAATTGAAATCCCTTAACATATACTACCTTGATCAAAAATTTCCCGGAATTTATTCAGAAAATTAAAAATACAAGTTTATTCATCTAAATCTATATTGTCCCCTTCAAAGTAATCCCCATCGACTGCAACACACTTATGACAGCGCTTGATCCAATCCTCGAAACATTTTTTAAATTCGGTTTTCGGTATGTCCATCAGTGCTTCCTGCGATTTTTCCATTACTTCCTCTCGGCTGCTAAAACGCGTTCCCCGTAATGGTTTTTTAACTCGATTGAACAGAAAGAAGTCACAGGGAGCCAAATCAGGTGAATTCGGTGGCTGTTGGATGGTATTTGTTGCATTTTTCGTCAAAAAATTACGAATAATGATAGCACTGTGCGACGGTGCGTTATCATGGTGCAAAATCCACGAGTTTTCTGCCCACATTTCTGGTCTCTTTCGGCGAATTGCTTCACGCAAACGTCTCATAACGCCCAAATAATACTCTTTGTTTACTGTCTGGCCTTCTGGCAAAAATTCATGATGCACTACACCGTTGTAATCCATGAAAACCGTCAGCATTGCCTTCTTTTTTGACTGAAAACGACGTGGTTTTTTTGGTCTCGGCTCATTTGGTGAACGCCATTCACTTGCCTGATGTCTGGATTGCGTGTCGTACTCATAAACCCACCTCTCGTCTCCAGTAATGATCCTTTTGATGAATGTGGGATCGGATTCAGCCTCGCAAATCATGTCTTTTGCGACGTCAACACGGTCTCTTTTTTGCATGAAATTGAGGTCTTTTGGCACCAACTTTGCTGCTACACGACGGAAACCCAAATCATTAACCACAATGTCTTGGGCGGATCCATAGGCAATGTTCAAGTCTTCCGCTATTTCTCTGATGGTTAATTTGCGGTTATTGACCAACATTTCTTTTACTTTATCAATTTTTTCACCGACTTTCGATGTCGATGGTCTGCCACTGCGTTCATCATCTTCGATTGACTCACGACCACTTCTGAACCGCTCGTGCCACTGGTAAACGACCGTTTTTTTTAGAGAATCGTTGCCGAAACACTTTTCCAACATTTCCAACGTCCGTGCGCCACTAAATCCGTTTTTTACGCAAAATTTAATACAAGTTCGTTGTTGCAAATTTAAATCCATTTCTGCAATTGTAAAAAATCGCCAACACACACAGAGATAGATGTACTCTTGGCTACGTAACTTTTGCAAATGTCAAGTTATGACACTAAGATTTAAAGGGAATATCAACAACAGATGTACCAATTTAACAAAAAAAACAGAACTCAAATCGGAACGATGGGAGCGCCACACGGTAGTTATTCCGGGAACTTTTTGATCAAGGTAGTATGCATGGCACGGCACGTTAACGAAAACACACCGAAGAGGTAATTCCACACTAATTGGTAATTACTATATTCTCACTGATGGCTCTAGCAATGAGAAAAAGTGTAAGAGATACATACAATAACTTTTCCAATGAGAGGAAAAACGTGTGAACACTTCAAGTCGAAGTAAACACCGTGGATTGCAATGAGAAAGTACCATCCATACTAGGGACTCGATTTTAAACTGAAGGAAAGGACTTGTGGGTAAACGATGCACGAAACATTGTCAAAAAAATGAGAACTATCGAGCCATAAAAACGGCCATAATGCAGCTCTAAAAACTTACCTCCTAGATCTATAAAACAGTAAAAATACCGCCTGACTTTAGGAGGATGGTAATCCTTTCTGCATAAAAAGATAAGGCCAATCAAATGCGAACACTCTGGAATGTATCTGTATATTTTCACGCCCCAAGCAGTGAAGATTATGGCGCCGGTAAGGTAACGAATAATGGACAGAGAAGCGGAAGAATCCTTAAATTAATAAGAATTTGGATTAAAAAAGGAATAGTACAAGAAAAACTACTTTGTCTGTCAGACTTATACGCACTGAAGATAAAATGACCACACCTTCAAAGTTTTCGCGGATCTGGTAAACCTGTTGCTAACATGGGCTGGAGCAAAACATGCATAGACTAAATGAAACTGGAAAGAACCACGACAACTGTGGATTGACACATGTTGCAATAGATGAGGTTAAAAGAAATGAATCATAGTCAAGGCGATTGATTTTACCACTGTGAAATCCCTGCATTTTAATATATATTAGCAGTTGAATCCGTTGAATTAACCGTGGCGGTATCTCCAGCAGTTGTTGAAATGAGGTAAATGTTTGCAGAGACTAAAATAAAGCACGAAGTATTGGAGTAGAAATATAAAATCCCGTCTTCTAAAAAAAATTTTATTCTAATTTATTCCATTTTATTAATTTGGATCAAATTTCTAATCTAGCACATTTTTATAATCTATTCTATTTTATTCGGAAACAAGAAAATATTTACAACAATGACAATGGTCAGGAACCGAATCAAGTAAGATAATTTTAAATCAAAACTAAGAAAAGAGACACTCGTAAAGAGTCACTAAGAGCCATGAAGGTATGACGCCATTAACGGGCAAGATGCGTCTTGAGGCCGGGTAAAACCTAATCCTAGAAATAATACGTGCGCGTTATGATGGTGAAGATAGATGGTTTATAATCTAAAATTAACCGCAATTCACATGGAATTAATTATTACTAGATGTGACCAATCCGAAAACGGATATTGAATACAACATTTGAAAACATGTGCCCTATAACTTGTTCAACAGAAATGTACATGCCTTATTCAAGTTACTTTCAATGATATTTCAATTTGCTGAATTAAAAAACACCTCACCACGATGTAGTGTCATTTTTAACTCAAAAAAATTAAATAGTTCAAATTTAAATGTTCGTGTGTCTCTAAATCTCGGAAGACAACAATGTTGTTAACCTAAAACGATAACAAAATAGTGGTAATTGACATAATAAATAGATCACTGTGAATTGACAAACCCTAGGATTATCAATGCCAAGAACGCGTTTATTTACAGTATCGCGAGACGGCTTCATTGAGTATCCATCGCAAAGGCATCTTTTTTCATGCATCTCGTACAGCACCTTTCGTGTGGCTCGACTGAGGAATGACATGGAGGAAGGTTACGCAATCATGACTTCACTAACCCACAATAGAACTAAAAGGCACGTACAGGCTAATAAGCATTCGTGACCATAATCACAAGAATAAGATCCGCAGATAGGTACACGGTCGTAAGCTAATAATGACATCACCGAAATCGCGCAACCTGGCCAAATTTCCTGATTCCATTAGGGGAAAACCAAAGGTGAGATATTAATAAATTTTGATGCCATAGGTAGCGTCCATTGAATCACACGATTCAATTTGGGATGAGTGGAGTTCGGCCCGAAGATACTCGCGGGGGATCGCATAGGGAGAATGGGTCCCGGGTGCACGTCACGTGAAACTCCCCCCCCCCCCAAATTTAGGTTCTTCTGACTGACAAAATCGATAACACACAACAAATGTCCAAATCAACACGAACAATTGCGACGATCCCTGAAAGCTTTTCGATTGAGAGATATCAGGCACGCGTCTATTTTTTCGGAAGCTATTCATTCACAAGTATATATTGAAATTGTTGCATAACAAGGAGCAAGAGCATTAAGGGGTGAGAATTGGGCAGATATATCACGAAAGGGTTAGGCAAAAGTAGTAGTATTTAGGGGAGGCGACCGACAGCAGAGGTCATTTGCGCCATAGGGGATGGACAGGAAAGGATGAAGGGTGGAGAGAAACCCGGCGTCGGCATTAGCCTACCCTTTACGAAAGGCGCCAAGGGGTCCGCAGCTTAACGTCCCATCCGACGGACGGCGTACTCACTCAATGTGCCCTCCACAGAGCACCTCAAGTAGGGATCGAGATACCACTGAAAAATTTTCAACACCACCGGGATTTGAACCCAGGCCCTCTGAGTGGGCAGCCAGTACGATAGCCCCCGCACCATCTCGATGCCCAGGGTTAGGTAAAATTTTATTCCAAAAACGTCTCTCCCTTTCACTCAAGGGGCGGTGATTATGTCACATTTGCGCTATAAAAAGCACATGCTAAAAACAAGTTGTTCCCGATGAATCTTATGAACACTCTCCACTAACAGTAAACTGGGCGAAATCTGGGATCCAACGATTTCCTTTCGGACCGAAATGGACACTCGACTGGTCGTCAATGAGTTCATTTCACCTTCTTCATATGAAGTGAGCTCTGCTGTAGAAACAACCTTTCTCACTAATTTTGGGGGAGTCGAGTAATATTGGAACCAAGGAAACCATCACCATTGCGCAGACAGAAACGAAAAAGTCAGGTGTCCAGAGATTTCCCCGACTCTCACTGTTATTTTTCAGATGTACCTGAAAACTGATATCCCAATACCTTTTCACCATCCAACAATCATTATGAAACTATTTTCACTCTATCGGCACAATTTTTACTTGCTAAATAACTTTGGAAGAACAATTAGTCAATTATAGGACAAATAGATGGAGTATGGGACACATTGATGGAAGAAGAAGACTTAAGTATATTGCAATGATTTTGTCGAGTGATTGAAACAAAAAAGAGCAACCCACGGTTTCGTTTTTAACAATAACTGATAGCGTGCCACTATTCCTTGAAATATATGTGGTGTCTTGAGGGCAAACTATACCAGCGACATGAAAATCAATCTTCAGCAGGGTTAGTACACATTTTGAGATAAAAATAATTTCAGCATTAAATATAACAGGGAATGGACTCCATTAAAAATACCAAATGAAGCGAGCGTAACATTATAGTGAAAATGATGAATAATGTCAAATTAAAACTTTGTAAGTCCACAGATTAAATAAACTTTAATGCAACCTAGATTTCACAGTAACGCTGCATCATTAGGCCTGTTTTTGTTAAGGTAAGTTGTCTTTTGTCATAGTGTCGTTGTCATTGTCGTGGAATAATTCCACACTCCACACAAGTTACACCTATAACGATTAATTATAGTGACTAGTAACAAAAATATTCTTCATTGGAATTTCTGAGTGTTGATCGCGCCGCGTCCTTGGGTCCTTTAAGGATCCTTGACATGAAAATTCCTGATTTTAGGCCGCCATTCACAAATTTCCCTGAGATTTCCATGATCTATCCAGAGGCGTAAAATTCCCCACGATTCCCCAGGTCTTTCATCACCTTGGATACAACACAGTTCCTTGCCATTGAATTCCCATGCTTTACGTGAAAATTCGCGATTTTATTTAAGACACAAAACTTTTCCGGAATTTTAACATTCTTGGAGATGCCCCGGTTCTGTTGCTACCCTGAACATACGTGTAGTGTTTCACATGGATATTCCCTGGTTTTATGAAAAAAATCACAAGTATTCATAAAATTTTCCAGACATTTCCGGAGTCGTATAATTCCCTGGCATTTCCCTGTTCCATCGACATCTGATCACACACAAGCACGCCACCAAAAGAAGTGATTTTGATTAAAAAAGCTAAGAAAACACCACGCGAAATACTAACACGTTTATCAATCGTGCGAGATTGCCGTGTGTGCCTTCAAACAACCGAATGCAGACGGACGTCTCCCGCCATTTCCAATCTCGGACAGCATTGGAAAGCACGCCCAACCGAGGAAGCAATAAAATAATAATCCATCCTCCTGCGCACCTCTCGAACCAACTCCTCCCGCTCGTTCTCTCCCTTCTCCTCATTCCTCTTCGTCCCTCCACGCGCCTGAATCACGGATTCCGACGTCTTTCACGGCCACGCAGCGCTCAACATTCCGCGAGGCTTTCCCCACTCAAATCGATTCGTTCGATCACAAACCTCCTCTGCCGCTATGGCACCTTGAAAACGACACGAGTCGTTCGCGGATTGGAAACTCTTGCGAAACGTTCTTCGCGACCGCAAAAATGTCTCACACAATCCATATCAAAGGAAAACAATTTCAGATTTCACAATGCAGTCAGAAGAGATACAAAACCTTATAGCTTATGCGGAGACAAATAGTAACAATTCGAGTGGTGCATACGTGGAATACCTGAGAATACCGAGGTGATATATTAATGACAGGAAATAGTGTGCCATTTGGGCATTACATTTCACTGATCATTGTCAAAAAACAGGAAACCTGCAGGAAACTTAATTTGACGCATTAACTAAGATGCCCAAATAAATATACGTCAATTAATTCATGACAACATTACCATTCCCTATTCAAGGATGAACTCTATTATGGTCTTAAAACTCGTTCAATCTAACGTAACTTTTGAAGGCATTAGTGCTACTCGCATCTCAATCAGGAGGCAGACGCTCCGTAAGGTAACCAACTATGATTGATTGTCTAGCAAGCATATCTTCCAGGTAGCTATGTTAAAACATTGAATGTTACATTTGCCAATCAAATATTCTACAAGATATCCGCATACTACCATGGTAATCAACCAGGAAGTAGATTTGATTAGTGAAGGTAGAAGTCACCCAACCCTAAGCCCAACGGCGCGTGAAATTATACATCAGGACAAGGGGGGGGGAGGGGGCAGTTAATTTTCCTGTACTGCCTATGGTTTCCCCGGAAGACCGTGGTACCGAAAAATAACACAGTTCGGGTGAAGATGAGGGTGCCCAGAGGCGTGCCCGGGTTCGATTCCCGGACACGCCGCTAGGCACCCTCAGCTTCACCCGAGCTGTGTTATTTTCCTCAGGTGAGCAGTCCAGCATTCTACCCACCTGGCTTTAACGTCCCTCCATCCGAATACCATCACAAAAAATAAATGTGCTAGTTTATTTTTATGAGTTAAAACTACAATTATAAGGACAATGAAAATACATAAAGATCACATCAACAAAAAAATTCAAAAAGGCACAACCATTCTCCTTGCTGAGGTCCTTTACAAGGGTATATTATCGTTGCAGTATTTACAGTAAACGTTGGCAGTAATGCGCCTTCATTCAGTGGATCTTCATGTTGAAGTCAATACAAAGATATTAGTCGCATTACGGTACTCTCGGGGAGGAAACATGTTTCAGCCCACGAAAGAAGCGCGCTTTTGGACAGATTTACACTGCGAACTCGGACACGTGACTGAGGAGGATAGGGAAAGGGTAAAAAATTAGGGAACGTACGAAGAGACAGTGCGAGTGAATGCAGGGAAAAGACTTGGACCTGCTACATTCACGAGCGAATTCTCTCTCTCCGTCACGCCGGGCAACTCACGAGATCACCCCTACCTCGACATAAAAACATTCTGGGTCCTGGCAATGCTCGCATCGGGCATGGGCGAATTTTTGTTTAATTTCCCAAAGGCCAACCAAAGACCACGGGGGTGAAAGAGAGGAAGAGAAAGGGGTTGGGGAGGGCGTGAGAATGAAGGTAGCTTGGGGAGGGGGGGAAGAGGGGGAGTTTTCTCTAGTTCTTTTTATAAACCCCGTTCCGAGTGGCCCCAGGAGAAGAATCCTCCCTGAGCTCTGAAAAACGGAATAGGTTAGTGACTGGCCCCGGAATAAAAATCTATTCTCGGCGCCGCCGCCGTCGGAATCGGGGGCTTTTTCCTCAACACCTTCAATTTCGCCGCGCGACACTTTTAAAAAGAGTGTGGAGGAGGGACTGGCAGTGGTCTAAAACCGGGACGGGGTGGTCATGCCAAGCCCGTTGCGTCAAGTCTTCTAATATCCGTTGGACAACGGATCGAAGGGAGAGCGGTAAGTACTCGCAGGGAGAAGGATTGACGCGGGCGGTCGACGCGGGGCTACAGGAAGAAATCCGCGGTGCCACCGTCGAAACGTTTTCCCTACTAGTTTGGCACCTGCCCGCGCAGAATACCCGGCAAGGACGTGCGGCAGGTGGTGTTGGGACGCCGGCCGTGAAAAGAAAAAGAGGTTTTTAAAGTCGGAGCGAGGTGGTGGGGTGGCCACTATTAGCACTTCTTCAAGGTTAAAAATTTAGCCAAGCGATGGAGTTTGCCTTTGAGAAAACAATACCTCGTATTTAAACATCCTTCCCCACGAGCTTGCAACTGCTTGGACTTACTGTTCTCGATGTTAAAGAAAGAACGTTGGCACTACGGCACGATCAGGTCCTGCGGAAATACACCGTCGGTCATGCATCACGAACGTGCGTACGCACCCACAAGCGCACGCGAGTGGTTGAGTACTTCGATCTCCAGTGAACAAACGAGTTTCCACCACCCAAGTAGTCGTCATCAATGCCAGAAGTTTCAAGTTCCAATGACTATGGAGTATGAACTTATAATTGCGTATGTACATTAGATGCCCTACCACACCCCCCGCTACACGCCATTGCGGTGGCCTGCGATGTATCATGTAGAAGTAGATGAACGTCTACGGATAAAAAGGTCGATTGCAAACGGGCAGAATGCCGTATTCGCTAAAAGGCGTCGTTGTTGCCAAAAGTACAATCTTGAGATGAAATCATGCCATGCATATTCTGATTTGTTACCCGAAAACTCAATATTAATTGGCTGAACGATAAACACACTTCCAACGAAATATTTTAGCGCCAAAAATTGACCACCGAATTTTCCCCGGTGAAGTGAAATGCGATGACAATCGGAGAGTAAAATAATTATTTCTTGAAATAATGGGAGAATCCGAATAAACTGCGGATGAAAAGGAACATTAAAGCAATTTAAAAAAATAATATTGTGGAAAAAACGGTAGGAATACAAGTGATCACTTTTTTAATAAAAAATTCATATCAAATCGACTGATCTCAAACGAACGAGCACATCTGGGGAATTTTCTAAAAATAAGATGGTATCAGATTTGAAACGGCGAGAGAACTAAGGAAGAGGACGTGGAGGTGTAGGCCAATTGCTGACGAATGAGGAAAGGGAACTGGGGAACAATGGATTCACTCATAAAATTCGCGCGCGAGTCAGCAGTTCGTTTAATCGCATTACACTACTGCCCTCCCCCCCCCCCAATCTACCACCGGGAACAAATGCGGGGAAAGTTTGCTCCAAGCTAGGACCACCTTGTATTCCAAACCCATACTAGGCACACCAACATTTCGTTCCAAAACGGAATGGAAGCGAGGGAACCGGAGGTTTTACTAATGCATTTCAGGTGCGGAAGACGGCTACAGACTATTGAAGACTGAAGTAATGCGGAGAGAAAACGAAATACCTGATCTCCTCCGATAAAACAGTTGACTTCAATTTATATTCCTTCTTATATTTGCGAAGAGCTTGGAAAAATGACACAACGCGAAAGTTTCTTTGCCAATTGTTGCAGATCATCGATGAAAGTGGCCGTCCAATAGGGTGATTATAAATATTGTTTCTAAGATAATCAACTTAAATCTCTAAATACTCCGAGTGGAATATATCTGGAATAGAATGAAAACGTTTAGGGTATGCCTAAATGTCAGAGGTAGGTGAAAAGGAGAGAGTTTTTATTACAATTGCAGAGTTCTCCATCTCTCAAGTGTCACAAGTGTCCATCGTAACCACTTTTGGTAGTCTTCAGTATTCAAACCCTTTGCTTCCTTTGCATCATTTGCGCTGTCCATTCCCTAACGCCTTGACCTTCCTCTCCTCCTTTTTTTAGGTCATGTCCATCCCAGAACCATATTCGGGAAACGCTTCTACATATTATCCTATTGGCATGACCAAACCACTCCAACTACCTCCCATTTACGTCATCCAGGAAATAAAGGTGTTCTTTGCCTCCACTGTCATTCTTTCAATCCATAAAACAGGATGTGCAGTGCTCTGCAGTTTGACAAATTACCCACCAAATAAATGAGTTCTTTCAAACACAATGCAAATATCGTGCTTCCAATTTCACATCTATTTTAGGGAGAGCATCGCAAATATTGACATTATACAAATACGGATAAAGTAAACGGTATCCTTCGAATGATACTGAATATTCCAAAGAAGAGCGATTACGTGACAGTTGAAACATCGGATGAATAATGGGCATGGGTAAATTAAATCATCTAAAAACAATAAAACTAGTAACATTAAAATTATCAACTTATAAATTGAAATTAATAATTAACAATGCTGCGAAGGGTCAGAGAATATATTTCTCCGAATGTCATGATTTCAACTACCACTTTATCTGGTTGTTCTTCGTCGCTCGCCGGACTCGCATAGAGTACGCAAGTCAACAACCTGCCAATCAAGATAATCCCATTAACAGTCACCTATTGGCTTTATTGCCAACCTCAATTGATCGCGGAATATCCTACGGGATAGAGCGAGCGACTCTAAGAGACGGATATCGCCTCACTCACGGGTTGTAGGTCACTGCGACGACTTTGACCGGAGCCGCCAAGTTCGAGGTGATGCGAACCGTTGAGGAAACTCACAAAACGGCAAAAAAAACTCTAAACTCCGTTAACTTAACAGCCTTCAAAGCCGTTTATGGTATTATAAAATTATTATTTCCAATACGTAAACAAAAGAGAGAATAGCAGACAAAAACCCACCCTAGATATCTTCTTAGGATTCGGAGAAATCATCAGTTCCATGGAAAGTAGGTAAAATTAAAATTTTCAAATTATTGCGCATATAGATATCACGAAAAAATACTCTTTGCATTCAAGTTACACCGTATCCTCTTATTTTTCTGACAAAATATCCGAACCAGAAAGTTAAAACTTCTGCTACTTGCCAACATGAACCCCTTCCGGATGTAAAACTATTTTCATAACAACGACGCCATGCTTTCATATGGCCGTCATGAGCGCTTCAATAGGGTCCTCTTCTGTCCACTGCAAAATTTCTGACCGTCTATTGCCGAGGTTTCTTGGCCTCGCTGTTACACGGCGTTCGGTCTTCTTTGATCCGTCATACATTTTTCACATCCATAACACTATTACCGCATGTCTCATTCCATGCGCAATGAATATTATTTGGTTGCAAAACCGCACAAGTCGAGAAAACAGACGACTAGACGCTGTTCTTGTACTCACAAGCGATGCCATTTGGCGATGGCATGGGAACTGCCTTCACTGTAGTCCTAGCAGATATGCCGCTAGTGTAAGATACCCTGCCCCCTCTGTACTGACGTCATCTATGCCTTGTTCTCATAAAGATTTCCCCTGTATTTGAACCACAAACATATCTTTTTAACTGACCTCAGTCCCGATAAAAAATTGGACTACCTTACGACTCGGACGCATATACGCGCATGTACGTGACAAAGACACCCTTATGGTCACGGTCGGTACTTATCCACAAAGAAATCAAAAGGAAATTTAAATTAAACAGAGAGGGGAAACACGATACGCAATATCAATTACAAAACTCAATAATTTCACGCGTTCATTCGATCGAAGAAATGACGCCGAATGTCTATTTTTAGTACGGCGTGTATCTGTATTTTACTTTGCATTATGACCTCCAGGACAAAGAATAACCGGATGTTTCCTTTAATACATGCTCCCCATGAAACGCCTGGGTTCTTCGTAACTTTTCAGAAACGAGTTAATTATCTCGCACATGGACGGCTTGATGGGGGCCGAAGGGGCATTTTCGCAATGTCCTCAAAGAGATTACTTGGAAAATTCCACGCAACAAACGCAAATGGCCCGGTTTTTTTTCTCTCCCCACACGCCATATCACGGCCACACGCAACAGCCCCCCAATGCGTCGATTACTACTCCACGACCTCAAATGAAAATATCTCAAAATACACGGAAGACACGAACACGTGAGGCCTTTCCGAAAACACGCGAAAACTTCGCGGCAAGGACATCCCTCAGAGGCGGCGTCGTTCAAAGCGGAGCCTACAAGCCGTCCCCCTTCCACCCGAACCGCAAGAAAAATGAATTATCACGGGAATGACTACCGCGACCAAATGACACAAACTTACTTAAATGATTTATGATTTTTCATATGGCATGTTTATCTTTTGCGTGATTGTCCAAACTGATATGCACGAGGGTCTTAATGTTATGGGATTAACGGAAATCAGATGAAAAACAGTATTTCTCTGGAGCGAGGATTTCGTTCATAGAGTTAATAACAAAGCTGAAGAATGAATTTGGTTGTTGTTGCGTGTTTTAATCTCGTGGAGAAGTTCGAGCGGCTTGGGTCTTCTTCCTATTAGCCTATTTCCGTCCAAACAACTCGCTGCTATTTATAGCAACTACTTTCCGCTCTCCCCGACCCACATAAATAAGCCACTTTTCTCTTTGTGGAAACGCTAACTGAATACATTTGTGTAAATGTAATGAAGTAGCAATTTAACTACCGAAACCATGAACATCAGTAATCCATTTTTGAACAAAAAAATTCCACATAAATACAAAGGTAAGGACAAAGACCACATAAAAAACCAGCCCTATGACAAAATTGCGCAAAAGTGCTTTAAGAAGACGGAGGCAATTAACTCCACAAGCATTATCCTCTCAAGGACTCACCATTCCACTATTCTAATTCATACCATCGTAAAATGGAAAAAATTTTCAGAGAGGATTTTCACTAAATTCTCAAGCTCAATTTAGTACCAAGGCAGAGATGGATAATTAATAAATAATAGTACCACCATTAGATGGATAATTTTTTTCTTCGCGCTATGCCCATGGCTGTCGCACACTTAACGTTCAACAAATGTTATTAACAATATGAATCATATTTTCTCCTTCCTTGAAGAAAATCGTGTAAGCAGAAGGGTCAAAACATACCCTTTTATTTACCACTCACCAACCACTGCGATTGCATCAATGTAGGGATTACTTTCTTTTAATGTATTGCAATACAATTAGATGAAAGGGGATATACAATTATTTATTACACTATTAATTAATTTATACCTAAAAGTCACCACGGGGGGAGAGAAATGAGTCCATCAAAAAGAATATCGGGAGTCTAGCTAGTGCAGTGGCTAGTTAATTTGTTTACACCCATGAGGAGTCCAATTACGTGGCAAGATATTTCCTTAGTACCCCGATCCGTATAAGGGATGCCATGTGAAAAGAGTACGCAGTCCATCGCGGGGAACGTCCAAGTGTGCGTGACCCCATGACACCTTCCACGGACCAATGAAAAGACTGTTCATGCGAATGCTGACTAATAACTTAATAACTTTAGATATAAAAGAAAAAGTAAGCTCCCCCCCCCCCCCCGAAGAGACGGTTCCTATCCCGGGGTGCCCATGACTTGTAATGCGTTTCTGCTACGCATGTCCAATTCCGACGATAGAGTTTTTAGTGGAAAATAAATACTTATAATTCGGGTAGGATAATTTTAACACTAATTTTCTCTCCACTCATCCTCCGATTTCCTCCAAATCCTTCCTCTACCTAATTACGTACCTATCCCAAATAATGGTGTGGCTGACCTCAGTACTATTACAACTGTTTACGTATCCGGTCGAGCTCGCCGATACCTTTGCATACGTCGCCTCCCGCCGGTAAGAATCGCTGATCAACGCGGTGAGAACCGAGAAAAAGGCAAGCCTCTTCCACAGGGAATATTTGCCCGAACCGCGAACGATCTGTGGCGTAATGGTTGCGTGCGCAATGTGGGACGCTATGGGCGAAAGAACGACATCCACGCCGACCCTGGCCGGGGGCGCCTTCGGCCAACGAGGCTACGTGGAAACGACCCGACGTTATGAGAAACGAGGGCCTTTCGGGAGAGGGTACCCTCCTTTACGGAGCAGGAAGGGGGAAAGATACAAGGGTTTCAAACCCGAGAGCCAAACCTCTACTCCCCGCCCCCATCCGCGACCCTGAGACGGATAACTAGCGAGAAGGAACCCTTCCCCCCCGCCGAGGACGGGCTTGCCGTTGGCGGGGATATTGTCTATTTTCAGACGCCGTCCAACCATCCCTCGCCGCACAGAACACACACTCTGCCACCCCCCACCCTAAACCACACCCTTAAAATATATCCCTTCAGCGCACCCATTACAGCACCCCTTATTTTTTTATATTTTAAAAGAATAAGATAAAAGGTTGACCCCGATTTACTTCTGTCCCTATATCCCCAACCCCCACTCTTCGTCACACCAAGGGTACACAAAAAGAACTTCTCCCGTGGAAAAAAAGGACCAAGCGATTCTGATCCCTTGATTGATAACAATACCTTTGATTCGTTTACTAGCGGTGCAGTCCTAATACTAAACCAAATGGGCTCATGTCAATGTCCCTTTTAACAAAAATCCATCTACGTGTATCACTAGATCTCAAAAAAGGCATAATGCTATTTACCTGTTTAAAATAATATCTCACGCTATATCGTTTTATAAGTACACGATATCTCTGCATAAGTTAGTTGCCAGGGTTCATTCAGCACCGGAAAATAATGTACATTGAAAGTCTTTTTCCTCCCCGAAATCTTAATTTGACTATTTAGTGATTGAAATTCTGATTACAATTAACTCGTTTTTTAAGGTAATTGTTATAACTTGAAGATTTTCCCTGAATACAACGCGTCTTTCAATTTACGATGATTCCTAGATGCGTAAAAGAAATAAATAACATAATTTTTACTTTAATGTTACTAGCACCGGCTAATGGAGAGAAACGAAGGCATTTACGGCCTTCAACAGCCATATATTCGATAAGTACGTCACTCATACTCGAGCAAATACACTAATCATGTTTGCCACCAGCATATTACAATAATAGTGGAGATGGAAGAGAGAGGATTAGTTGTGAAGTGAATCGCTACGTGCTTTCTCGTCAAGAGGGCAAAATGGAATGGAAACTGCCGCCGCCGAAGTGGCTGGCCGATTTATCGATCGACCGCAGTTGTTTCCTTACGATTTACGTCGACCTCGATATTTTTATTTCGTCGCCGTCGCAATGGTAATGGCAGATCCGGGGGCTAATTGGTTTAAGCGCCGCGACGCTGGGCGGCTGGGGGTGAAGGGGAAGAGGGAAGGGAGGTGGCAATGGGGGAGGAGGTTCTCCTGCCCGGCTCTCTTCCCTCTCTTTTATTTACTCAATAAACCCCCATCCCTCTGCAGAGCAGCCGCGTGGATTTTGCTCACGGACTCGTTTGGTTTTTCGCCATTTCCCTTTAGCTGATTGCATCTCTCTCACTCTAAACCCTTTAAACGTTAATGGAGCGGAGTTTAAAGCGAAGATAACGGAAAGGGGGTTAAAATGAGGGCAAAGCCTCCTCCCTTGACTTGTTGATTCCGACGACCCTGATCCCTAACTTGCGAAGGAATAATTCACATGGCTCCGATTTTAAAAATATAACAATAATATGACCGTGCGCAGGCTTGAGGCAAGGGGTGTGAGTCGAGAACTTTCACACTGAATCTCCACGGGAATTCGATTCAACCCCCCCCTTCACAAACAACACCTTGATTTGCAAGGCGTATATTTCGCTTGCTTAAATACCTGCGTAGTACAAATTTCGCTGCTTACGAACGGACATACTTTTCTTAACCCAAAATTTAGCGGCAAAAATAAACACAGAACCAACATAATACTCGAATGACTAGACCAAGGAAAAATCTTAAACGTCATTTAGGTCAAATAGTCTTTGAAGATCCTGGGAAATGTAAGCATAGAGGTCTGTAAAAGACTAACTGGCCGGTTTTATTGATGGTGGAGTGTTTAACTGCTTTATACCCTCAAGGAAACAAATTCCTGAGGCTGTTCACCACAAATGGATCTTCGTTTTCGCGCTCACACTCGCAGAAATATTTACGAAAAGTCTTTAGGTCACTCGTCCGTTGTGGCGGAAAACCAACCGGGTCCCGCACTATACTCTAATTAGCCTCACTCGAAAAACGGGAGAGGTTTTCAACACACGACATCCTCGATATTAGTAAGAAGCAAACAGTCTAAGAAAAAGAGATTCCCCCACAGTCCCCGCAGTGAAATAAATTACTACCTTCAAGATTCATCGTTGAAGACGGAGTATGGGGGGAACTAATCTGGGAAGACAGTCGAGGAAATGAGGAGGCAGAAATGTAACAAACGTCGCGAAGCACTAAAATACCGAGGGGACGTTTCCTTGGAAAAGAACGCGCTGTGCTCGTAAGTGACGCGTGCAAAACCAGGAACGGCAGAGGATTTCAGTAGCCCTTTAGAGAAAATGCATGATCCCTTTTCGTAAACCCAACTGCAAAAAAACAACTCTACTGAGCATGGTTATCCTTGACTCTTCTTCTGATAACCAGCCAATATTCCAAACACGCCTTTGGAAGAAGACCTAAAAAACTGTATATTTGCCAAAATTTATTAAAATTAGTATCGGTGACGTAAATTTATATTCCTTTATAACCAAGTGCGTTTCAACTCAAATTTGAAATCCGGATTTTTTCTATCAAACCGGGTGAAAATATTTAAGGGTGACCGAATACAAATCCTCCAAATAAACGCAAGGTCTTTCTGGGCACAATCACTTTAAGGCCTTAGCATAATACTACTACGCCTAACAACTTCGCAATATGCCCTGAATCGCGGGTTCGAAGTAATCCTTGAGCCTAGTGTTCCCTTCTTCTCCTCCATAAGATTTTCTTACGTGGCATTCAAAAAATGCTTCCGCTTATAAAACGAAAGAATTAGGACGAGTGGGGTGGAAGGAGGAGACTGCTATATTTTTTATTTATGACCCGGGGTCAGTATTGGTGGAAGGACGAATTTACGGTGATACATCGGTCCATGCTTGGGGGACTTGGCAACCTTCCCTTCCCTTGGAAGAAAGGCAGGACTTGGATTAGAGTAATTTCCGATTCGACCTCAAATGGCAGAATTGCTGTAAAAATTTGACAGGCGCGTAGCCCTTGGCTCCAGGGGACCGGATCGGTGTTTACAATATACTATCTCCTCTTTTTTTCTCGAAAATTACCACACCAGAAAGTTGAAATTTCTTTTACTTCTAAATATAATTCCTCTATAGAGGAATACAGTTTTTTCAACGCCGGCGTCATGAGTCCATGATCGCCGAGAACACTTCTCGTATACGGATACCTTTAGTCATTTTGTTGGGAAGTTGCGGACAGTCCATGGTCGAGTCTTCTTGGGTTCGTTGTTGCACGACTA
Organism: Hetaerina americana; assembly: GCF_022747635.1. Lineage (NCBI taxonomy): Eukaryota > Metazoa > Arthropoda > Insecta > Odonata > Calopterygidae > Hetaerina > Hetaerina americana. Next base: position 33,244,183 of record NW_027286985.1, on the reverse strand, counting down.
CTCGCCTTCTATGAACGTATCAGGTTTGGGTCTAAGGTAGAAATGCGACAACGATGGACATCACTCAATCCTACTGATCCACACTAGAGATGCCAATGCCTAACAATGCCCTTTCATTAAATAAAAGGCAAAGCAGCCCCTGTCATACATCTACTTCTAAAATCAATACTGCTACTCATACCTCACCCGCCCAAATCGCGTCAAAGACCACAGCTTCAATGAGTGTTCCGCAATAGGCATTGATACACTGGTCCCAAATGTTAAATGGAGGCCAAAAAGGTCTTTTTATGAATGAAAGTAAAATTGTAATTATTGTAAAAATTCGCTAATTAAATAAACCTTACATATAATAATTAATGCATGTATCTAGAAGTCCCGAAAAAGAAAGATATTTTTTTAAAGGCTGGACGAAAACCGTCAGCAACGAATTTCATCTCACTAACTGTAAACCAATACTATATATTTACAATTAAGGTGGCTATTTGTAACATATTTTTCTCTTCCATACTTGAATAACGCCCGTTCACCCTGTAATTGTATATTCCTAAGAAGGGTGAAGGGTAAAAATTATAAAAAGATCGAAACCGCAACATACTGACTGAACCATACCAATCATTAAAAAATTCTAAATGATTTGATACGTGCAACTGCGTCTTAGTATAATAAAAAACTAGTAAATCCTGCGAATGTAAGCTGAATGACATGGTCTACACCGTTTTTAAATTTTATACTTACTATCAACAACGGACGTGACGAGAAAAGCCACCAACAATAATAAGTTGAACACACCAGTCTCTCCGTCCACCAGATTGGTACTTTGATGGTCGGACCATATACCTACAGTTCCGACAGAAAATAAATGGTAACTTATTTACGTAAAGTTCGATGCGGGGGATTAATTTACGGGATAGAATGACAAAGATAGTCTGCGAATACACATGAATCAATATTAATCTCGTGGAATTGAAAGTTTAGTGGACGTCGAGAATACTCGGCGGAAGGAGAACGCTTGAGAGCCGGCAATCTTTACCCCCCCAGCCCTGCAAAACTCCCTCCATCGCTTCTCCGCAAAAAAATAAAGCCTTAAAAGAATACCACGCGAATCCTCAGACGAACAACAAAACTTGGAAGAAGAACAAGGTGGGGGAACGGGAGGCAAAGATAAAGATGTGTTCGAGTGTGCTTCTTTGAGGATATGTGTGTGAGGGTTAACTGGGTTCTAGAGAGGGGGAGAAAGAGAGAGGGGTGCGCTGGGAAAAGAAAGGATGGAAGAAAAAAACGAGAGGGCGTCCGGACTAAAAATAGGGGCGAGATGAGGGTACACAATCCTTCTCGCCTCGGGTTTTCGAAAGTTGCCTCCGTTTGAGCGCACCAGATCGATTTCAGCACTCACGATAAAAAAAATAGCATTGCGTACTTCGGCCATTGTTTTCCTCGACTGGTGTAAATATTTGTTTCGCGAATATATCGTCCAATTAATATTGCCATAGAGCAATTTCTGAGGAGGTTCTTTGGCCGTCTCTGGAGAGTACGAGTGGGCCGTTGCAGACTCTTAGAAAAAACAACCGAGTTCTTTACTTCGTCAATACATAAAATCCTTCTGAAAAATACACTTACTCCCGTAGAAAGATATTGGTGCACCAGAAGAAAGGTTTACCCAGGCGACCGCAACTCCTAATGTATTAAGGGTAAATTGATACCACTCCCATTTCGTTATGAGCATCCATCAACGAAAGCATTATTTACATAACGGATAGATAGATCACCATGCATAAATTGACTGCGCATAAAAAGATTGCGATCTAAAACTTATATGGCCAATGGCTTTACAATGTCATTCAATAGCTAATATACTTAGCGAGAACTATGTGCACCTCGACACTGACGATTAACGATTTTCCCGCCCCTGTGGCGACGGGGTAACGTTCTCGCCTGCCAATCCTGAGGCAGCGGGTTCGATTCCTGCCTAGGTGGGTTTTCCTCCGCCTAAGGTTTGGGTGTTCTTTATTGTCTTCAATGCTGTTTAGGGGTTAGATGGTAGAAGGGGGCGAGGCTGAGACTACATGCATGTGGTCTCAGTCTCGTCCCAATTAAGACGCTAAATAAATTAATTAAAACATTAAAAGGAATGATGAAGCTTCCTCCTTCAGACTTCCTATTGCTTGTCTGGTTAACGATTGATTTTGTGAAGAGTTCCAAACGCAAGTGGGGAAGTGGCGAACGCCGAAGAGGAAAATGGAAAGACACGAAGCCGTTTCCTATTGGAGAAGCTGAACCGCTACTCGAGGCATATGCCAGTCGTTGCGAGGGTGCGGAGAGCTAAGGAGGGCCGACAGATACGGAAGACTTCTTCGCGGGCTGTGAGGGAGGAGCCCTCGCGTGCGTACATCTAGCATGGACTACGAGAAATTGTGGGAAAGACATAAGGGAGTATCCCTTTCGAACATGACCCCCATTCTTTTCACTTCCCAAATCGCGCCCTAGGGTCTGGAAGAACCCATCCCTTGCCTCACCTTTTTCATGATCAAGGCCCGTTTTCCAAATCAGACACGCAACACAGTAAAGGACCTTTTTCCACCGCATACTATCGAGTGAAAGCATTGTCATCGATAGGGACAATTCCCGCGCGGATTCCTCTGTGGTGAAAACACAGCCACGTTTGGGATATTACAAATTGGCTGGGATAAAAGTGTCACGGGCCGATTAGGCTTGCCACATGGAATCGGGTGTTATCCGTGAAAAATTGTTGATGCTGGTGCTCAGTGGTGCCATAATGGTTGATCAGTTCTAATTCCCATTTCAGTTGGGCCTTATGTCGACAGAGGGAATGAAGAGGGGTCCCGGACGTATGAAGAAATTAATCGGCACAAAAGGTACCAAAAAATTCCACACGTTTAAGGGTTGAATGCTACTTTTTTCAATGGCGTCATCTCCATGTATTGGCAATCACGATGTAAAGCGAGATGTAAGAATTCTAATATTTCAAAAATTACGAGATTAAATGAGAACAGGCCAGTTACCCTGTTAAAAAGCTACCACGAAACAGAAAAAAAGATGAGCGAACCATTACCCTGGCCACAAATTCCCACTGTATACACAGTGGAAACAAACCCAAAAGACAAATTGAGTCCAGGAACACGTTGACTAAAATGATCAAATCCATATCAATTGAATTTCATACGATGAGGCTTGTATTTACCGGTGGAGTACCAGATTCGACAACTCTCCAGTTTTCTAATATTACAAACGTTTTCATCACTCACAGGGTCCAACACCACACCTAGACGCGCCAGACCCTAAATAGACGAGCGGTCATCGGAGTTGATTAATAGTTAGAGAAAGTACACGCTGAATAAAGTGTTCCAACAAGGGCGTAATGAAAACCGCACGCCGTTTATGCAGGAGGTAAATCACGTGTATGCATGGTAAATGGAAATGAAAAGGAAGTTGACAGCTAGGAATGAATTTCCCAAAATAATATGTGAATTTACCTGTTGATGCGGCCTTGAGAACAAATAGGAGTACTATATATTAGCGGTCCATATGTAAGCCCCTGTAACAGTACAACGAGACTATACGCCGCCCATATAGGAAAAAACCAACGAGCGCTCATTGAGTAGAAAGACACTGGTCTAATACAAAAAGCAGTGGACACATTTTTATCACTTAAATAAATTGAAATGAAAGTCAATAACTTCGGTTCACTAGGATGCACGCTTGAACCTAGTAATTTGATGCCATTAAAATATACCTATCTAATTAAATTTGTGGTTTTTCGGATAGGAAACAAATCACACGAAGTCTTCGCTTGCACCTATGTTGAAATATGAACGCCGTTGATCATAAGTACGTCTCTAAGCCTGAATAGTGGATGTACCACAAACCTCCAAACTTTCCATCTCCCGGAAACACATAAAGAGGACAATTATTTCGTCAAAAAAATCTGATTAATGCTACGAACTAACACATTAGAAGTTTTTTTAAGTCCTAATTGTACTTCATTTGCAACCATATGGGTTTTAATTAATTTCCTTGACACACGTTGGTTACGGTATTGAAATTCAGGAGTTTCCCCTGTTAACCTATGGATTTGGAACGTGACCGAAAAACTACGAGAAAATTAAGAAAAACAAGGGAAAACACCTCAAAATAGAACGTTTCCCAAATATTATAATTGAAAACTTCCGGGGATGAACTCTCAAACTATTCTTCACATTAACGGTCAGTTTTAGTCTTAAATAATCTTTCGAAAAAATTCCTGGGCTGGAGATCAGACTACCCACGTGGGATGCAAAGACTAAATTACACGGGGTACGAATACCGTAACAGCAACTCCAATGCAATCCCCGTTAATCTTATGTGAGTACAGGACATTGGCGAACATTTGGCTCTTCGAGAACATGCGGGAGAGAGGATTCCACGAATCTGTGGAAATCGATTGCCCAGAACGTTCATACACCACCACCCGATTGCCTAGTTAAATCATACACACTCCAGCAAGTAGGATAGGCTATCGGTCCACTCACCGCTGATTTCATCAAACTTAAGCAGAAATTTCCTTTTCAATGCTGGTCACCATATTCACAAAAAAATTGCATTTACAAAAATAAAAGGATCTGATGAAAGTGACCACAGAGTAGAAATGCAAGGCAAAGAAAGTGAAGAAAAACACGGAATAGGGGCCGACATCAAATAGATTGCGAAGGATCTCAAACTGTACTTCACACTTCAATATTGGGCGTCTGAGGGCGTATTAGGAGAGAGGATGAGCGGAAATAATCGAAGAGTTTTGACTTTGTGACTATCGGGGACAGGTAGAGGGCCTTTGAACGTATGCCGCGTGATAAAGAGCGGGGAATCCATTAGATACCAAGTAAATTTGAGCAAGGATAGAGAAGATAACGTGATGAAGACGGAAGTTGAATCGATTGAAAATAATCGAATTGAAAATGCAACAGAAAAAGGAGGAAAAGTTAAAAAAATAGACAAATAAATATATTTAAAAATTATGAGATGGGGAAGACGCCGACGACGTAGATGAAATTATATTAATACTGTTCAGAAGTGTATCAGAAAACGAAAGGACGAGCAATAATTTTCAGGCCCTGTTCAAAATTATTCTCAAATTAATGATACCCCGCCTATGGGCCAAAATACATGCATGCAAGAATACGGACAACTTGACCATACACTTCATCCGATACACGGAACGGAAAACTCTCTATGCCTTGTCATTGTTTCGCACATCGAGATAGGTAAATAATAAAACACTATGAAATTAAAAATTACTTTACATTTCAGTGAAAAGCGAAGTAAAACAGTTACTGAAGCTCATTTGCCACATGAAGCTGTCTTTGCCATTTGCCACACCGATTGATATACAAGGTTATCTGTGGATATGCAGCTTAAGTAACCTTAGAGAATAAAAAATAAAGCTTTACCAGCTATGTGATCCTAGGTGAAAATTCTCCGTTACGTTAATCATAGAAGTTACCACGTAAACTTTATCGTGAACTTAAATTAATGACATTTTGATTATCATTTCGGACTCTTAAAATAAGTATTATTTTCGGCTCTTTGACTTTCTTCTCCTCTAAATTACGTAATAACCGGCGCAATCAATAATATATTAATCGGGCACCTTCTATTTAAAAAAGAAAGAAAAAAGTACATCCATGCCTGGCAAAAGCGCATTATTCATAACGATCCGTGCAATTACCTATTTGTAAAAAAAAGTAAAATACCATTAGAGACACTTTTTTTCTATTTAGCGACATTAGAATACTTAAAAGTAGAATTCAGCAAAAATCCCAAACTCCTTTAATAGCTTGATTACAGCTGAAATAATTCTGAAGTTATTATCATTAGTGAAAACCTATATAAGCAAGGTCTTCTTCAGCGGTAGAGAAGATTTAAATTACCCCTTAATACATTGCGGCTGATTTAAAGCAATAATAAATCTTAAATAAGAACCCTCCCGAATCCCCACTTTCCTTCCCCATTGCGAAACAATGAAATGATACACCCCTCCCCAATCACAAAAGTCATACGTAATTTAGGAACAGGTTCCTTGTACGCGCGATGACGACAGCGTTAGGTAACCATCAGTGCGTACATAAAATTTACGTAACGGATTTTATGCTGCAGTTGTTATTTTATCATTATTACAGGAGTTGGTGGATCAAAATGGCAGTAGCAGGCGGGGGGGGGAGGGGTGGAAGACCGATCCATCACTCAACGGCCGACTGTAATCGTCCACTTCGGATCTGATGCGCTAATCATGTCATCTCGAAAGAGTGAACTTTAGTTCCGAAAGCCGCGCCCCCCGTCTCAACGTACTTTCTACCTACCTTGCGGATTTACTAGATAGGACTTCCGACCTCAAGGCGCCACGTTCAAACCCGGGTGACGAGTTCAAATCCGTGGCAACCCGAGGACGATGTCTGCGAGTTTTCCGGCGACCAGACATTATCGTTAGACGGGGAAAGGATACGCGACACGGGAAAATGAACAACCAACCCCACCACCCCCCACGTAAGCCGAGTGCGTGATTTCACGGGCCGCTGGGTTCGGCCCGACCTGAGTGGTACACATACTCGCCCACCAAGCCCAACTCCGATCCGACGAGCATCGTCCCTCCAGATTAAACCGATGCGCCTCAACACGGGCGCGTGGCCACGTCAAAAATTTTAATCCCGGTGCATTTCTACAACCTAACATACCCGAGAAAGGGACTGGTAACCAAAAATTCAGAGCGCTGGGCTACGGACTCCGGACGATCCGGACAACGAGTGACTCCCCCCCCCCCCCCTTTGACTACCCTCAGCATAACGCCAGGTGGTCGATTTCACGGATGCCGAATCTTTTCGGAAAACCACAGGGAGCACAGGGAAAGTAATTACCCACCCACCCTGCTGATTAGTTTCAAACTTTCAAATTTCACACTTCGCATAGGGCTTAGTGATCTCTACCCTCGCCAATCAAACCGACCTCCGGGTGCGGTTTTACACCCCGAGAGAAGTACGCCCTTCAACCAAAAAACTCTACTGGAGTTAAAAGAACGCCTGGAATGATGCTCAGGATCGCCAAATTTACCGAGAAAAAAAGCCTGAGAGGAGGAGAAAGACATCGCCCATTCCAGACGCTTTAACATCCGCCAGATTGGCAACACTGAGCAAACACGGATGAGCGTGACGGAAAATGAGACAACACGCAAAGGGGAGAGAGGGGAGAAGGGTGGTGGCGGATGACGGGAGTGGGGGGGGGGGGAAGATAAAGGTGGTTTGGTTGGAATTTGAAGCTGCGGCAGGGGGGATCCGGGAGACGAAGGGGGCGTGAGCTGGAGGTAGGAGGGTGCTGTGGGAGAGGGAGGGGGACGGCCACAGATACCAGGAATAGCGGAAAAATCCGTAACTCGACAGAGCGAAGCCCATTGGTCCATAATGCATTGCCATCGACTAAAATAATATGAGGCGGAAAAAATGCCTGCCGTTCCTCTCCTATTGGCTGCGAGGGGGGTTTTGGTGGGTGGGAGGGAGAGGGAGAATGTGGGGGGAGGATGAGAGCGGACGACACCGCAGTCTTCAATAATATCCCGAGATAGCCACGCGAGGAACATCACCATGGAAACGGGCGCTGGATGGCCGTAAACATCAGGCTCCCCAAGTCCTCCTCCCGCTCATCTAATGCGTGCTAAAAATATGCCAGAAATCCGAAGATAAGGCGAAGAGTTATGGGGACAGGAAGGGGATCCACACAAGAGTTTTAAAAAACGAGAGTTTATTTATTGTTATGAAGGTGAGCAAAATACAAAAATTAAGTTAATCGAGGCTGTTGTCATACAATATGCTTTTTCAACATTGAGGGTCCTAAATATTCAACAGGTTTTATTTCCCTTTCCATTTAATGAGCCAAAAGAAACACCTTAAATTACATTGTTTGTCGAAAATAATGATGCGAAACCTAAGCTTATTTGAATGCAACCAAAAATATCAAAAGTGCAGTACAAGTCACGTCATTACATTAAATGATTTTTTATGCAGAAGAATTTAAAATAATCACAAATTTATTGTGCCACAAATATGAATACATCGCTTGAGCTATTGTAGAATTGATTAATTCATTATTTGAATAATAGTATTTCTCATGAAAAATACCTTCGAATTGGTGGAAATTTGTTGGTATTAAGAGCCATACAGATGAATAAATCCACTTGTTTTGAAAAATGGATCTACTTTCAATGACACCTTTTTTTTCTCTCAACAGAAACCATTGAGGAAATACGACGATGCTTCACAATGGAGCATCATATTCGGTAGGACGTCCGTTTTTTGCACGAGAAATTAACAAAGACTGAGGTTTCCATGGATGATGTTTCACTTAGTCAACCGCATAGTGCTCACTCGAGAAATGATCTAATTCACGGTGCAACGGAGCGAAACACAGGGACAGCTGGTGATCCCACAAAATTTCCTTTCGGACCACAGAAGTTTACCTATACTTGTGTCACCAAAATTGGACAGTTAGGCAATTTGAAAATGAAGACCTAAGTTTATTTTCATTCTGCCGTGTTTAATCATAGCAATCGTGTAGTTCGGTACTAATTAAGTTTAGAATCTCGACCTCGAAAGCTACAGAGTTTTTCAATTCTCAGTCGTAAAGATGCTGGATATCTTGCTAAGTCAATGCAAATATTTCAGAGTGTAAAAATCTTTCGTCTTGACTGGGATTCGAACCCAGATCCCTCAATATCCGGTCGAGTGCTTTAGCCAGTTAAGCTATCGAGGTTTCCTCTTAAACTCTGAAATTTTGGGAGGCGAATGATTTTTACACTATGAAATTGTTGCATTGAAATACACATTAGCGGATGACTCCGTTAAAAGTTACTGTTGCGGCATCTACCGCAGTTTCTTTGGAATCTTGCAAAGTTTCAAAAGCTGCACATATAACTAGGTTGCAAAGATGCAGAAAGTTGAATATCCGGAAGAGAAATCAGAAAAAATTAAAACTTACTCTTTACAGAATTATGCCTTCCTTAGGGTTGTTGAGAAGAACCTTTTTAAATTTGGCCAAATGAGAATATTATTGTTTGAGGGATTTCAAAGGCTAGAAATGAGCAACATCATTGCCTAACATTGGCCATTTAATTCCCTCCAAAAATAATATCCCTCATCGTGTTGATTAACGACATTCGTTAACCATCCGAATGAGTCGAGCAGTATTCGGGAGCTGACAGCTCAACGGCGGAATACTTTCGTTAAAATTTTTTATTTCTCGTTCAAGGGTTTACTATCTTCCTTTAACCGTAAGGAGCATGATACTCCACAGAATGAAACGAGCCTTAATCCGAAAACAAGATCAAAGCGCAGATTCCGCTAAAAAACATAAGAGGAGCGATCAAGACAAACAGAAATTTCATTGAGGAAGAAATTAAGCACGGTTAAAATTTTGTTTCCGTGATACCAGCCGTTCGATCGCCCTGGGATATCACTCCATTAATGATCTTTGTTCATTAACCTTGGGGCATTAATGGATAAATATGCAAGTTCGTAACGCCTTCGTTAATCATGGCTGAGGCTGCATTGGTCACGATATTCCCGTCCGAACCCACATCCGCGGGACTCGAAAAATAAATAAAAAACACAACACTCAAAACCAGGCAAATGAAGACTTGCTCCCAAAGATTAAAATTTTCATTGCTGCAATTTTTATGGCCCGTTTGACGATCGCAAGAGTTCATTAAAAACAAGATGGAAACCAAAGATTTACGTTGATAGCCACGAGCAATGCCCGTAAACTATATAAAGAAAAAAAATATACCCATTAATGAAAGACTCCGCGAAAAGAGAAGAACGGTCAGTGCAAAAAATAATCGACGGAAAAAAACAATGGCTCGACCAAAAATCAGCCGGGGCTAACGACGAAAGAAAAAAATATATAACGCTAGGAAAATGTTTGCCACACTCCCGGGGCAAGCGGTCCCCGGCTATATTTTTTCCATGGCAACAAGACCTCGCGTCGAGGAAAAAAAACTAGTTCCCACACGACGTCGTAAATTTGCGGGAAGTGACACAGAGCCATTAAAAAAAAATGAGGGGAAAAAATTGGAGGAGGAGACGACGACAAAAGGTTGGAGAGGTAGGAAAAAGAGCACTAAGTTCTTATTTTCCTCCGACTCGATAAGCGCGCCGAGTAACTTTTTAATAACGACTCACAGGAGTAGGGATAAAATGCTTTATCAGCGTTGAGGATGAGCCTAAAATTAGACATTTCCACATAGAAAAGGAAGAGTCTCCGCGTCATCACCGAGATTGTCTCCTCTAATTACAACACAACAAAAGCTACGCAATCAATACCCCCCCCACACAGTGTTGAAAACAAAACGGGTATTATTAGACTATCCTTTGATAATGAAACCAATGATAACACAATCTCTTAATGATTAAAAGCCTCCACCCCATTCTTCTAGACTCTTTAATGACAACAATTAGTGACGCATTTCTCGGCAACACGTGAGACATATCTATAAAAGATGACTGGCTCTAAAGTGATATAAAACGGGGGGAGGGGGGGGAGATTCAATTACATAAATTAAAATGATGGACACGACGTAAAATGCATTACTGGTACGATCACCTCAGCCTGGTCCACAACTGATTGCTACGGTTGATTTCGGTGCAGCAAAAAATATATGAAAGGTTAAAATGACTTCGGGGCGAATATTTATCAATTTTCCTGCTAGCAGAATGGTTCTCCTTTTCTGCATTTTTAATTAAAAAATGAACGTGAAAAACAACACGATCCATAATTACCACTGGAGAAAAAAATCAAAAATCATTACACGAGGCCTGAGTGGAGACACTTAAAAAGTTATTCCAACGGGAAGGAAATTTATCTTTCTCGCAAAATAATATATCCCACAAACGAGAAGTAAGAACGCATCCATCCTTATCACAATTGGAGATGAAAACCTGGAGCTAGATTAAAAAACCATTTCCATTCCCAGCCCAAAGAAATTAGTCGCAATATGGTTTCCCAGCTACGGTTGAGCTTTGGGCCGTATGTAAAAAAATCATGCTCCAGCACTACCAAATTAAAACCAACTGTGTACGTATTCCAGTATATTAAATCTAAGGACTTCAAACGAAAAGAAGAGGGAGGTTGAGTGGATTGCTTGACCAGCAGGAGAGAGGAGGTTAAGTACAGTTGGAAGAGTGCTGGAAAGTCTCGCGTTCCTTTCCATGTCACCTCAACAACTTTTTGATGATTTTCTTTTGGCACATATCCCCTTGAATTGGTTTGGCTTGTCGAGGATCGTTTATTGAAATGCCATACGCCGCTCTGGTAAACCTGAGGAAACTGAACACCAAAGCGTGCAAGAAAATGCGCCCGTATCGCTTGAGTATTCAGCTTCCCTAAGCCGTTCCTCCTACGCCAGCAGCTGTTGTTCATATAGATACATTAAAATAACGAAACACGCTTCATTTACGATGATTTCTGCAGCATACCAAATTAATGAGAGAGGTGGTATGATGAAATTCGTCCGCGTCCGCCAAAGAGCGGGGCTTATTATTGCATCAGCGACGGGTTTGACTCTCACGGACGACCGACCCACCACCCTCTCCCGGTATCGCGACCGCTCATCCGAGGCGGACCGAAAAGAAGCGACGGAAGACAACGCGTTCCTCTCTTCGGTCCGACCTCGGAAAAGTAAATTCTTCCCCCCGGAAACGACCGGAATGCGTCCCGGGGTTTTCGGAGAGGCAATCCCCGAGCGAGAGCTGGGCAGGCCGACGACGCCGGGATAAGTGGAAGGGCGGCGGCGGTCACGTCAACCCACGTGTCCCGGCTCGACGAAAAAGAATGTCATCAAATTTTATCGTCGCGGAAATGTATTGCCACATGCAAACCGCTGCCACGTGAATTGATAGCCAAATCAGGAAACGATAGAGAAAGAGGCCGATTTAACCGCCACGGCTTCAGTGGCCGGTGCGGTGGGTGTATTCCGCTTGGACCTACTTGAGCACTTATCTTGGGCCAACTCCATAAACCTGTGAATGGCAAGTAATAGAAGCACCAAATCAAAGGTACGGGGAATGGTAAAAGGGTTTGCGAATGAGAAGTAAGAAGCCATGAATTTGCTATCGCCTATGTTTCACCTGAAGGAGTCCTTATTTTTGTTCGTCCCGTTCGCCCTAAAAACATTAAAGCCACAATTGACGTGCGTTAAATGAACACGGGTTACTTACACCTTTACTACTAAATACGACAGTTTACTAAGATAAATGCTTTTTCGATCAGGCATCTGCAATAAAACTTATAAACTTTGTACTGGATGAGAATGGCGAAGATTAAACGGGCAGACAAAATGAGGAACGAAGAGCTATACACGTAAATAACAGAAAGGACCCTATGGAAAACTCAACGGCAGAGAAATAGTTTGACAGCGCAATAGATTAGTTATAAACGTAATAGACAGGAACACCTTGCAGGGAAGACCAAGAGACATAGGCATAGGACGAAAAGACATAATAAAAGTTGTCGAGGGTGAGGGAGTTAGCACTGAATAGAGAATAATGGAGAGTTGCGGTAAACCGATCTTAGGATTGGGATGATGATGGTGATATAAAGCTGAAGATATTCTAACAAATTTTGGGTGACTTCTCATTGCATTTATTTGCATTACAGGCTTTTAAGCCTGTTTAAAACTAAATTATCGCGAATTATAATCTTAAAAGTTAACGGTAAAAGTATGTTAATATTGATCACACAATTCAAATGTACAAAAATTAAATGGTTTTGGTGCGATTTGATAATGCACATGAATTTGCACCAGCCATGTGATCAATATTAATTTTACTGACGGTGTCACCAATATTAATTTTACTGAAGGTGTCACCAATATTAATTCTACTGACGGTGTCACCAATATTAATTTTACTGATGGTATCCCCAATACAGTAATTCCGCAGGGGCTCACTTTCGTTTTATTGAATATTTTTGATAATATGCCATTATTATGATTCTATTATTATTTTGTCCTGAGGACCGACACTTAAGCGGAACGACGCACTGCTAGCAACTCGAAGACGCTATGCTCGTACACATCGCAGTCCTCTTTTTAAGTTTTATCTCCAATCTGGACCGAAAAAATGGAAGTCTTGATTGGAGAGATGGGCAGACCTTTCCGTTCGACAGGGGTAGTGCGGGGGGTGGGGTAGAATGAAGGCAAACACGGGATGATGATAATGGACACCTCCCTCCGAGACCTTTCCTCCAGTTCTTTGAAAGGGGAATGTCGCAGCCGTCGGAGGATGGGGACGGGAAAAAGTGGACCGTCGGGAACAGGGCCGGCGGCGGCGGCGACTTGCTCAGACAGACGGGAGGAGTGGGTCGAACACCTTCTCCTCTTTCGCTCGCCATTCCTCCCCGTTCCTACCTCGCGCCCTTTTGTCTGGACGGGGGGATCAACCGGTTGTTGCGGCGTCCCAGAGTCCGTCGCCGTCAGACGAACGCGATTGACCGCGTCTCCCGACGATCCCCCTACCCCACCCAAGTCATCATCCCGAACTCCCCCGACTCAAATAGATTCCTTCACGCACTCCCTCTCGCGGACGATAGTAGTCGGCTTAGAACGCAAGTTTATTTCTACGCAATCGAGAAGAATGCTCTTAGATATCACTGGGCGTTTAGAGAAAGAAATGACACGCAACAAAGTATAGCCTCTTTTTGGTTTTCATTTTTTTTAATATGAACGGATTAGTCTTATAACAATGACAAGATACACAGTTCGACTAAACGACATAACTGAATTTTTACTGAGGAGAATACATCAGAAATATTACTTCCTACTTGGAAATAAAGTTTTTTTATGAAAACGGATATTATTTCTAATTTATAAGCATGTGATATTACTGATATTTATTTTTACTTAATTACTACGCATTGAAAAAGGAAAATATTACTATTATAGGGCTTATTATAAGTTAATAACTAATTGATATTACTGATACTAATATTACTTACTACCACGATTATCACTACTCCAGTCTCAAGTGTTTCTATTAATTTTAATAAAATATTTAAAATTAATAACACCAGCCCACGTTTCATAACACTCGGGCTAATCAACCCGCAGAGCTCTATAATCTTATTCATAATCTCGCAACTACCTTTTTTTGTTGATCTTATTCGAACCTGTTTTTTCCATAACGCTTCGGTGAGACAGAATTGAAGCAGTCACCACTGTAATAACTGTGTTCGCCATTTTTTTTCGCATAAGTAGCGTAAACACAGAGATTAATGAAAGGAAAGCCTATCTCAATCTGTCTAGCTAAGAGAACATTAAAAAAAAAATTCACTCATCTCAAATGAAATTAAAAAAAAATGATTTCTCGTGGTTAAGTGCAGACATCTTGGTGCCAGTTTGGAATCAAATCTCGCGAGTCCAGTGAAATATTTGTTGCATTAAAAAAAAACACAAATCGGAAATCTACGCGCTGTCATTTGAACCGATATCTGCACGATAATGGGAAAATTGTAATTGAATCCACCACTCCGGTGGGATGAAAGATCACGAGGACAGAAATGAATTCCAAGGTATCCCGAGGCGAGTTGTTATTACGACTCGGATCATGCTTGGGACTGCCATGTCGCATCGATATTGGATTTTGAAGGCTCCGAAGTCCTTCTCGGAATAATGAGAAATCGCTCGAGAAAATCCAATTCTGCATACCTTGCGGACGCATTTCCACGTAACGACACAACGGACGTCCCTCGCGCTCTCGATCACCATTGCGGTGCGTTCGCTACAACATTCAGCAACCGCGATTAACGCTGAACTTGGGGGGGAGCGATGGACATTGACGTGGAATTGACCTCGCATGTGGGATTCCAATGGAGACACTATGGACAGTACGTAATTGTCAGCCTCCAGCTAAACCTGATTTTACCGGTAACCACTTCGTGATCACACTCAATCAGCGGAGACGATATGCATGATAACACTCAATCGGCGGAGATGAAATCCTTACAAATCGTACATTTAAAATATTAAACAAATTTAAATTTATTCATAAGCACTTGCAAGACACTAAAAAAATTACTATTTCCATATGAACCGTATTCTTCGGCTGCTGCATATGTCTCAATTTGTTGCTCCTGTGCTGTTTGTATAGATGCTAATCCATACCGTGTACGTTTCATTGGATGTACGATGCTTACTTGATATACGAGGGTCATCCGGAAAGTAGTACCCGTTCGTGAAATAAAGACACAAAAGTAAATATTAACAAACATAAAAAATTTTATTTGAAAGAGGATACTTTAAACTACTTCTCAACATAATCTCCAAGCAAATTAAGGCATTTGTCATAACGTGTGACAAGTTTCTGTATTCCTGCTGCATAGTCCTTCGCCGCCAGCTCATTGAGATACGCGAGGGACCCATCTTGCACAAATTTTTGCATAATGCAGATGGTGTTTAACAATTTCATGAACAATTGTTCGAGAAACATTGGGAAAATGCTCACAGATGTCATCAATTGTGACGCGCCGATCGTTCCTCACGAATTCGTCAACTGAGCTCACCAGTTGGTCTGTAATGACAGACGGTCTCTCCGAACGCTCATCGTCGTGTGTGTTCCCCCTCCCCATGTTGAAGTTGCGACACCACCGCCGAACAGACGACTCGTCCATTACATTGTCTCCATACACCTCCTTTAATTGGCGATGAATATCACATGGGCGAACGTTTCTTGCATTGAGGAATTTAATCACTGCCCTCACTTCACAACTGGCGGCGTTCTCAATTTTTTTAAACATTGTAAACAATCACAGAAACAACACAGGCAATGCTAGCGTCACGCAACTTGGCTCAGAGAAGGCAGACAAGCCACTGAAGCTATCTGACCTCGTCCAGCGGCTACTCGCGTCGTCAGCACTTGATGCGGCACGAACGGGTACTACTTTCCGGATGACCCTCGTATGTATAGATCATATGTTCAATTCAGTTTTACATCAATATTCCATTGCTCTTTTTCATTTATTCCACTAATAATTGCGAAGCAATATCTTGCAAGAATATTCTACTGGATGTACTTGATGCACATAAGGATCACATACATTCTACGCCGTTAACTAACTCGATTTCACTATACTCTCCATTTTATCCTATACATATTGTATGACAATCGCCCAGTGCCCCAATTATGTGGGTTTTAAAAATTTCCTCCATTCTTTATAGCAATTGGGTTAGACACGGTTTACTTCTTTTTCTTAACATAGATCAGATGAGGTTAACCTTTTTCATGTGCTTCTATATGCAATTGCATATACTTAAAACGATATAAAGGAGGGTTTTTAAACTCATTAATGCATAAAAATTAGAAATATAAAATATTTGGCCAGTACCTTGTTAAGGGAATGCGAAAGGGTGAAGTTGTGCGGCAAATGTTTACAGGGATTGGGCAAGGACGAACATACGACGCCCTCCTCGCGTGCGACCGCCAAGATGCAGTATAAGGAAACCGAGCGCCGGTCATCGGCATAAATTGTATCTTATATCCTACGGGAGTATTCAAAACAGCTCCGTTTCATCAGGAGACAACAGAAATGACACAAGAGCGTCACAAGGGAGACATGGAAGATGGAAGAGCAGACCGTGTTCAGTTGCCACGCGCCCCGATGGGCTTCACATTTAAGTGTTTGCTCCTCTACGGTCGTATTCACCAAGACTAAAGCCACGCCCTTCGATAGGGAAGCCAAACTCAGCCGAAGTTGGCCTTTTCAATAGTCGGCGAGCATTACACTTATTTTAATAGTACACACGGCATTGCTGTATGCATACACAGAAAATGTCATACGAAGCGGCAGCCTCAATGGGTCAATGGATCGGCCAACGGCCGCGGGGTCCCCGGTTCATAACCAGGGCGATCGATGTCTTTGGAGGCATGATGTGATTTTATGATTTTAAATAAAACTACGACGATAAAACTGTTTGCACATGAACTGCCTCCCCTACCTCCGCTTCATGTATGTTCCATGCCTCAGGGACTACAATGACGTGATTCCTACCCACACAAATACAAACTTCCGGATTTTTAACAATGGTATTATGGCATAATTGAACGGTCCAACCACTTTTGATTGCAAAAATACTTGGAAAGAGAACCAACTATTGAACAAAATCCTTAACTTCTTCAGCACCTCGTTAATTTCTATCTCCACGAAACGCTCATTTTCTACAGCCTATTTCCGAATTTCCGAAGGTTCAACATACTATATCCCTCTTATCTCTCAGCATCTCCCTCATACCCATTATTCTGTTTTCGTCGAATTCCCCTAACAACTTCCGCTCTCTCCCCGCCCCCCAATGCTATTTAAGAGTTCTTCACTTATCTTCCTCCTCCGTTCTCGCAGTCTGGCGGTTAAGAGCGTTCGCTTACTGGCGGCAAGGCCCAGCTTCAAATCCGGGTGACTTCTACGGACAGTTTTACTTAAGCTATATGCGCCAATCCATTTTATGTCTGTCTCGTCCTTCAAGGCAACCGCAGACGGAAAAACGCCAGCCCTTTAACCTGGTATGTTAATTTCGAATGTCGTAAGGAATAGCACGTGAAGTACTCTAGCCTAAGAATAGCTATATATTTATGCATAAGTGAATATATACACAAACATATACATATATATATATATATATATATATATATACACACACACACACAAACACACATACATTTGGACGGCATAATAGAACACAAAATAAAATTGACAACACGTAAAAGGATACTCACATGGTAAATAGTTTTAGCTTTCGGCCTTCTTCAGGTCAGACTCAGTCTGACTCAGAGAAGGCCGAAAGCTCAAACAACCTACAATGTGAGTATCCTTTTACGCGTTATCTACTGCGTTCTAACGTTCCGTCCTAATGTTATATTGCTCTCGTGAGTGTATATATTTATATATATATATTTTTTTTTTTTTTTAGGTAATCTACCGGTCAAGGTAGGTTTTTCGATGGACACAACCACCAAACAAATATTTTATTACTCCTAACAAAACACAAAATCCATCATCCTACTCTATATCAGGTCCCTCTTCATCTCTGAGTACTTTCTTCCTCCCTTCATCCCGTCCAACATCCCTATCCTGTTCCTTCCCTTTCCTCTTTTGCCCAACATTCTACCCTCTATCACAGTCTTCAACATCCCACTGCCAGTCAACACCCCCTTCATCCACTTTTCCTGCCTCCATAGGATTGCTCCCAACAAACCCCTCTCTTCGCCCACCATACCAAGTACTTCCTCATTTGTTTTCTTCTCTGTCCATTTCACCTTCTCCATTCTTCTCCACACCCACATTTCAAAAGCCTCCAGTCTACGTCTATCCTCCTGCTTCAATGACCACGTTTCCGCGCCGTACATAGCTACGCTCCATATCAAAGTTTTTACGAGTCTTTTCTTAACATCCTTACTCAAAGTCCCCGTCATCAACTCCCTCCTCCTTGTGAAAGCCTCTTTGCCTAGCGCAATTATTCTCCTTACGTCCCTACTACTTTGACCGTGTTGGTCCAAAACACTACCGAGATACGTAAACTGTTCTACCTGCTCTAGTTTTTGCCCTCCTATTTTAATGTTAAGCTTGGCCTTTTTCTTTCTAGAAAATCGCATAACCTTTGTTTTATTAATATTGATTCTCATCCCATACCTGTCGCACTGAATTTCCAATTCACTCAGCAATGCTTGCAGCCCCTTGGCTGACTGACAAACTAAAGCTTGGTCATCAGCAAACCTAACTGATTTTACGAATCCCCCGCCCACTTTCATTCCTACCTCGAGTTCTTCCCATGCCTCTTTGATCATTTCCTCTGCATACAGGTTGAACAGCAACGGTGATAATGGGCAACCCTGCCTTACACCCCTTCCTAACACTGCCCATCCTGACTCCCCGTTTCCCACCCGCACCTGAGCAGTCTGAGACATGTACAGGTTGCGGATTAGCCTCCTTTCCCTCCAATCTATTCCTATTTTCTCCAATATACTCATTAGTTTTTCCCAATTCACTCTATCAAACGCTTTTTCGAAATCTACGAAACAGGCAAATACCTCCTGGTTGTGTTCTATATTCCTCTCGATTAATAATCTCATTACTGCAATGGCATCACGCGTACCTCTCCCCTTCCTAAACCCAAACTGATCATCCCCTAAGTAATCATTTGCCCTACTCTCTATCCTTTTGTTTATGATCCTGAGAACAACTTTAGCTGCGTGGGATATCAAACTAATTGTCCTATAGTCCTCACATGATGTGGCCTTTACCTTTTTCGGAATCGGAACTAAAACTGCTCTCACTAAGTCTTCCGGCCAGATTCCCTCCACATAAATGCTACGGATCAGCCCATATAGCCTCTTCCTCCCACATTTTCCTAAGCATTTTAAAAGTTCCACGGGAATGTTATCTACCCCCACGGCCTTATTTAGTTTCATCTCCCTTAATGCCCTTTCTATCTCATTGTCTAGTATGCCTGGACCTAAGCTGTCTTCCTCTACGTCATTTTCTTTTTCAATGTCTAACTTTGTTGGTCTGAGTTCTTTACTATACAGTTCTTCTATATACTCCTTCCATCTCTCTTGGATCTTTCCTGCGTCAACTATTACCTTACCCGCCTTATCTCTAACTCTTAGCGTAGCTCTTCCTTTCTTACTTCCCGATAACGATTTAACTTTGCTGTACAGCGCACCGATTTCACCCTTCCTCTGCAGACTTTCCATATCCTCGCACTGCGTCTTCCACCATGCGTCTTTTGCCTTATTTGTTGCCCGCCTCAATTTATTGTTCAATTCTTTGTACTTCATTTTGCCTAATTCTGTATTTATATTCTTCCATTTTCGCCGCTCATCCATCTTTGTAATCATCTCATCCGTGATCCATGGTTTCCTAGTCCTTTTAGCGTTAACGGTTCCAATAGTGTCTTTTGCGGCTTTAGACAACCCTTTTTTGATCATTTCCCATTTTTCTTCGATAGTACTTAGCTCTTTACCATCCTCCATGATTTTCTCTACCGCCTGTTTGTATTCCTTCCTTTTCAACCCATTTAATGCTTCTACATTCCATTTTCTAACTCGCCGCCCCTGCCTTATCTTTTTGAAACGTACGCTACATTTCATAACAACTAAATTGTGGTCTGAGTCCGCATCCGCTCCCGGGAAGCTGTGCGAATTTATCACACTGTTCCTAAACCTGTGTCTAACCAGGATATAATCTAGCTGATATCTTCCTGAGTCACCTGGCATTTTCCATGTATACCTGCGTCTTTTGTGGTGTCTAAACCAAGTGTTGGTGATGACTAACCCCTGTCTCCTGCAGAACTCAACTGCTTTCTCCCCGCGGTCATTCCTCGTGCCTAAACCGTAGTCGCCCACCTCATCACCATCTCTTCCTTCGCCTACCGTCGCATTCCAATCCCCCATCACTATCAAATGTTTCCCTGCAGGAACACACGCGATCATGTCCTCTAACTGATCGTATATCCTATCGACCTCTTCTTCCTTATGGTTGCTCGGTGGCATGTATACCTGGATAATAACTAAGTTCGTCGGTTCTGCTTTTATCTCCACTAGTAGTATTCTATCCGTTACCTGCTCTATGTTGACTACGCTTCTTCCTACCTCTTCATTTAATACTATGGCAACCCCTCGTTGGCTCTCGTCCCCACCGCTGTATATTATTCTACACTTATCACTCCAGTAATCCCCGCTATCTTTCCATCTCACCTCGCATAGACCTAAAATATCTATATTCCCCTTTCCATCTCTCGTTTAATGTTCTCCAATTTCCCTGTCCTCATCATTGTCCTAAAATTCCACGTTCCTATTCTAACTAATTCAGTCATCTTCTCCTGCGTCTTCTGTCCTGCTGCTGCTGGTTTTCCCTTGCAAGGGTTTCGTGGGATGACGACCGCGGAAGCCTTGCCTCCCCCGCTGCCGGGCACGACACACGGCCGATTGGGCCGAGCCCCGTGGTTGCCAGGACTCAAAATATCTCTATTGTCCATCATATTTTTCTAGGGAATGATAATTGAGGTGGTTTCCCGTTGCCTTCCTCAATAGTGTTTTTAACGTGACACCATCACTTACTGGCCGCCCCACTGGGGTCAGACGCCATTGCAGCCGCCTCACTGAGGAACAGACGCTGCGTGGACTACCTTTCGTCTGGCTCCTAACCTTCGACCTATCTGGCATGGGTGACCCTACCAGGAGCAATTTTTATTACTCCCGCCAGCACAGCTCTAGGATATATATATATATATATATATATATATATATATATATATATATATATATACATATATACTCACTTATACACAAATATATACTTACTGTGCGGCTACAGCAATTCACGAGCTTATATATAATTAAAGGAAGAATCGTGTCCGTACAACCCCCACAACACCCCCTTCGGCAGTTTGCGGCCTATTATGCAATTGTGCAGAAGTAGACCACATCAACCTGGGTTGCCTACTGTGGTGGTCGCGATTCAATAAATTTCCGATAGTTGGGCATGAGAAGGGAATGCGACAATTTTGCGACGATATTGGTAGGTAAGAAGCAGTTATTGTTGACCACTCGGCCCTTACGTAAAAAAAATAAATAAGATTCCTGGAATGGCTTCACTAATTCAAGGCTCAAGATCTTTCCACAGTTTCCACTACCACACACAATGCAAATATGCACGACTCGCCCGTCAAGACGAAGTTCGACGACCCCGGAATAGCACACATGCAAACCAGTTTCTCCAGTTCTCAAGATTGCTCACGTCACTGAGGTGAAAAAAAACAAGACGGAAAGCCCAAACCCAGAGGCGTCGAAGTTGGCTAATTCAATGATTCGAAGGATCCGATTCGCCCTCGGGCTCGCGGGGGAGGGGGGGTCGAAAGGGGGGGGTTGCGCTTCGAAAGGGGAGACGGACACGAGAGGAGATACGCAGGACGGGAAGAGCATCGCAAATAGGAGAAGGCACTAAGTGGTGAACTTTGAGGTGCTGCGAACGAGCCACCTCCGTTTGCAAATAAATTGGAATGCGAACCGAGGGGAGTGTGTATGGGACGGATATAGAGATTTGAGGCGGAAAAAAATTCTGAGAAGGTTTTTTTTTCCCTTAGAATTTTTTTTATCACCGCCCGGCGCCGGGAGTGGAGCGAGAGGGATTGTGAGGGAAGGAGGGGGCGAATAATAACAGGCTTTCAGAAGGCGTTCATTCTCCTGCGGGGCTGGAATTCCCCGGGTCGCCAGGGAGTGCCAATGAGCACCGTTAAGCCTTCCATAAGGGCGTTTCTGCCCACGCGAGAATTTTAGCAGAATGGTGCGACGCTACTTCCACCCCCCCCCTCCCCTTTCCCGACGACGACCTCCTGAATAGCATCTGAGAATTCCGAGTGCGAAGCAGTGACAACCGCGGGCCATGCCGAATTAAAACACACGGCTAAGTTTACGTTTCAAATTTGGAAATGAACTCAAAAGCGGGGTGTGACGTCACGCGGTCGTGAAAAGTTTACTGAAAAAAAATTTCACTCCAGCAAGACATGACTCCCGGTGACTGCAACTTGGTATCTCCCGATTGATATCTAAGCAAGCAGAGAAAACACTATCTCAAGTGTTGAAATGAGGAAAGCTCACTTCAGATCGGAGCTGTAAAAAAAAAATCAACCAGACCATCGCTTTTAAACTTAAACCTCGGCAAGATACTTCAACTGTTACCCATCTCGTCCGTGCCAATTTTCTACTGAAGTCATAAAAATAAACAAGTATCCCTATAGGCGCACTCTTGCTGGAAGCACCGTTGACTTTATCCCGTGATCTTTTGCGACTATTTTCGACAGAATACTCCATGAAAATCACCACTCTTAAGAGCCTCTTTTTTGAATTAACTAGCGGGAAAAAAGCAACGACGCGCGACACCCAAAATTCCCAAATAGAGGGCGTTTTCGCCATTTCTAACTCTTGGGCGTTTCCAAAATAGTATCCGAGTTCACTGTCAGCCTGAGATGCTACTCACATCCGAAAAAACATGATTCCCTGGCAAAAATATTCCACTGAGGTTCGGCCAGGAATTCAGTCAAATTATGATCTCGTTTCGACTAAAGTCGGACCTCCCACCGTCTACAACAGCCAGTCTGCCCGTGCCACAAGTAGGTCGGGCCACTTTTTTCTCCAGGGTATGTATATACCAATCGCTCGATCTACTATTCCTGAAAACTAGTGAATAGTCCGGCTATCCACTTTCTCTAGGAAACCGACGGAGGATTATCTCTTCTTATTGGTTTGAAAAGGTTGCGTATAAAATAAAGGATTTCGTGAGCATAGGAATAAATCCGTTTAATCTTCTTAAAGAGACGCACGAACGACCACCTAACTCTATTATTACCTGGAGTGACGCAAGTAATGGATAAACAGCACTCCGCTTGAACCAACCCTCCCGTATAGAAGATGCCCAAGGCGTTTATGTGGAACCGTAGTGCCATTAATCGCCCCTTCCGGGCACATAACGCAAGGAATATGTGTATATTATTGGCACTCTCTCCAAAAGTAAGTATGCTAAATCGATGATTATTTACATTGGCACCACATCCAAAGAAAAAAACGCAGCCAAACTAATGATCCGGCGTCAACACTCGGGTTTCAAACAAAATTGTCCACGGAATTGGATTAGGAGAAAAAAATAAAGAATTGCAACAAGATGCTGTGAATTCGAGAGGAGTAACACGGTAAAATTACCAATGTGAACTCCGTTGTCGCATAATAGTTTAATTTGGATTATTTCAAACAGATTTACCTCTATTTCTGCTTATGTGATAAAGGAGAGTCATGGAAGAAAAAAACACATCACGCCGACTGATTCGAAAGTATTGTATTTCCTACTTGGTCACGCCCATCTTTGTTGTGAGGGGTTAAGAATTGTTTCCACGTCGACATTAAAACCACACCATTTGTCTCTCTAACGGTGGATAGAGTTTCCACGTAACCTTCGTGCCTACCGTAGGTCCAACGAAAATCTCATGACGCTCAGAGGTCAGCTAATTTCAATTTAAAACGAATATGGTGACATTTTTCATTTATTTAATTCATAAACCAAAAGGCAGGGTAAATGAATGGCGGAGGAAGAGGAAAAAAATAACCCTTCAGCGGAAATTTCCATTTTAATGTTCTTACTCTCATCGTTTGATAGTTCCGCAAGAAAATCGACAAAAATTTATGGTCCGTTAAGAATTGGTACAGGTATGAATATCAATTCTACAACGATACCAAAATGCCGGATTGATCGTGCTTCATCGGCGGGGGCTGGAGGCTACTTTCACACAACATGAAATGCATAATTATTTCAATTATTACAAACTTTTGTGGGCGTTCAAATGAGAAACTCACCAAAGAATTATATTGAGTTGGAACCATTTAATTTTATTAGCATTAATCAAATTATATTCATATCCAACTAATACGCACCTTTCGATACACGATTTTATACGTCGAGATATAAAGGTCAACCGATGGCTTTTAGGGCATTTTTATACCTGAACTCCACGCATTATGAGAATTGAAAAAGATTCCGAACCAATATCCTTTCAGATCCTATTCCATCAGTGCTCGGACCTCCTAGCACGGTACCGCGTGGACTGGCTTGCTCAGTGCGAATGTACGTTACATGGTAGGTATAAAAAGTATCGGGAGAGGTTTTGGAGAAATTATTTATTTCAGATATTGCTACAGTGCCTCAAAATTCTTCTAAGTACATCCTTTGAGCGTCGACAAAATTTTGTCAGCGGCCTTTTCACGACTCGAAGGCATCCTGTTAGGCGGCTTCCGGAAGGTCATTTAGCGAACGCGTGCAAGCTCCTTTGACGGCACTTCGGATCCCATGGTGGTGTCCTTTGAAGGAGGATTTCACTTATGGGAATAGGAAATATTATGCTGGTGCCAAGTCGGGACTATAAGGGGGTTTGGGTATCGTCGCAATGCCGCTGCAGACGGTCTTTGCAAGCAGACACTCGACTCTGCTCTAGGTCGTCCGTCAAGACCTTCGGGACGAGTTTAGCGTAGACCTTTCGCATCGCCAAATTTTCCGTGATAATAGTTCACATCGTCATCTTATCAATGCCAATACGATCGGCGATCATGCGTACACTGCACACGTCAGGAAAAAATAGATACCGATACTTTTAATAAAAACCTGGTGGATGCACATTAGAGCGCTTGGAAACCAAAAATTTAATTTCCACCGGTCCTCTGACATTAGCGTACGGCATGAAGCGTACACAGAGGATGGATACGAGAGGGTGCCACCCACTGAGAGAAGAGGGTAAAAGGCGCTGAAAATGGAACAAGTCGAATCGACGAGGGGCTGACTGACTGAGAGGCGCGCGAGTCTTTCTCACTCCCCTCCGGAACGGAAGCAAATCCACCGCCCCCGACGGGCCACGCAACCGCGGCCCAGCTTCGGGTGTTTGTGATTCCTATTCAACGAGGCTCGTTCACGGCACGGGGGTGAGGGTAAACGAGACTTTAAATAGAACTCGCCCACCGAAAAAAGAATCGCCACCCGAATTTTGGGCTTGGGAGGGAAAATGGGGAGTCATGAGGAGAGCCACTAGCCTCGGGACCAATAGACGGGGAGGAAGAGGGTGGGAGGCACTTGGGAGCAGGCGGGAATGGAAAGAGGGCACCAAATCTCGTTAGGATGGGTCGAGGAGAGCAGTATCCTGGTTCATTTTCGGCTGACGTATCCCTTAACTTAAAAAACTCCCCGACCGCCGCCTCCGGAAGTACCATCTTTTTGAAAGGCAGTACCTAATTAAAGGAATGACGAATGTTGAAATATTTTATTATACATATATATATATATATATATATATATATATATATATATATATATATATATATATATATATGATATAGTGAGTACCCTTAACGTGCTTTCTGCATATTTATGTGCATTAACGTGCTTTCTCTATCTTTGCTGGTCATGCCTCATTTAGGATATGCTGCAAGTATATGGGATTCTCACGAAGTTGTATTAATTGCCGAATTGGATCGAGTGTAGCTTAGAGGAGCCGGAATATTAAGACGTTGTTGTGATTAATTTAGTAGCGTGTCCAAAATAATAGAGTAGCTAGGATAAGAATCACTCACGGAGTGAAGGCTATATTACTGATTGATGCTCTTGCATAAATTCAATGGGCGTCTATTTACCAATGATAGTGAAAAGGTATTATTACCCCCATCGTACTGCGGTAGGAGAGATCATTTCAATACAATTAGAGAGCCTAAGTGTAGAACAGATACATATAAAATGTCAATTTTTTCGCCAACAGTAACGGATCATAATAACATTGTAAGACCGCAGTAGGGTCATGCTCCGGTAAAAATTAATCTGGTGTGTATTCACTCCATGCCACACGCCCTAGCGGTGGTTTGCAGGGTACATAAATAAATTGAAAAAATAAGTATGTAATGTATATTTTTACTTCATGGTGCTGTCCAAGTGTTCTCTCGTTAGAACTTGCCCACGAACTTGTTAGTTACATGAAGGACAGTCATCAGTTTACATATCTCGTAAGTGTTTTGGACCAACACGGTCAGAGTAGTAGGGACGTAAGGAGAAGAATTGCGCTACGCAAAGAGGCTTTCACAAGAAGGAGGGAGTTGACAGGGACGTTGAGTAAGGATATTAAGAAAAGACTCGTAAAAACTTTGATATGGATCGTAGCTCTGTACAGCCGAGAAAATTGTTGTTAAAAATGTACGGCGCGGAAACGTGGTCATTGAAGCAGGAGGATAGACTTAATAGATTGGAGGCTTTTGAAATGTGGGTGCGGAGTAGAATGGAGAAAGTAAAATGGACCGAAAGGAAAACAAATGAGGAAGTACTTGGAATGGTGGGCGAAGAGAGGGGTTTGTTGGGAGAAATCCTATGGAGGCAGGAAAAGTGGATGAAGGGGGTATTGACCGGTAGTGGGATGTTGAAGATGGTAATAGAGGGGAGAATGTTAGACAAACGAGGAAAGGGCAGGAACAGGAGAGGGATGTTGGAGGGGATGAAGGGAGGAAGAAAGTACTCAGAGCTGAAGAGGGACCTGATGTAGAGTAGGATGTTGTGTTTTGCTAGGGGCCACAAATTATTTAATTAGTAATTACGTCCATCCAAAAACCTACCTTAACCGGTAGATTACCTAATAAAAAATTATATACATACATATATATATATATATATATATATATATATATATATATATATATATATATATATAAACATACATATATTTTAATAAAAGTTTGATGATGACATTTAAACCCGGAAACACAAAGAAAGGACACTCACATACGAGGGTAAGCTGAAAACAAATGCACACATGCTTGTAGACCACAAACCAAATGACCATCAGAAGCATTCCTGGTGGCATGTGCAAGTAGCATTCCCCCTCAACACGCATGCGCAGGTTTTAGGTCGTTACATTCATCCAGTGTATTTTGAGATGCGGAAGTATGGAGACGTGTTCTGGTGCTATGTCAACGCGAGTTTAGCAGCGTGCTGTTATCGAAATCGGACCACTGCTTTCGAGGTAACGAAGGTACGAGATATTTGAAATACCAAAATAATCTTCGCCTCCTCCGGCGAAAATACGTGAAATATCTAAACCAAAATGTACATAAGAGATGTCAAAAATGTGGATTTTCTAAATTGTAAAAATCAGAGGAATGTTAATTAGTGATTAAAATCGAAAATTAAAGCTAACAACGCGTTCCATATCATGACTTCGGGTTGGCCACTACACGATTAAGCTAAAACGATGACAAGGATGTTTTTGAAGCAGTAAAAGAAGTCCCACATGAACTTCCTCTTATTCTGTTTTCCCTATGAACATTTACTAACACCGACCGCTCATGGCGGAGAAAGAATATTCAAATTGTTTCGTGGGGGCCCCATTTCACCGTAATCGGGTCGATCAGAGGAGGGCATGAACCTTTTGAAACACGAAAATTGTCAAATGCTTGGATCTTTTTAAAGTCACGCCTTCATAAAATCTGATCGCGTGTCTTTCAGCAGGAAATATATTTCGCCACGATGCCAAAAACCAACCGACCAACGAGTGGTCCATAGTACTGTGCATGCTGCGACGCGCGATACTATTACACGTCCATGTTTATGGAAAAGTGACCTGAACAGAATTCGTGACCTGACCTCGCATGGAAAGACATTAAGATGAGTCCCATTCTCGTACCGTTTTCTCCACAGAGGAGCCAGAAGGAAACCAAAGCAAAAGAACTTCCACCCCGTCTCTTCAGCCACCTCACACCCCTTCCCACTATCTCTCTGTGCTTCCACGCATTATCTCCCACCCCCACCCACTCCGCCGACTCCCAAGTGCTCCTCGCTGGGCAGAGGGATAAGCCGTCTCCTCGCGTGCGGAGGCAAAACTGCGCACCAGTTGCAGCATTGGCTCCCACTCCAGTCTCCCTCGAACATAAGCCGTCATGCCTCAGCCACGTGACACGCAGCATGCGTGGCGGGGGGTCTTCGAAAAGACGATGGGTGAGGAGGAAGGGGAAGGTTATTGGGGAGTAGGATGGAGACGGGAGGGGGGGCGGGGAAGAATATACAACGATAAGCAGATGGATGGATGCTCACTGCCACCGAAGATATGACAAGCCCGACGGCAACTCACTCAACTAAATTAGTCAGCGGCTGTTCTTCGCAGTCACTAAATATTTAACCCTTTTACCGCCACGCCGTGATACATAATCGCTTGCCGCTCATTGCCGGACGTGCCAAAGACGATATTGACCCATCGCTGGCGGTAAAGCTGTTGTTTAAGGTTATTAATGAACCGATTGTGCCCTTTGTCAGAATTCTTCCTGCCTAGTTTGAAACATTTGTTTCAAAGGCCTTAAGAGATCCGTTGCTCGAACCCATGTCGCACATACAGAGACCTAAGGTCACAAGGAAAAAGCCCTTACCCTTTGTTTCTGTTGACTTCAACCTGTTAGTCTCCTGAAAGTTCAGGTACTGAAGATATCACAACGACTGATATCAGATGAAAGTTATCTTTTCATCCTTTCCATTTAATTATCCTTTCGGATTCGAACCCGGAACCTTTCGGTCACTATTGCCGACAACTCATGCTTGACTCACTGGGCTGTAATTCCACAACTTAATTAATACATCTTCTTTAACGCTTAAGGAAATAAAAAACTTGTTGGCTTTTGTCCTGCGAGGAACACGTTTAATAAAAACATGATTTTCTCGATTGTGAAATTAGTTTAGTGCCACTAAAAATAATGCAGCGCCAAGGAAAGTATTAAAATACCCATTCCCCGTTTGTCATCAATGCAAATTACATCATTGCCCCATACACCAAAGTTCTCTTTTCTTGCCGGACTTCTCATGATGCAACGTTTGATCCAGAGATCTCGAAGTAGAACTGATAGTTTTACAATGCCGTTTATTTCCGGAAACATTTACGAGAAAGAAACAACTGCGACTCACATCAAGTAGGGAATAACAAGAACCATCGGCAGGTGTGCGTGTGGTTGTGTGTGTGTGTGTGTGTGTGTGTGTATGTATATATATATATATGTATATATATATGTATATATATATATGTGTATATATATATATATATATATATATATATATATAATTGGCTGACACAACATAACACAAATAGAAAAGAATAGACACATATAAAAGAACACTTACACGGTAA
Source organism: Hetaerina americana (assembly GCF_022747635.1). Lineage (NCBI taxonomy): Eukaryota > Metazoa > Arthropoda > Insecta > Odonata > Calopterygidae > Hetaerina > Hetaerina americana. The sequence continues at coordinate 33,214,428 of NW_027286985.1, read as the reverse complement.
ATTGTTCGAGCTTTCGGCCCTCTCAGGGGCCTTCTTCAAGAGAGACTGAAAATATGCTATGGAACAGGAGAGGGGAAAGAGTTATGGGCGTGGAGGGGAGGTGTGGAGGGGAGGTGTGGAGGGAATGCTGGGAGGGAAATTAAATATGGCGGTTAAGGGTGGGAATTTTAAAGGAACGGAAGGATAGTATGTAGGCGGATTCACGAGTTCTCACCTCTATGTTGGTAGCTGAATCAGGTAGGGATTCTAGGATGCTGAGGGAAAAACACTGGTCGAATGAAAGGTTGTGGGAATTCCCACAACCTTTCATTCGACCAGTGTTTTTCCCTCAGCATCCTAGAATCCCTACCTGATTCAGCTACCAACATAGAGGTGAGAACTCGTGAATCCGCCTACATACTATCCTTCCGTTCCTTTAAAATTCCCACCCTTAACCGCCATATTTAATTTCCCTCCCAGCATTCCCTCCACACCTCCCCTCCACACCTCCCCTCCACGCCCATAACTCTTTCCCCTCTCCTGTTCCATAGCATATTTTCAGTCTCTCTTGAAGAAGGCCCCTGAGAGGGCCGAAAGCTCGAACAATTTACCGTGTAAGTGTTCTTTTATATGTGTCTATTCTTTTCTATTTGTGTTATGTTGTGTCAGCCAATTATTGTGCCGCTCGTATGAGTTTTTCCGTACAATCGTTATATATATATATATATATATATATATATATATATATATATATATATATATATATATACATATATATGTGTGTGTGTGTGTGTGTGTGTAGAATAAAAATTATGCGTGTCTATATACACATATACATACATATGCAAACATAATTTTCACACAAAAACCAATATACGTATAAATAAATACACATATTATATATATATATGTTTGTGCGTGTGTGTGTGTTTGTATGCATGTTTTATATGTCAGTGTAGATATGCGTACCTATGCTTTTTTCATTTTTTTCTTTTTCTCTACGTTCGGGTGGCTACTAAGAGCTACCTGAGCCAACTCTTTGTATCTTTATTTAAGTCTTCATCGTAGTGTTTACTAAAGTAATCGAGGCTTAACTTAATAATAAGCATATCACTCTAGTTGCATTATTTTACCATAAATGGTGGTGGTGACCTGTGTGGATTCTTCTTGAATCCGATAACAGGTTTTTAATTGATTTACATGTAAGAATTGTTTCCTGTAGCTGTCTCATCCACGGTACGTGACTTTTATCTGTTCGTGCGCTGTGCATGCCTGGTGTGGATACACTCCATGCCGCGCACATTCCCGGTGACTTGCGGGATTTTATGCAGATATGCCTCACCTGGTCGTCAACTGGTGCTCCAGCAGCCGAGCCATCGGAGACTAACACACACGCTCGAAGCGGGATTCGAACCCGTGAATTTTGTAATACCAGGAGAGCACGCCACCCACCCGTCTCAACTGTCAGGCAGACCTTTCCTCGGCCAACTTCTCAAGTGAATTCGGTAAAGCGGAAACCTCTAAAATATCCTCACTCCAAGTCAACTTGCTAACTAAAATTAGAACGACCCCTCACAGAAGGGTCGCTTCCAAAATGTATTTGTCAACACCGGGTGCGTCGTCTCAGGCAGTGAGTGTTATGAACGGACCATTTATTAATTCCACCTGCCGTTGTTTTCGCCATTTAAAATCAACACCGAGAGCCGAAGGCCAACTTTGGCCGAGGCAGGGCCGATCAAGGCGGGGTGGTGGCAGTTGTATTTATTCCGCCTCTTTTGTCCTTGGAAGGCAGCGACGGAGGCATTGACCCCAACCCCCTCCACCCACCATCCTTGGTTCATTTAAATTCCACTGCCACTTGTAATGGCATTAGCGGATGGGGAGGGAGAGGTAGGCTCTCCAGTGGTGAAAAAAAGGATTGGGACGACATAATATTACTGAAACCACACCACGCAGCGGTAGGCGCAGAGGAACATGTCTTTACCCCTCACATTCGACGCGCAAGTGTCGACGCACGTATCGCCATAAGAAATTTTTTTCCGAAACGAGAAGGAAAAACATGAGACAGCAAGCTCTTCATATGGCGACCATTCGGACAAATGTAACATAGAGGTATAAATATAATATTCCTATCGTTGACCTAACGAACGGTAACGTTATTTTTAAACCTAATATTGCATTTAACCTTACACCAAAATACCGACTGTTAATAATTCACTTAAGTTGGTTCCTCCATTGATATTTCCTACGGCAATGAGTTGGACTCATTCTCTCCTAGATCAATCACTCACGCAACGACCATCAACGACAGGGTGAGCTATTGTTAATTACGAAAGTATAATTTCATGAAATATCTCCCCTAAAAAGCGACCTTCCCTGGTATAACGACTGAAACGCTCAATGTAGGAACGTATTTCACGCAAGATACCCACTGTTAATAGTACGATTCAACGAAAAAACTAACTAAAAGTTTGCCCGAATTGAAACTAACTACCAGCATTTTTTAACGTACTTTCTCTAATTACTGTTTACAAGCTAACTTTTTACAAGACGTATTTTCTACATAAGAAGAGGGAACGAAATATCGGGATCAGATCCTATATCTTGACTATCGGTCCAAAGTCGTAAATTTTCACATCCGTTTTGATATTTCTTTCAAAACAGGGGCTGAGATTTTATCCTCCAGTTCGCCATCTTGAGAAAAATTTGACAACGATCATTTCAATTGAGGTAATCTTGGTATTTACATCCAGTTTTGGACGATACCTGAAGACTAATCACTTCTGCGTATCACAAGAACTTCCTCTTTCTTGGCCCTACATTATTTTTTTCTCCATTCCTTTCTAATTTCTGCCGGCCTTCAAGCTCACTCAAAGTTCCACTCTCCTCCTTCCTCCACCCAACATTGTCCCTTCTATCACGTCCTACAATACGTCCTACAATACCTTTCACTGTTTCCTTCATCTACTTTCTCCATATTTTTCAAATTTCCTCCCATCGCTTCCTCTCTTCGTCCACCGAATTTACGTACGTAAAACCTCGGCCTTTGCCTTCCGCTCTGTCAAACTTATTTCCTTCATTCTCCACCATAGCCAAATCTCAGCAGCCTCCAATATAGTATGCTTGTCCTCTTTCCTCAAAAGGTCAAGTCTCACGTCCACAAAGCACTACCCTCCATATCTTGATAAATATTTTATTCATTTGTAAACACATTCTATTATGCTGATTATTCGTCAAACATTATTAAACCGAAAAATCTATTTTTTTATCGTCCGAGTACTCGTTTCTCGAATACCTCGGGCACACGCTGCCGAGCGTTCTCAGACGACAAAACTATCACCCGGATGGCACAAAAAAACACCTGCACGAGGAAAAGAGACAGCAGGGACGGCGGTGTGGGAGGGGGGGGGCGGAGTCTGGTAAGGGAAGGAGGAGCACGAGAGAGGAAAGGGCGGCGTTGGGGGCGGGTGTGAGGTGCTGATGAACTCACGGGACGGAAATAGCGCAGCGAAGCGGCGTCCTTCGGTTAAAATAATCCCGATATCTGGGATTGTATACAAGGCAATGAATATGAGGGGGTGGGGGAGGGGTTAGAAGCGTGTGGGAGGGACGGATGAAGCGCGCTTTGAATGATGGGGGTGGGGGGGGGCGAAGGAAAGGTTTGAGGAGGAAGGGGTGAGTGGTTTCGAGGGTGTCGGGGGAGAGGGTGGGGGGTGTGGAAGAGGAATGTTGCAATTGCGTCCGCAGATGTAGTGAGCCAATCGGGAGTGGGCGGAGGGTGGCGAGGGGGAGGAATGACGGGAGGGGGGAGGATTAGAGGTGGAAGGGTGATGGGTGAAAGGGATGGCGGCTTTGGAAGGGGAAGGGGGCGATGCGTGGAATTTACCCAGGAGAGCAAGACGGACCATGCGCAGAGATACGTATCCCACAGCGTACTGTTGATGCGACAAAAAAAAAGATGGGAATGCAAGAGAGAACTTTCGTCATCCACCTCGTCTCATGCTAGTTGGGATACTTCCTGGAGTGCCATCTTTTGCGAGTCGAGGGGAAATTGCCGCACGTGTAAAAACATGCACGGAGACATGCAAAAAAAACTGTAACAAGGATGTAATCCAGATTATATGGAAGCGAAATGAGAAAGCATGTCATTTATACTCTCATACGGCCTCGACTCATTCGTCATTGAAATAAAACACACGATTTATTACTTGGATGGCGTTGATAAATATGACTAGGGCGTAAATAAATCGAAATACAGGGTCAGAATCCTGCTTCTATGAGAAACGAACAAGTGTTGCCGCACTTTGCCGGGCGGGTGTAGCGCAAGAGTTTATTCCGGAAACAGATTAGGTAGGGTTGCTCAGTGGAACACTGGAATTCTTACTGACAAAAACACGCGAGTTGGCTGGCAGCTTGAATGGGTGCCATATCGATATTGCATGCTTGCAATAGACTTAAAGGATATGATGCAAATCTAGAAACATCGGATGTGAATAAAAATTGCTGCACTATGGAAAAGGCGGTAAGATACATGGAGTGGGTGTTGCTGAGGATCAAAAACATGTCGAGCCCAAGGGCAACGGAGATAGATCCAGGAAGAGGAAGTTTTGGAGATGGATAGCAAAAATATGAGTGGCACAGACACATGGGTATACTTACTCCAGGATCATATTCACTGGCCTATAAAGCCTCAGAAGGATGCGGTGTTTTGTATTATTAGGCCAAAGGATTAATCGTATGAACACTGTGGGTGGCATTGAATCCAACTCGTCCTGCAGTCACGAATTCCATTCAAATCAGAAAGTTGACTTACACCATTTTTGTAATTTCATCTACCACACATTTTCCAAAATAAAACCATATGAAAAGGACGATGTTCAGGAGAGATTAATCGCTGCGTAGTCCACTGGAAAATTATTCATGTTATGCACTCATTGAAATTTTATCGTGACAACGTAATCTTTGCCGAGCAATTTAAATCTTTAAAAATTTAATCGTAAAAACGTTATCTCCCAAAAAAAATTAAAAGATGATGGGGGGACTGCATCATGTGTGGATAAATTTTTTCAGTGTAACGCTTTTTGAATTTATTTAACTATTATTTGTCCAATAAAAATAGTCTTTTATATGGAGAAAGAACGGAAATCATGAAAATTCTACTTCACAATTCAAATCTTCCATTGTGATAGCAGCGTATTCTTTCTGTTGCAATTCCAAGACATTGGTATAATTTTCTGGTCAACTCATGACAAAGTCACGAGTTACAAATGTGAATAGATCGTTTTAAGTCATGACGAAGCTGAATTTCAAAATGAAACCTGTGAACAGAGATGTAGTTTGAGGTCAAATAGTAATCATCAAATAATGCTATGTTTTATGGTAAAAAGGCTTATGTGCTAAAGTGGAACGTACGTATTTTATCAAGCAATTTATTTTGTAATAATGCAGTATTATCAATTGAATTACTGCACAATTATTAGAAATAAACCTGGTTGTTAGACAGAGTGAAATCATTGTCACCGTTTCCTAAGAAGCCCTCTGCAAATGGAGAAAAACGAGGCCCGCGGAATGTCCCACGCACAGACATCTCTACAACCCCTCAATATCTACTTACATATTCATTAACGAATCGAGGCAAAGCCTACGAATCACCGAGCACTCCCAAAATAATGTGATACTTCGGTGCCCTTTCTAGCGTATGCGAGCTCTCTGTCCATTTGACTCTACTCTCTACTCATTTATCATGCGAGAGCAAATCGAATCGGGCTGATTAGCGCCTTGAGACATCGCAGGTAACGTACGCGGAACCTTAGATCGTAAATAGCATCACCTCATTTCAGCCGGTGCATTTTTCATTAGTACCCATAGGTACATATATCGTACACTGGCACAATCAACGTCTTAGCGACGAAATATCGTAAAAATGAGTTTCATAACAAAACTGTTACAATACTGATATGGTGTTAGAACTCATCGGAGCAAATTATCGCAATGATAATCAAAATAAATGTATGGAGCAGGAAATTGTAATAGTAACGAAACTAATTTATTGATAACAATTAACTCACGATATTTTTACGCATCTCAACATTCAATTGCACCGAACGAACGATCTAACAAAACATATCCAACACGAAAACGAAATAAGAAATATGGGAAGAATTTATGGTATTTTTTCCAACAATATAACTTAGATTGAACGGAAATTCAATTTTTTGCGCTTGTTTTCTGTTTTTTTACATTTTTTTGGCCTCGCTCGATTCCTTCTGCCAAGATAAATATAAACAGAGGAGGGGAGGGGAGTTTACTGCACGCATCGCAGCAAAATCACATTTTTCGAAGGACGCCAAGATGACTGACCGACCTACGTCCTTACCCGGGGCTGGGCTTTTACGACCCAACGCGTGTCGCTCGCTATCGGGAGACGAGGAAATGCCCCATTCCCAACTCCACACTGTTGGCAATTCACCAAACACCCGTGTAAACACCTATGCAATATCAAACCTTATTATGAGAGAGAGAGAGTGTCCCTCGAATTCCGGACGCCATCAACGGTGTGTTGACTCAGGGGAGGGCAAGGAATTCTCAGGAATCGAAAAAAAGACGCTCGGCGGAAGGAATGCGCCGCGTCAGGGTCGTCTCAGCCAATCAAAATTGGGAGATGATCATAGAGACGCGATATCCCTCCGCACCTTCCAATTCGATTTAAGGTGGCGTCCAATTCAACGAACATTTCACTCATAAATGACGTTCGCCCTGGGGAGAAGAGCCTTTCGTGCGAAGCTGGATGGCACAAGAGAGTCCATTATGCGATTATTAGGAGAGGAAGGAGAGAGGGGGAAGAGAGAGATGCTTTTAAGTACATGCAGACGAGGGGATGAGAGATGTTTTAACGCGCAAATCACGTTCGCCCATCGTACACGCTGCCAGCCGTTTGCGCTCACGGACATTCCAGGAAATATCTTTGCTCGACGCGTTGGAAAAGGGGAAGGAATATTAAACGCACAATACCGGGATACCTGCGACAGTTGAGGATTGTTGGAAGTTTCCACGGGCAACTCGACTCGCGAGGGAGGCACGGAATGACTCAAATCACGTGTGTGAGGAAAAACACTCGCGGAATTAACTCAAAAATATCCAGCAAAATTTTCTTATGTACTGCTGATAACAGACTATGCCCCGATATTTCAGACTCTTAAGAAAAGAAAATACTTCAAGAAATCTTAACCATCCGTTTTATCCAGGTTATTTCCGCCTTCCGCCTACCCCCAAATCAAAAATAAACCTGAAATCATGACGAATCAGGTGCTATCGAATCAGCGACTGCTAAAACTAGATACTACATTTCCATCTGCAGACAAATTTATACGGACATTTTCCAACACTTTTTGAAAGTCTCACGGACGTGAATGATAGTGTATAACACTTAGCACTAGTGGACACAGACAAAAACATACAGAAACACACAAAAAAGAGACTCACTATTTTTCGAATTTTCGGTTGTCGTAGGAAGAGAGGGATAGAACTCTATCCCTCTCTTCCTTGATAAAGGAGGCTACAACCACCGAAAATTCGAAAAATAGTGGGTCTCTTTTTTGTGTGTTTCTGCGATTTTGTCTGTGTCCACTAGTGAGTGCTAAGTGTTATACATTATATATATATATATATATATATATATATATATATATATATATATATATATATATATATATATATACATATACACACACACACATATATATATATATATATATATATATATATACACACACACATATGCACACAAAAAGGGGTACACAAACCAAGCGATAATAAAATGTGTTACTAGATTTTTACTTTCACGTAAATATATTCATTCGATTTTGTTATGATTACGTTACGTACGAGAGAGAATGAGAACTTGAATCTGTCTCCAACAGTGTCTATCTTATTTCACCTCGGTGGTTAAATCAACACATATAATTTAATAAGAGAGATTAAGTGTAGAACAGATGTGTAATGAAAGGTTTGGAGTTTAAGGATTACCGATAGGATCAAATTTCCAGCGATGGAACGAATTCTTGAGTTACGAGAACAAGACGTCAATTATAAACGCTCTCTTTCACCAAAGAATCCAAGATAAAAGAAATTTAACATTGCATAAATAACATACGATTTCTGCAAATTTACCCCACTAAGTACCCACAGTGACTTCATGAAGTTCCAGATAAGAATTTCTATATTTTAATAGTCAGAATTTTGCCCTGCGTTGTTTGACAGAAAAGTTATTTCACAGGATTTAGTATTCCTGCCTTCCAGCTTCTCACAATTTCAAAGACATCAAAGTAAACTAAAACATCATCAAGTCCTGTCAAGTGATAGTGAAAAGGGATTTACCATTGAGTTTCTTCAGCATTATCTATTTAAAAAAATGTAAATACCTAAAAGTGAAATTTATTTCGTAGGCCGCATTAGAAGAATTGGTGATCCAATGGGTGAGAACGTATAGAATGATTAACTCTAGGGCCCGGGTTCGATTTCCGGGATGTACACGGGTACCCTTAACTTCCCCTAAGGTTGTGTGATTTTTCGGGTATCTGCCCCCACCCCAGCCTGATGTTTCAATTTCGCACCCCTTTGGGCTTAGTATTGGGTGAACTCCACCATCACCTACCAAACCGACCTCAGGGTTGATTACCGAGTTTATGGCTATTTATAGTGATCATAAGCGGCTTATGAATTTAATAAATCCAAGTGGGCGCCTAATCCCACCATTAATACTCTCATTCAAAGGATTACGATTTCCCGGTTGAACTGGCGAAGCATCCTGACGCTTTCAGGTACCACAAATCCCCAGTTCGGTAAAAACTACACGCAACAACAAATGCACACATCTACGCGATTCGGGTAGTCCCAGCCGTGGGGCGGCGGGACGTGCATGTCTCCGGCGAAAGCGCCCACCACTATAGACGAGAGAAATGCATACACTCTCGGGCTAGCAAGAGACAGCATGGCAGTTTTCCGCCAACGGGTCGTCGCTCCGCACGCCGGGCTATCTCCGTCGAGCACGCATGGCGTGGCATTTTATGCATGTTGGATAAGCCACGGCGGGCAAGCGTGCTCGTGTTGGAAGGGGGGGGGAGGAGGGAAAATGAAAAGGAGCGATAGGGAAGGGAAGACTGGGGCGGGAGATGAGACCACCACAAATGGCATCAAAGGGGCCGCCGCCGACAACACTCCTCACCTCCCCATCCCTCTCCCAACCAAACACCCCCCCCCCTCTCTCTCTCTCTCTGACCTCCTCCCTGCACACCATCTCGTGTGTCACTCCCCGCACGACCCCCACACCCAATAAACACTCGAGTGGCTACGCAGCCGGGTGTCTGTCGAAGGGGGGAGGAGAGGGTGGCGGTTGGCGAGGAAGGGCGCGCGAGGAGGAGGAAAGGGTATCGTATGAAGTCAGCTCGCGAATTACGCAACTCGCACTAAAGGGTTCGAGGAGGACCCCAACCAAAAGGGTCGCCACTTCGCAGTGTTTTCATTGCATTTTTTATTTGGGCGGGAGAGATGGTTGGAATCGTGGTGCGCGAGACGAACGTTTCCACGGAACCCTGACGCGATCGTTTTCTGATCGCATCCGACCGCGTCGAGCACCCGATTGTTTACACCGCAAATGAATTCTCCGCCTCGGCTTCGAATTTGAGGAAAACCATGGACTTGGGCGGGTTTCTAAGCCAATGGGACATAAGCTAGAATACACAACCCAAATTAAGTTTGGCAAACTTTGCATACTCGTTCAAACATCCCTGAAAGCAACACAATCAACGCTAAAACAGCAGTGATTTCCATTCATTACCCATCAGAAAGAGAGAAAGAGTATTTTGGAGTTTTAAGGTCAAATGGGCAATGCAATTTCAAATATCAATTTTGATACATGCATTCAAAAGGCAATATGCCTCTCAATAATATCCCAGATGATGATAAATGAAAAATGTTGATTCCCCGGTTAAAAAACCATACCGAACGAACAGTTCGGAAAGTAAAATACTTCGACGTGCAATTACATTTGCCAAACCTTACATTATAAATATCTCACGACAAAACAGAGCATGGAGGAGGTGATGATGAGGATACAGAGCCAGCAGGAGGTTCGATATTTTTCGATTAGGTATCTAAAAGGCCAAACATCGATGGCACGCATATGAAGACAAATAAGGAGGTGTTTACAGCGATATATTTCTCGCATTAATGCCAAATTGTACTAACCTAATGCTGAAATCAGCGCGAACAAGACGATGCGATATCGCACGGGGCGATGTCGACCTGGCGACATTTTTGCCACACCAAGTTTACATCGTACACACCCTCCTCTTAACTCTTTCATAAAATCACAACCCTTCTTGTTGCGATGCGATATACACGGGGCGGGTGGGGCGAGGATTAGGGTAACTACGGCAACTTACAGCCAGCCAGTGGACGGACGCGGGAGAAGTGGCGTGTTGATGACGCACGGGGCTCAAACGCCCTTAACACGAGTAAGCCGTCCTTCGCTGCCTGGCAGCCGCGCTCTCCATGCGTGTGTGTGAACGGACGAACTCCCTAGCGTGCATCGGAGGGATCGGAGAGTTTGCAGGAGGAGGAGTGGGTAGAACGCGTAACAGAGCGCGCGCGGGAGAGAGGACCCTGCGTGCGTGTGTGGACAACCCCGCTTAAAATGCGCGCGCGCCCTCTCGCGACCAATAATAAATACGTTCGGGGGATCCGTGTGAGGAGAGGCGTGCGAATCGCCGCATGGAGTGATGGGAACGGGGAGGGATTGCTAAGGAGGGTGGGGGGCGCCAGTGGAGCTTCGGGCGCGTACTTATTGAAGCCTTTATAAATATATTATCACCCCCATTGATGCACTCACGACCCAAACCATAATAACCTACACCTAATGGACGTGAACTACTTGGTAAACTGACATGAGCCCCCCAACCTAGAACTTAGTAACGAACGCCCCCATGTAATTTAATGCTATTCATGTAATATTATATTCATGGTCAACTGAACGCACAAGAACCATAAAATGGCAAGAAAGAACGCAAAGTTTAAGGAGTTAAGTCTGGCCCAGCTCAAAATTCTGACTCGTCACGTGGTGGTATTTAAAACGGAAACGATTTGCTATACTCGTGGCAACTGTTTCCACCTGGCTTAAGGAACCAGGCGACACACGATAACATTGCTTACGTTATCCAATGTGAAAATACCCTAGGGCAAGACCGCCAAATGATTAGATATCATTAAGCAAGAATCCACTTACATCCCTGTTGCCGGATTCAACAACAAGCACGGAATAGAAATAACGAGCTGAACCCGTCGTCATCATGTGGATCCACTAAATTTTGTGGACGTTTGAAAAATCGGCACTGCAACCGAAAATGCGAGAAGAAGGAGCAAAGAAAGTCGAAGTATCTACGGAAAAGCGTGCATAGCAGTTACCTCAATCCATACCGGCATTGCTTATACATGAGAAGCGTTGTAAAACACTAGAAGCTGAAAATTTTAAAATATTCCAATGGACATATAAAAAAGGAAACGGCCATCATCCGAAGATGTACCATTATTTCAGCAAGGCTACGATGCCGGCCGTGATAATTATTTGAGTAGAGGCTCAACCTCTCAATCCGTAGGTCGTGGGTTTGAGCACTGGCACCCTGTTTGTTCTAAGAGCGAATAATGATCGAGTTAATATGCTGGAGCCTGACCTTGAATCACTTGAAACCGGTCATCATCATAGGCAGGAGTACACTCGGAACGACGGATGTGAATAAATATCCTAGGAACGGCACATGAGGATTCCTCAAAGATATTCTTTCTCTCTTTTCTCACAGTGACATAGTCCTCTTATGCGCCTTATCATGGGTTATCGGGGACGTAGGATGTTGAAACCTCCAATATCGATGGCTGATATGGGACTATTTATCAAAAAACATTAGGGAGAAATTGTCGAGGTAAAAAAAGAACAAGTATTCGAACCACTTAGTTAACCGCTCTCCTGTTCCATTTATCGCGTGAAGCGTGATAAATTTAAGTCGAATGACATCGATAAACAGGCACCAGCGATATAAACCCTCGCTCACAGAGGGAGAACGCCGCCGGAAATAAGCAGTTTCAGGACAGGTTCCATCAGCTGGAACACGACTCCTCTCCTGAGCGTCTCGAGAATGTTGCTTTTACGTTTTATCTCGCCCCCCCCCACCCCTACGACTTGGACGACAATCACACCGAGGCTGTGTGGCGCCATAGGTTTGGCTCTCTATTGGATACCTATTATTTAAATTCGTCAATTAGTCACTGGAGACTGAAGCTGAATTAAACATTTTCTCTTCCCTGTACAAAACACACACTCAGAACCATATGGATGCGAATGTCAAAATGTAAACACCTTACCTTAATCGTTTCTCTCGCATCGACTTTGGATACCATCGCCATTCGTTCCATTTGCGGGGGTCGGCTTTCCTGTTCACAATTGAATCCTGCCTTGGAATGATGTCGCTTTCGCCACCGACCCAAATGCGGGAAATAAAACGGACCCTCATCAAATTTACTGTTTATCCACCTTTACGAATTTGAGGAGGGCTGTCTCTCTTGCATCACAAAAAAAGTTATACTATATGAAAGGGAGCAACTCCACATGCATCCAAAGAGAATTTTCATCGTGGTGAGCTCGCGCGGGGTTTCATCCCACAAAGTGAATTGGGGTTTTTTTTCATCAAAGCTTCCAACTCTGAATAAGAGAAATTAATCCGCAACTTCACTTTGGAGGAGAGACGGATATAAAAGGAGGTGCACTGACGAAATGGATAAAAATAAATAAAAACTAATGCTTCGCCAGTCTCTGATGTCATGGCGATGTTACGGTGACCTTGAACTCGAATACAAATATGAAATATAAAAAAGGGGACGAATGCAGCGAATTTAATGAAAAGTCAGAATAGTTGAGCAATGAGAAAAAAAGAACGCGCTTCTCGACAAAACGTATTTTAAAGGTGGGAGTTCATTACCAAAACGTTCAAGCGCGCTTAAAGTGGACATTTTCATATGTCCGCAACAGGGCCTTAGGGCCAATAACAGCATCCTGAACGACAGGGATACGACTCACCCGTGTGTATTTTGCTTTTCTACTGCTGAGCAACATAAACGGAAAAATAAGAAGGGGTATTACGATTCGAAAAGATAAAATTATGATAGGCAAATAATCAAAAGGATAAATAAAGCCTCAAATAAAATATCACGATAATGTCGCTGATGAAGAATTTCCTTGACGTGTGGGAAGGTGAATGAAAAGTAATGCTCATATCCCGTAGCACAATATTATAAAGAACACCACAATGGAAGGGAAGACCTCAGAGGAACGTAATGGACTCACTACGAGAAGCGATGTTAGAATATCCCTCAACAAACGGAGATATTTAAAAGGAACAGGACTATGACTCAATCAAATGTGTCACAACCCGTGACACCGATTTTAAATGGCTATCTTTTTAAAATCATCAGATACACCTTTTAATTTTGCAATTGCCTCCCCTTCCCAGATAACACTGGGATCAATTATCCAGATGAAGACTATGGGCTAAATTTCGCAAAATAAATCGAGAAAAATCGGCGATAAAGTAAGTAATTCAATAAGCACTAATTTTTAGTGAATGTGAGCGCAATTAACAAATAAAATATACCTATATTTGGGAGAACAATTATCTGCTCGCAATAGCATGCCTCAGTTTCTCAAAGCTATGTGTGCATTTAATAAGCCCTGTAATTTTTCCTTAGCGTGCTTTATAAGGTGAAAATACATGCTTCAACCTTTCCGATACATAATTTTAAGACTTGACCTTACTGGCTTGGAAGTATGAAAATTATTCCCTCTTTATTTTCATTACAATATCGCAGTAAGGGTATTGAACGATATTTTGTGCACGAAGTAACTCGTATTGAATAATAATTATTTCTACCAATTAAATGGCTATTACAATTTCATGACGATATCGTAACAATTCAAACATCCAAACTGCAAAATTCCCATTCTTGGAATAATCCTACACTCAGCCTACCGCGATATAATCGCTACACTTTCATGAAGATTAATTCATTAAGAAGTTAAAACGAAGACAGTAAACACGTTATTCCATGGCCGAATATTTTACGCTATGTACATATCATCACGAGTCAATGAGGTGGGATAATAATTGCATTTTTTTACCTGAATTGCATTTACATCCATGGATACTGAAAATTGGATTCCTTTATAACCGTGACTACTAATGATTGAGTATGGGCCTGAAGCAAGCGGCACTTGAAAATAATGAGGGTAGAGCGTTGGACTGCTGACCGGAGGGTCCCGGGTTCGATCCCCGGGCAAGGCACTCAGGGCACCTGCAGCTCCACCCAAGCTGAAGTGATTTTTTCGGGTACCAGGTCTTCCTGAGAAACCATAACCGGCACAGGGAAAGGAACTGGCCCCCCTACCCTGATGTGTGAATTTTCACACGCCGTATAGGGCTTAGTACTGGGTGATCTCTACCATCACCCACTAAACCGACCTTCGGGTTAATTACTGTGTTTATGGTTTTATGGTTTATATATATATATATGTATATGTATATATATACATATATATATATATATATATATATATATATATATATATATATATATATATATATATACACACACACACATATATATACATATACAGATACATATTTATACATCTATATTTACAAATATATAAATATATATTTATATATACATGCATATAAAAGTATATGTTCATACATAACACATATAAATGCATTTAGGTAAAACAAGACTTAATTCAAGTTCCTCTATATTGAAAATTTCACCCTCAACATCAAAGGCCCAGCCAAAAAGGATTTTAGTGATAAGTAGGAGTACATAGGGGTATGTATTTGAATAATCAAACTAATGAGTACCCAACCCACTTTTTTATATCTTATGGCTCCATTGAAGTACATTAAGTCACATACCTCATTAATGCCTGTCCATATTGATCAATCTTAGGAGACAAGTGCAGGAAATTCAAATAAACAAGGACCTTAGCCTCGTAGTCTAACGAAATTGTAACTCTAGATATCGCGGGCGTGCTTCTTAGGGTGTTGTGTATTGACATCCGGCGTGGTGTTTCCGTGGTTGGCTGAATCAAAAAAAATAGCAGGGGCGGAAAGTTGAGGAAACGAGGTATCATTTGTGACTCAAATTCTCATTATCGAGGAAAAGAGTCCACTAAAGAGTTGTAGCCACCAACAAGGGAATCATTTCATGGCAGAAAAGATTTAATTTTTTTATCCATAAAGAGGAAAGACACGATTTGCACGGAAAGACGATAACTGCGTCATAATTCGTTTTTACATATGGTCGCGACATTGATATTTGCAGTAACTCGAGTGGAAATATGAGAATATTTATTTACCTTTGACCACAAAAGAAACATAAATCACGGCGCACATATCCTAACTCTATACGATAAAAAGGGGGCATGCATCGGAATATCAAAAATGATGAATCTACCATTTTATTTTTTATAATGAACACCAATAAGAGCAATTATTACCACTGGAACTCCCAGCGTATTTCACGTGTGAAAATAATGACTTCTTTTTGATCGATTGGAACGACATACCACACGTGTGCACACACACACGCACGCACCCTGGCAATTTAGCGAAAGTCGATTCACCAAACGAAATAAGGCGGAAGAATAAAAACAGGATGGATCCGCTCCCTCGATTTGTCGTGACAACTAGGTTACCCGCATTCGGGGTATCCGTGAAATGAAGCCCACTCATCCCCTCTGAAAGGATTCTCTCTTTTTCCTGTCTTCCAACCCATTTCAACCACCAAGAGTTCCAAGAGGGCACGTTGCATCGGGATGGGGGAGAAAGAGAGGGGGGTTGCAGCTACCAGGGAAGTGTTTGCGTATGTTCGCGAGCAGTGATAGAGGCATCTACGGGTCCCGGATATTAATCCAGATTAACGGTTTCCGCGCCGGGCGACACTAGCGGCAGATGTCGAAGCGGCAGGCAACCGGCAACAGCGGCACCGGCGTAGAGTGAGTGATTCCATTTTGCATCATGGCCAGAGGGGAGGAGGGTGGACGCAGGAGGGTCACAGAGAGCGAACCGAGGAAACAGGCAGAGGGGGAGAGGCGAATGGGGTGGGGAGATGGAGGGGAGGGTGAGTGACATATTATAGTCTGGAGGAGGAGGAGAATGGAGGAGTGAGACGGGGAAGTGAGGGAGAGAGGAGATCCAAGCAGGTTCCTTCCCCAACAGGTCGCCATGTTATCGTTGCCATAGCAACCTCGCTTCAAAACACCACCGCAGACGCGCGGGTGAGGTGTAGGGCAGGGAACGAAACGAGAAGGGATGGGGGAAGAGGGAGGGGGAGAGATGGAGGGGGAGGAACGGTTGTGAGGGTTTGAGGGAAGAGAGAGACAGAGAGGAGCGTGACCTTCATCGTGTGCCCGGAGTGTGAGGCGAGGTGGGGGACGGGAAGGAGAAGGGAGGATTAAAAAAAAAGAATAAAAAACCAGGTAAAAAAATTCCACAAGGGAGAAACAGCCCTGCTTGTTGCCCGACTGGAAGAAGTACGTGTCAAATCAAATGCCGAGCCCTGCGCGCCCAATTAAGACGCCCCGGGAAGCCGATTGAGAAGACGAAAACTTCCCGATTTGTTTGGGTTCATTGTGAAGGGTATGTCCATGCACGCACGCCAGATACGCAAAACTTAAAAAAGAGGTGGTGCTTGGATGTAGTATCGCATCGGCATCGTAGAATTGACGAACCGAAACGATGACGGCTTTAAATGGGAGACATGTTTGCTCTGGATATTCTTTTCAGTATTCAGCACGAGGATTCATTTTCCACCCATGGGAAAGGAATATTATTTTGCAAAGCATTATGCGTCTTCACAATGCATTTGAGACTTGCTTGATCCACTGCACGCGCGTAACTAATTGCCGCACAGGATGGTGCGTTTAACATTGAACCCTGCATAATAAATATAACAGTGTGACGAACGGGGTTTGTTCTTGTACTCATATCATCAAATCATCCCCCGAGTGACTATGATGAGGAGACATATGCACTCACTTGACGACTCGTAATGAAAGAAGGCATTAGTGCGAAGAGTCGCAATGAATCGAGGAAAAAATCAAATATATCGTGAAAAGTATCCTGGATTTTCTTTTTCACATTTTTACGTACCGATATTCTAAATAATCATTCCTCAAAACTCGAAAAATTGCTTCCCTCCTACCCTCCTGTATAAACACCGTTACTACGGCTGAGAATTCCATGGTATGCGGCAATGGTGCGATATATATGATATCATATATAACTGAATATCCTGTATGGCATTATATACTGCATTATCTCCGCCTCGATAAGAAATATCGCATTACGTAATTCTACCCTAAATCAGGAGGAATGAAAAACGAGGACCAGTGCATTCAACATGACAGATAGTAAAACGAAATCGAGAGGGCAGCAGATCGACGAAAACATATAGGAGCGATGATGAGTTTCAGTGATCTGGACGGCGCAGGAAGTTATAAAAAATGAAATGAGAGCCGTGACTTACACAACACACTAGCTCCAGAAAAAATTACTGACATTCCTTCCGCCAGAACGGAGAGATATCGGTTCTCTATCTTCTTTTTTAACCGCGAGAGGCGACAGTTTTAATCCCAAGCTGAGTGCAGGGACGAAATAGAGAATGTATCTCCCGAATAAAGAGTGCATCGAGAGAATGTTTCCATTGGCACTTGTTGGCCCCGGTGGCGGCGGGCTAACGTTGTCGCCTGCCAATCCAGAGGTCGCTGGTTCGATTCCCGCCTAGGCTAGTTTTCCTCCACCTCGTACTCATGAATCTACCCCGTGGGTTGTCTAGGGAGAAATAATAGCGGGAAGAAGATCAAAGAATAACAGCCATCCGTCCAAAGGACGATACAGCTAGTTGCACTGTAGTGTGGAAGGCGAAATATCGCGGGTTCTGATACACTACTGATCCGCAATATCCAAGGAGTGTTCAGTGAACATGATAACCTCTCGATGAGTAACTCTGAGTAGATTTGAGATTTGATCAAGCATTACGAAAACAACATCAACCGAATTGGAAACGATATCCTCCAAAAATATGAGGATTTTCCAGGATGCTTAGATTACTACGGCCACAAGACACCCAAAACACAACGCCAGAAGCTCCGTATTACGTTCCAGCAGAATATCACTTCCCAAAGCAAGTTTCAAATCCTGAGCCTTAGATTTACCCGCCGGGTTGGTTGAAATCAGTTTGGGCACCTTTCAGGCAGGCTCCACCAGAATGATCACAGCATGAGCCACAAAGCAAAACAAAATGCACGTATCTCATTGGAATTGTCAGAGAAAATTGAAACGGGTGCGGGTAAATTATTAAAATAAAATTATTTACTTCTTAGTGCATTGATATGGCTATATCGGGTCTATATCGAACCCAGTTAGGTTCTTAAAGCCGAGAAAGGTTTCAAGTACTGTCTTAACAATCTAAAATCCGGTAATGTCGTAAAAGGAATTTTGGCTGAAATAGTTTATCTTATTTCTTTAAGCAGCCAATTTTCATCAATCGCTCTTTAAGAATCACCCAAAAGGCGACTTATTTCCGTTTACACAATGAGTACAAATAAAAGTAACACACACTCTAATTAACATAAATACATTAAAAAAACATTATTTGTGCAATTTTAAAATTTCAAGTTGATGAAATACCATGCAATTTTATAAGAATAAGTGGATTATTGGAAAGAGCTGAACTCTCACTCAACTGTCACGTCTGGTTAGCCAAAATTATCTAAAACGGATTTAGATTGCTTATTTGGAAAGCATTATGAAAAAATTTCACTGTAAAAATTTCGCTACAGGATAAGAGTTTCACGCAACTGAGTTCCCAAAATCTCAGCCGACTATGTCGTGCGTGAACATAAGTACACACACATATACATTTGGGAATGAGCATTTTTTTTCGAAATTTCGAAACATCTTGGAGTGAAAACAAAGCATGTATTCCCTTAAAACATGGTCTTAATTTAACACGAAAAGTCCTCCCTCATCCCAGTCAATTACGGCATATGCACACGCAAACTTGCATATGAACATACATACAGTCACATACACATAGAATGTAGAAAACATTTCGAAAGCATCTTAACACATGCATTCACTATAGTATTCTAGTTTCAGTAAACTTTAATTCCACTTACTGATTAGATACAGATGAAATTTACTTGCTTAAAGAAGGGGTCTACAATGGCTTAAGGTGCGTACTACAGAAAGAATTTTCTAGTTTTAAGAAAGATAGTAATCACCGAAATACTGAGGATACGTGCAATCACTTCCTTGAGATCACGCGCTCAGCAGACAACAAGTTAATTCCCAGTCAATTTATAAAACACAACACGGAACCTAGATAGTACAACTCCGATGTTAGAAAGGCATTACGACGTCAAAGGCTATGTCACGCATTGATGAAAAATATTAGGGATGATATCTCTAGCGACAAACAGAATACGGTCACTTATGGTTACCGGATATCTAAGGTGAATGCCAAGAAGGATTTTCGGAAAGCGTTAAGCGAATTCAAAAGAAAAGTACTAGCAGAAAACTTGAAAGAGAATCCGAAAGTAATTTGGTCATGCGTAAGAGAAGTTCAGGGAAACCAGTCAACTGTTGATTCACTAAAAAATGATAAAGGCGAAAGAGTAACCAGCAGTTAGGAAAAGGCTAACTTCTTGTATTCCTTCTTTCAAAGCGTCATCACCAATATCTCACCGAATGCCTCCGATAGCTTACCAAATCGTGCCGGTGAACAGATGCCCAAAATTCAAACCTCATGTATGGCATTGAACGTTTGCTGAAAAATATTTAGCCTGATAAATCCTCCGGCCCGATGAAATACCCGCTCGTATCTTTGAGGATATAGCTTCGGAATTTGCGCCATATCTAGAAATAATATTTAAGGAGTCGCTGGTAGAGGTTCCTAGAGATTGGAAAACGGCTAACGTAACATCAATATTTTAAACCGGAGACAAGGAGGAACCGAGTTATTACAGACATATTTCCCTTAAAACCATTTCGTGCAAGGTTATGGAACATATAGTTGCTAGTTCGATCGTGAGACACCTCGGTAATTAGAACTTATTAATGAAAAATCAGCACGGTTTCCAAAAAGGTATATCCTGCGAGACACAACTTGCGCTTTTTGTTCATGATATCCTTCTTTCTGGAGAGAATAATGTTCCAGTGGACGCGATTTTACTAGGTTTTAAGAAAGCCTTCGAAAAAGTACCTCACAATAAACTAGTCGCAAAGCTAGAAGCATATGGCATATTTAAAAATATCCAGGGTTGGATTAAAGACTTTTTGAATGGTCGGGTTCAAAGAGAAGTGGTGGATGGAGTTAGTTCAAATGCAGTAGAAGTAAATTCAGGTGTACCCCAGGGATGTGTCATCGGACCTCTTTTATTCCTAATTTGCATTAACGACATTGACTCCTTATTTACTAGTAAGATACGTTTATTTGCCGACGATGCAGAGGTTTACCATGATAACCGTGATCCAGAGGATACAACAGCTTTTTCAGATCACCTTAATGATATATAACGCTGGCATGACACTTGGAAATTAGAATTAAGCTTGAAAAAATGCGTAGTGATAAATTTTCGGAAGGAGTGAAATTCTGCTGCATTGGGAACATCGAAATGGAATGTGTAGGCTCAATTAAATACTCAGGTGTTACCCTCACTCTCAGCACGATCTCTCATGGGTGAAACACATATAGGGAATACGTGGACAAGCTACCAAAAATTAGGATTTGTTAGAAGAGTACTTGGTAGATGTAATGAAAAGGTCAAAGAGAAATGTTATCTGTCGTTGGTTAGGCCTCATTTAGAATATGCAGTTAGTATATGGGATCCTCATGAAGTTGGATTAATTGCCAAAATGGATCGCGTGCAGCTTAGAGAGCAACATTTGTAAAACGTTGTAATGATAAAGTCAGTAGTGTATCCAGGATATTAGAGCAGCAAGGCCGGGAATCACTCACGGAGCGAATGTTAAATTACAGATTGAAGCTCTTATATTAATCGGAAGGAGGTCTCTTTAGCAGTGATGTTGAAAATGTATTATTACCCCAATCTAACTACGGTACGAGAGATCAGTTCCATAAAATTAGAAAGATTAATTGTAGAACAGATAGATTTAAGAGGCTATTTTTTCCACGAGCGATAGGGAATCATAATAGCATTGTTCGACCGCGGTAGGGCCATGTTCAGGTAACATTAATCTGGTGTGCATTCACCCCCTGCCACACATCCTGGCGGTGGCTTACGGGGTATATAAACCTAATTAAATTAAATTAAAAGTACGTGCAAGATACATGTTCAAGTAACATTAATCTGGTGTGCATTCACCCCCTGCCACATATCCTGGCGGTGGCTTACGGGGTATAAAAACCTAATTAAATTAAATTAAAAGTACGTGCAAGATACATGTTTGATAACTCAAGGGAAACTAAAGAACAGCAGCAATAGATTACTTCAAACAGAAAAAATCGCTGAGAGATAAAAATAATACGGATATAAAATGGAGAGCAACGTGAAAAAATTAATCGTCCCCTTTCCCTCCCTCTTACGATCCCACTCCGCAGTATTTACGGCCACATGGGGAATTATGCGCACAGGAATAAAAACACAGATTGTGAAGGGATGGCGGGGAAAGGCATACAGAGGGAATACATACTACGAGGAGCAAGGCATCAGTCCACACAAAGTGAATTCGTTTTCTGCTTCGATGGACAGATCTTTGGAATGGAGAAACGGATGAGGGCTGCGGGAAAAAAATGTCGAGACTCGAGAACTCGCATCGCAAAAAAAAAAACTTTTCCGACTGCCAGCGCACTCGAGACCGCACGCACGCACGGTACGGACACAATTCGTAGATGGCGGCGGTAAAAAAAAAAATAATTTCTAAAAATCTCCCGGATACCGCGTGGGTATTTCCCAACTGTGGTTACTGCAGTAAGAAAACATATATTATGTCGAGTTTCTTTTTTCGGCAAAGTGAAGGTGTATTATCGATGTGAGGGGCTTTTAAGCGCTATGGAGACTCAAGAAAAATCATCCATCCTCGACTGTTTGGATCGCTGAGGTAAGCGAAGTTTTAAGTTGGCGCCCATCCTAGAACGGACCAACGTACGCGATCACCCACAAACCTGAGAAATGCCTATATACAAAAAGTTAACAACCAGCCATCACTCCTTGTAAAAAAGTCATGGCATGACGATTCCGCAATTACATTCCCATTCAAAGACACTCGTGAAGTTAATCTTTAAGCGAAGAGTACGATCCCATAGGAAAACAAGTTATAGCCGGTGGAAGTCGTCGGAAAAAAATGTCGCGGAACACGCGTCTAACACTGCGGAAATTGATGACAGCGAGAGGTGAAATATATATGTATAAAGCAAAAATTAATTACGCGTGTGGAGTGGCGCTCTTCCCACCAACTTAGCTGAGTCAAACTAATTTTTAAGAGTGCTAAAAAGATTCGAGCCAGCAAAAGCATGATGCACCTTTTAAGGCACTACTGAAAAAGGACGTCTAAGAAACAGTTGAGCATATCGAAGCGAACGATAATATCGTCAACGCTGCGACGGAGGAATACAAATATTCTTAACATTAAAAAAACGGCCAAATCACAAAGGAAAAGTTTTGGAATGATACGATGTGATAATGAAACCATCAAGCCAAACACTCAAGTGCCACGGGCATAACCACCTGATTATAACAAAAATGGTCCAGGACTACATTTGACCACCATATTGAGTGGAAAAGCTCATACAAAGCCAATGACAATCGCCGCAATGAGCAATTAAGAAGTGTCGTAAGGTCGTTCACCCTACAGGACAGGAACTTGTGCTCGCTCATAATGAAATCTTAACGGAAACTGAATTAGACATACGATTTCCAAATCTATTGACTGACGTTCCCGAACTCACCAAGCCAACATTCTACGAATCTTCGCCGTCCTTTGAGAAAAAACATATTGCTCGCACATATCTTTCAAAAGCAACAAATACCGACAGTATCACTGATATTTAACTGACACGCATGGAACTACTAAAACTAATGCGTAGACATTAACGCAAACACGTGAGGATGGTTTGCATGATTATGAATTTAGTTTTAAATATTTTGAGGTTATTACGACGAAAAAGATAACAAAAATAATGAGATTATAATTTCCTCGTCCAATTTACGCACATGGGATTTTAACGACACCGCACACGTATCTAAGCTCATGCGGTAAACCTACGCAGAAGCCTGATTGATTAACAGAACATTAAGATGCGCGACGACGAAATAGGATGAGTGCTTTCCAGCTAATAATGCCCACCGCGGGTTAGAACTCTCCCAAGGAACCCGGGGATAGATAGACTTCTTTGCGTCACAAAGAAAATTTTCCATGGTAACTGCATCTAACGTCAAGCGAGACATGAAAGTTCTGTGTGAATACATTAACACGGCCACGATGATCCGGAGTTGTTGACTAACGGACAACGCAATTCAAAAGAACAAACAATACCAACATAAAAATATTACGATACTCACCTAGTTGTTGACGAGGCATGCTGCTGTACCGCTGCATACCATACTCTAGGGCCATCACTCAAACGTCAAATCCGAGAGACATAAAGGATGGGCATGGGAGCCGTCGGTGTAGGAAGGATGTTTGCAACACACGTGACGGCACACTTGTTGTCGACGGAGAACAAAGACGAAACGCTTCCTGGAACGGTCTCTCCAGGGAGACGTCGGTAAAATGTGAACTCTGGAACCTCCTCCTGTTCCGAGGGGCCGAAGACACCAAACCACAAAACAACACGCTAAGCCCAAGAGCGTTTCAATCAAAAGAAACACCCGCCAGCAGAAGAGGGTAGACCGGTGACCGGATAAACAAAAATGGACGACGCCTTCCCTTCCGATGAAATAATATCGTCACCGTCGCCCGGACAACCACACAGGAGTGTAACAACTTTTTTTCCAACAGATCACGTGCTCTCTATGCGCCCCACGGTGGTGTAAGGGAGCAAGCACACCAGCGCCACCGGCAGATGAACTGTCCGTCACGCGCGAAACACTCTCTCCTCAGGGGTTTATTTGTTGCGCGCATGTAATTAATTCTGTTTGCAAACTCAGGTTGGAAGGGGGAGAGGAAAAAAATTGAGGTGGAAACACCACGAACCACACGCGCACTGCGGAGGGAACAACGTGACGAAGGATCAACCCACCCCCCTCTCTCTTTCTCCTAGTTCCACGCGAAGGGTAATTTCGTTTCCACCAACCAACCGTCCCCCTCTCACGTCAGATGATATATAATAATCCCCGGTTCCACTTGGCTAACCACAACACAATATACCGAACCCCCAAACGCCTCGGCGTCTCAACTCCTACTGACTCGAGGAGAGAGCCCGGATCTCTCTCGCTCCCCTTCAGAACGCCGACGACGCCGCGGTGGGTTTCCTGTGAGCGGCGACGGCGGCGCGGGGGAGGAGGAGGAACGACACGCCCCCAAAGGCGAGCGGCGATCGGCGCGCCACCAATCGTCTCGTTGCGCGGTCGCCACGATGCTCCAATCAACGGCGGGACGAAAATAAACCTTCAAGGTTAGGCGTCGCTGCCACGTCGACCACCGGAGCTCGCCGACAGCGCGGCAACGTCGTCGGAGGCACATAATATTGTTATTATCGCCTCTTGTTTCACTTCTATATCGAGCAAGAGGACAAATTGGAAAACACCTCTAACCCTCCTTCCCCCCATTACGACGTCGGGGGACCATCATTCTAAATCGACCCTGACTTGACGGCGGAACGAGATATCGTCGTTTCGGATCGGATGGGAGTCGTCATAAACTTTATCTACCTGAAGTCTTTGCAATATGAGAGAAAAGAAAAAAGAATAAGGGAAACAGCCTGCAAGGACTTGTTATGGAAAACGCAACGTCAAGACATTTGATTTTATATATCTTAAGTAATTAAAACAAAAATACTTATCCTCACAACTCCTCAAGGAGGAATTCCTTTTATACTACAGTACACTTAACTACCAGCGATAGAAATTACTGTTTATACTTAGGGCTCGAAGGTATACTCTTATACAATATGTATTGTGAATTTCAAGGATGCATTTGTTACTCCTCTGTGTCTGATACTTCTTATTTACACCTTGAAAAGCACTGTAATTATTACGAAAATGAAATCAAGTACACATGCAACTTCCCTTCATTATTAAGACAAATGCAAAAAAAAAGATTTTCGGCTTATTATTCACAAAGATTTCACAACTATTTTTGGATATTGTTCATAATTATTCTTATCCCTTAACCTAATTTCGTTCAGTACAATTTTTTTTATTTTGCACACGAAATATTCAAGGAAAATACCATTTCAGTGGAACAAGTTGTTTTCAAGGATTTATTTTTAAGTAAAACGCTAGCTTTTCTTCTCCGTCTCATTCTCTCCCCTAAAACAAATGCATAGTACATGTGCGCCACCTGCGACATACATAATTTAAGTGATATTTGTATTTACCGAGAAGGAAAGTAAGGAGTAGTTGATATTTTTCTCGTAGCTGTCTACTAAGCAAGCAGCGAAAAATATTGATTTCCCGTTATACAAGGGTTTTCGGAGGTTGATTTGTGATCTTTCCGTATTCTCGGTGTTTTCCCAGGTTTCAAGGATTCCAGGTCACTGGGAATCCTGTCCCGAAACAGTCCATTTATAGATCCTTACAATTTATTTATATATATATATATATATATATATTCTGCAACCCACCGCCAGGGTGTGTGGCAGTGGGTGAATACACACCAGAATAATTTCACCCGAGCATGACCTTACCGCGATCGAACAATGCTATTCTGATCCCTCATCGTTCGTGGGAAAAATGAAATCTTAAATGTATCTGTTCTACACTTAATCTCTCTAATTTTACTAGCATGATCTCTCCTATCGTAGAACGATGAGGGTAATAATATACTTTCAACATCACTGCTAAAGAGAAATGCGTCAAATCTAGAAGTCCGTGGTTTTTTTGGAGTGCCCATGAAAAAACCAATTCAACTCAATGGAGATTAAAAGGAGTGAATATTAGAGAGAACATGGCGTGATTCGATGGAATACAACAATAAATAGTAGTCAAAATGTTATTTTTTTCCACTAGATAAACACATGTTGCAAAATTGCACTAATTAATATTTTTATATATTTAATATCAAAATTACCTAGATGGCAGGTGAGCTTAAAACTTGCCACTCCCCCTCGTCGCAGTCTACAGGCTAAGACTAACATGTGTCATCCAGGAGGCCGCCTGGCACACCCTTGACGATTCTCCATCAGGGCGTGTTAGGGAATATGGAAAGTTTTAAATTCCTCCCCAAAATTAGTATACATGACTAGATTGTATGCTCACCAAACAACACAAAGACATAGAAGTATAGAAATAACCACGATGGTTGACTGGAGTCTCCAAAACAGAGGTGAAATGTAAAGGCCTCGAAACCAGTGGAATTTTTGACTCGGGTTTAGACGTGACGTGTAGCCTCTTGCCTATTTCCCCAACTTCCCATATTAATTTCCATCTAATGATAAACAACGAAAAGTTCGAAATCGAGTTTTTCGACACATCAAGATCCTAATTCTTCCAAAATTTAGAAAATCAAATTATGATGTGAACTTTCTTTTCAATATTTTTTCAGTTGGTTCAAAGATTACTTCATTGCTAAATTTTCTCAATCAAAATTCTCAAGTGCTCAGTATTCGTGGTGTTGCAAGCATTGTTGGAAGAGTGAGAATTTGGCTGCGACCGTTCAGTATAAGCAGGTTTCCCATGAATGGTTCACAGAACAAATCATATTCATTCCTTAATTTACGGTCGACGTAAATCTAAAATTCCAATCAGGCCGAGTCGGAGGGTGACGACAACTCGATCGCAAATTCCAGACAGAACGTTTCCTGCCCCCCCCCTGCTTTCCTCGCAAAATTCACCGAAATTTGGCAACTATTACGTACATTAAAACCTTTTAACGAACGTAATGTCGCAAAGTCTGCTTGTGGATGTCAAAATGTATCATTCATTCCTAATGTGGCAAATATTTGCACATTATTAAAACGTGCACAGAAATTTGCATATTACACCACATATGTTAATAGCGTAAAATAGATAGATTATTCTATTTCAGAATAGAAGTCAGTGGGAGGACAATTTTTATATTTCTGTTATCACATAGGCGAATATGTGGTAGAAGTTAACATATGCACACGGATTTCGAAACACACGATGGCGAATGAAGTATCATTTAGTCGCATTATTAATAAATTAGTGCATAGCATCGATTGAGACGAAGTCTGGCAATACACAGGTATACAGGCACAAGAACGCGAATAATGAAATAAAGAAAACTATTACAAGCAGAGTGAACATAAAAATCTAATTAAGTATTAGATAAAAGTAAAATATCAGTATCATCGTGAAACTTGTAAGAGGGAAACAATTGTTTAGCTCAAAATGACTCGTAAATTTTCACACAAAGGGTTCTGGGAACAGATTTTTAAAGAACAAATTCCGTTTTCTGGTAGCTTAGATTGTTCCACGTTTTCCCTGCAAACTGACGCCCTGCATTCTTATGGCAAATTTGGTTCGCGAAAAATATATCTTCCATCGATTGATAATGAAGTGAAGCAAGGATAAAGAAAAATAAAAGAAACCGCTCTTGTGCCCGGACTGCCATATGGTGCGGGGTGCCCGGTGAAGTTGGGACTCCGCTGAACTCCACGTGAGTGGAAAAATAATATATATATATATATATAACGTACATATATATACGTTTTATTTATATATATACATATATTTGTGCATGTATACATATAAATGTGCTCCCATTCCTTTCCTTATACCTATCTCCATATGGATGAATATTTGTTCGACTTATGGCGGGTTTTCGTGTTTGAATATATATATATATATATATATATATATATATATATATATATATATATATATATATATATCCTAGGAAACCATAACCGGCACAGGGAAAGGAAGTGGCCCCCCTACCCTGTGTGAATTTTCACACGCCGTATAGGGCTTAGTACTAAGTGATCTCTACCATCACATACTAAACCGACCTTCGGGTTGATTACTGTGTTTATGGTTTTATATATGTATATATAAAAATATATATATATATATATACATATACATATATAGTGGTCGCGGTAGTACAGGGGTAGAGCGTTGGACCGGAGGGCCCGGGTTCGATTCCCAGGGAATCCTCTATAGGCGCCTGCAGCTTCCCCAAGAAATGTGATTTTTCCTTCCTGGGAAACCATAACCGGCACAGGGAAAGGAACTGCCCCCCTAATCTGATGTGTGGATTTCACACGTCGTCGGGCTTAGTACTGGGTGAACTCTACCATCACCAACAAAACAGACCTTCGGGTTGATTACTGTGTTTATGGTTTAAATAAGATAAATATAAGAAATATATGTGTATATATATAAATAAATATATATAAAAATAAATAAATAAATAAATAAATAAATATATATATATATATACACACACACGCAACCACGAACAACGCGACGGGGCAAGAGGACGGCAGCAAGGCGGTTCACTCGGGTAGCGAGGGACCGCCTCATCCCAGATCGGCCGCCGCCTCAAGTCGCGTCGCCCGCCCGACACGGTGGCCGAGATCCGACGGTTTCCCTCTGGCGGTAGAAGGATGAAACACTCCCGTCGGACCGCGAAATCAATTATTCACGCGCTCCATGTTGCGAGAGTTGAGTGTCTAATGCTGGGGTATTCGGCGGGATGAGGACGGGAAGGGGGCTGGGAACAAGAGCGTATGTGTGTGTGCGAGTTTGAAAGACGGGGGACGGAGAACAACGGGCGAATCCGGGATCAAATTAAATCATTTAACGGAGGGAGGCTGAGGAGATCTCGGAAGGAATCCATGGATAGGTAGGAATTTTCGCGCCGAGGCAAACTGGCTTCATCGGCTAAAATCTTTTTGAACGGTGCGTTTATGGGTCTAGATATGTTCCCCGGGATGATAATGAATGGCATGACTAACCTAACAGGGGGGGAATTCATTACCTGTGAAGGAACTTGAGGGGATTCATATCGCGTTCCCTTCCAGCGTTGTCGGTTCACTCCTGAAAATGACACCAAATGCCGCCTAGGCTAGGTGGAATATTCGCCTTAGGAGGAAACTTCGAAACACTACGTTCATCGGAAAGATAATATTTTTGGAAATGAGTGATTTCAGACTTCGTTAGAACATATTGCTATTGTAAATAATGTCTGGTTATCGAAATAGCATGTATCGACAGTATCACGTAGACGCTTCACCGCTTCAGTTGCGAATGCAGTATTCTATTTTAAGGAAAATTAAAATATACACACACGACGTATTTATGATAAAATTTTAACTATTTAAGGACGTAAAACCTTTTTGATTAATATTTTTACTTCATATTTTGTTATAAATTTAATTAATATTCATTTGGAAAAATGCCTTGCGACCTATTGCCCACTGATTCTCACCTCTAATAACCGAGTCATAATGCCGGTGATGCATGCTAAAAATACACAGTGTGACTTAACATCTAAATTAAGATAATTTCTATTTTGATCGACATTACTAGGGGTCAAATGTTGTACAAAAATTTACGAGAAGAAATGACAGAGTAATAGCATAACGGTAATGAGAGTAAAAGCGTAATTCCAATCTCAGACTTAAATAACATTGTTAAATTGATGGTGACTCTTATATTGTTTTAACTATTAGGCAGGGGACATTATAGCGAATATTTTGAATTCATAGTAGGTAATCGGGAATGCATGAAATACAGGAATCACGCCAGGACTCTTCCAATGCGAGCGACTTCACTGGCATATGTATGGTTGCAAAACCGACTTGTCATGTTTTCAAAATTGGTTATATCAACCCTTAATTGGCACCACCTTTAAAATATCCATAGTTTCGTTCTTGGTAACTTGAACTGCATAATTATGCACAAATAGGAGGGAATTTATGCTGGGAACTCTAAATACGGAAAATATTGATGGACACTATGACTTGGATGGTGGCAATGGGATAATCAGATATTTGTCTGTTGTGAAAAAAAATGGGCGTACACTGTGGCTATTAAAACGAGGATGTGGACACAACAAACTAGATAGAGAGGAAGGCAGTCATGAGCAGTGGCAAGGAAAGTAAACGTGGTAAGGGCAGAAAAAGTGGAGGATGTTAGGCAAGCGTTGAAATTTGAGGAGAACATTATATATATTTTGCTGAAAATTTATTTTTACATTCCAGAGGGAAGTGGATACCGGGAGGAGCTGAGGAAGGCGACGGATGTTCACCATGGCAAATTATTGTTGCATTCAGAACGATTTCGGAAGTTTAAGAGTAGTTTTCGGGGACCGTCCAAAACTGCCCGGGACAACATTTTCCGTTCGGTGTTACAGAAAATAAACTATAGCATGAATCTACGAAGTCGTCGCTTCAATAAGTTATGCCATACTTAAGGCAGTAAGGGCGTTGAGGCAATTGTCGCCGCTTCCTCGTCCAGCTGGGGGACGCGAAGAGAGGAGGTTTCGTGCCACGGCGACCCATTCACCCCGAATTCCGTGCGGCCATGATGTCACCTAACTGAGCGCGAATCAAATACTTGTGAGCGGGGTCAATGAAAAACAGATGGCACTCGAAAGAGCCACCGAACCCTTCGCAATGGGCAGTTACGACCCACGATATGAGGAGAAACGGTTCAGATTTCTCGATGAAGTCATTGTTTCAATGAGAAGCTCAACGCGGACTGTATTTCTCTCTATTTATTTTTGGTCAATGGCCTTTCGGAGCACGATTTTTTTATTCGGTTTTCAAATTATTATTCTTATTCTTTAATAGCCTAACGTTCAAGGTTGGTTTTGGAAGGACACCGGATTTTAAACGGCTACATTCCATAGCTTTAAAATGCATTAATTACAAACTGTAAAATCATTCCCCCCCTTGACCGGGATTCAAACCTGGAATCATGGATATCCAACCGCCCATTTAATCTTTTCAATAATTCTCCACACCCACATTTCAAAAGACTCCAATCTACGCCTATCATCTTGCTTTCGCGGTCATAATTTTCGCGCTGTAGAAAGCCAAGCTCGATATCAAATTAACAATTTTTATAATTCAGAGTTTGAAATGCAGCAGCGATGCCATTTTTTGGAGTGGTAGGAGGTAAAAATGGGTGAATTTTTTGCGTTAAACAGGATTAAGACCAGTGTCAATTTCCCCAAAGCTATAAGTAAATTTGCAAGTTTTCTAAAATTCGTAAATTTACTTTTTAACGTTAACATAAATGCCTGCTCTCTTGAATGTAAATGTAACAAGTGACGGAGCATATTGAATGTCAGTTGGAGGATGTTCTGCATTTGCAAAATATAAGTACTCGCGGGCTGACTTTAAACTTGGAGAATTAGGCAGAGAGCCTTTAACAGAATTCCCTCCACTAACGAGTAACGCAAGACACAATAAACACCCTTCTAATTAGCCCCTGCTTCCAATAGTCATTGAGAACCACCCGAAAAACAGTAACTTGGTTTTGGATTTGATTCTTAGGCATGCACGTGTTCCATGTGAAATACTCATCTTGAATTACATATTGCCATAATATTTATGTTTTAATTATTCAGTCAGGAAAATCAGAAGGTATTTGCACTGTTTTTTGCTGAATAAATAAGACGCTAACGCAGTTCAACAATAGTTTGGAGACAGTAGCGGACAATTTGTCACTAATATATAATCAAATGGAAGGAAAACCACGAATAACACAATTTTATTTGATTCTGGGCGTATTTTAAGAAGCATGAAATACACATCCTTACATTTTTCACAAATCGACGCAAACAATATACATAATTCTAAACTCCAAGCGCATCAGTAGGAAGGTTAGAACTGGGTGCGTCATCAGAAAAGCAGGCAGTGCTCCATAATAGCAAGTTGTGCCCAATTAGGGGAAAGAGCACCTCCTTCACGCGTCATACCTCCGGCGGACTATTTAATTTCCATACCGTAACCTTCGATTGCTGAATGATGAGACAACAGAAAAGAAGTCCTTTATTTATTTCCGTTTCCTTTTAAATACCAAAACTAAACTTCGTTAGAGGGCAAAACGCACTTCGTTAGATGACACGGAACACTATTTCTGGTACTAGCATTTTAGCCTGCAAATGGGAAATAAAACGGGGCATTTTATTTAACCCGATGATGGTATTACAGGTGAAACCCGTAATCTTATTGAAAGCGTTTGAGAGTATATTACAAGTCATTTTCCATTTATTTACAGAGTACATATTCTATACGATTCAAGCATAGACAAATAAAAAGGATAATGGCTCAAATGTTTTTACGCCTCCGTGGCACAGCCGACCTTTTACGAACGAAGAAGACATGTTCTCGGAGTGAAGGTACAAGGAATCTATTTAGAATGGGGAGAGTAACAAGGAGAGAGGCGAAGGATCGCCTCGGCGGTGGTAGGAGAGAATATTGGTTATTGGTGTGCTTGGTTTAGACCGGGAGAGTAAAAAGCTGTTAGCGGCCAAATGTAAGCACCAACTCCCAGGTTCTTACCCCAATGTAGCCTGCTGATTCCGGGAGAACTTCTTATAGTGTCACGGAGAAGCAGTTGGTAAAGGATTGATTGTGGTGATCGATGTGCTTTAGGAATGGGGTCATACAGGAATAAAGGCGATTATTGATGCGGATGAAGTTTGGATAGGGTGGTGCATTTGACAATGTAGAAAGAGGGGCAGAAGTTATAAGAAAGACGGTATACTATTAATTTTACGAACCGCAAATTTTCTTTGAGATTTGTTAGGAAAAAGTAACTGTGAAGCGGAAATGGGGATGGTTGCAGGGTTATGAATCAGAAGAGAGGACGCATCGGGGCGAAGTGGAGGACTTGTAGAGTTAATATATCGTGCACGTGAGCGGGAAATTTCAAAGAAAAATAAAAAATGAAGGCCTTCCACTCCGAGATGGCCACCGTCCAGCATACAGCGCCCTGTATGTTTCGATCCCACCGACACCGAACTGGTTGTGATGGCATTTATACTAATTTCTTCGTATTCGTGGATGTCTCCATTTTCCGGGTTCCCGCCGCGTTGGTTGTCATGGTTGACGACAGTTTCGCCTGGATTCCACCAGGCGTCTTCAGGTCGAAGTGCCGATATCATTTTGGCTGCGCTTATATAGCCCTCGCTCTCTCGCTGCTGCGTTGTGATTGGTTGGTTTCTGGAACACTCTCTTCCAGGCGTTCGTCAGGTGGTAACCGTCTTCCCGGTTGAAATTTCTCGGCGTTTTTGTGATCTCAATTGATTCTCTAATCAGCCGAGGATAGTATCTTTTTTCCTTGGTGATTATCTCGGCTTCGTCAAATTTGATGTCGTGTCCGGGTTCGCTCCAGGCATGCTCGGCGACTGCTGATAGGCTGAATTTCTTATTCTTCGTTGCCCTCTTGTGTTCTTGCAGGCGGGTCTTCATGGACCTGCATGTCTCGCCGATATACGATTTGCCGCAAGAGCAAGGCACGCGGTACACACCTTCGAGAAGACCTTTCGGGATCTTGTCCTTGGGCCTTGGAATTATCTGGCTTATTTTGGTCACGCAGTTAAATCTTGTGACAATGTCTTTCTTCTTCAGGACCCTCGAGATCTTTTCGCTTGTGCCGGCGACGTAGGGGATGATGGCATAGGTTCTTGGCTTGTCAGTTTGATGTTTCTCCTTGTCGGGTGTCTGGTGGCGTTTTTCCACTTTAGCGGTCCTTTTCAGGACCAATTCTTCTTTGTATCCATTTATCTTCAGTGCCGTCATCAAATGTTCCTTTTCCTTGGCCAATGATTCTGCATCCGAAAGTTTGTATGCGCGATGCAGGAGTGTTGCCACGAGTGATGCCTTCTGGGACGGGTGATGATGTGAGTGGGCGTTCAGGTAGCGGTCAGTATGGGTGGCCTTCCTGTATACTGAGTGGCCGATACTCCCGTTGGTCCTCCTCTTCACCATTATGTCCAAAAACGGGATTTGGTTGTCTTTTTCGGTCTCCATAGTGAATTGTATTGCCGGATGCTGAGAGTTGAGGTGCTCCAGGAATCTCTGCAGTTCTTCAGGTCCATGTGGCCAAATTACGAACGTGTCGTCCACGTATCTTAGCCATAACTTTGGTTTTTTATCATGGGATTTGATCGCCGTTTGTTCGAATTTTTCCATATAGATGTCTGCTATCACCGGGGATAGGGGTGAGCCCATTGCCGCTCCTTCGCGTTGTTCGAAGAAACTCCCGCTCCAAAGGAAGTAGGAGTTCCGTAGGCAGTACTCTATCAGCTGCGGATGATCCTCTGGAATGCCGGATTTTGTGAGCTCTTTGATGATGTCCACCGATTCTTGAATTGGGACGTTTGTGAAGAGTGATGCAACGTCGAAGCTGACTAAGATGTCGTTGGGGCTGATAGTAATCTTCTTCAATATTTCGATGAAATGAGTGGAGTCTCTCACGAAAGATGAGGTTTGTCCGACGTAAGGTTGAAGTGACTGTGCTACGTATTTGGACAGTCTATAGGTTGGTCCGTCTATTTGGCTGACTATTGGCCTGAGGGGCACCCCTTCTTTGTGGACTTTGGGTAATCCATATAGTCTTGGTGGCTTGGCCGCAGATGGGAACAGACGTGTTTGATGTTCCCGTGGAATGGTAGAATTCTTTATCAGCGCCCTGGTGTCTCGCTCCGCTTTTGCAGTGGGATCCGAACGAAGTTTTCTGTAAGTGGAGTCTTCCAGCATACGGGAAATCTTCATTTCGTAGTCACCTCTCTTCATGAGGACCGTGGAGTTTCCCTTGTCCGCTGGGAGTATGAGAATGTTTTCGTTCCCGCGGAGATCGGATAAGGCTCGTCGTTCGGCTCCCGTGATGTTCATTTTGGGTGGTCTTGCGTTCCGGAGAATGCGGGCAACATCTTCTCTAATTTCATCGGCGTCTCCCTTCGGAAGCTTCCGGATGGCATATTCCACTTCTGTGACAATTTCTTCCTTTGGTATTTTCGTTGGAGCAATAGCGAAATTCAGTCCTTTCGATAAAATCGAGATGTGAGCATTGGTCAGTTGGTAGTCCGTAAAGTTGATGACTGAACGGTCCTTTTCGGGGCCATGACCCAAACTGCTGGGATGTTGTCGGTCGGATAGTTTTTCGAATTTCCTGATCTGCGTCTCCCGCACTGCAGTTTCAGTATTCCGGGATGAGTCGTGGGTTATTGTCTCTATACGGTAGAGTGTTGGTGTCTCGGCAGCGTTGGAGAAAGGCTAAGGAGGAGAGAAGCCTCCCCTTCTTCTTGCGCAACTTCGTATTTCTTCGTATTTCACACGACTACCAGGACATACAGATAAGAAATGCCGCAAAGGTCATGTTTATTCGAACACTCAGCCAACTATAATTATACGAAAAAAGCTTTTCCTTGCAATGCTTCGCAGAGTGATGGCAGGAAGCAAAATACGTACGATACGGCGATCGTCCACACAAGCAGGATGTCAATGCCATAAATTGACATTGAAAACGTGTCGTTCGTTGCTCTATCCAGATGAGCAACTCCAACTTCCAAATGGAATCACTCTAAACAATTAGCTGACATTTTCCCGACTATATCTTATATCCTCCCCGTCAGCAATACAATTGAAAAGATAAGACCGACTCAAAAGCATGCGATATTTAAATGGCGAAAATAAGAGACAAGAGGAAGACACA
Organism: Hetaerina americana; assembly: GCF_022747635.1. Lineage (NCBI taxonomy): Eukaryota > Metazoa > Arthropoda > Insecta > Odonata > Calopterygidae > Hetaerina > Hetaerina americana. Next base: position 33,178,529 of record NW_027286985.1, on the reverse strand, counting down.
AAAAAAGTTTTATCTCACTCGCTAATTACACCAGAGGTTGGATCGGGCGAACGTGGTGGCAATGAGAGAAAAAAATAGCACGTTATCAAGAGAAATTTGCTACGCCGGTGGGAGGTAACCATTCGTACTAATTTCCAACGCTCTGAAAACGCCAAGCAAGTTGCGTCCGGCCAATATATTTTCGCGAGGCCTTCCTATGAAAATAAATAGCCCCTTCGTGTAGCAGCCAAGTCGTGTGCGGTTCTTTATCAACGAATTTTGCCATTGTTTGATTGATTCGTTTAGTCGGCATAAAGCATCCCTCACGACTCGCGAAAAAACCGTAATAGCCACAGCAAATTAAGAACCAACATAAACAACAATCGGGGATCGTGTCGGTTCGGTGGCTAGTCCAGTAGGTTCCCACTCTGAGGGCACGGATTAGAATCCTAGCGGTGTCAACATTTTTCAGATATCCCGATCCCTATTCGAATCCCTATTGGAGAGCACTTCAACAAATCACCTGTTGGAATTGGACGTTATTAATTGTATGTGACCTCTTGGTATCTTTGCTTGAGAGCACACTAATGCCGACGACGGGTTTCTCTCCTCAATTCCCACATTCCCTGAACATCTCATGTACCATCTACCAAAAAGCCCCACCTATCCCTAATGGCACTTTAACTACCAGTCGCCTCCCCTAATAACTGCTTCTATCACTACCAAAACATCTCGCTTGAGGAGCTAAACCAAGAATCAGAAATATGAGGTAGAATTTCGCACTTTGACTCCTATTGAAATTTTCGGAAGGAAATTATGTATTATTCAAGAGTCCTCCGGAAATAGCCTGACGGCGGGCTAAACAAGGTGGGCTCTCCCCCAAATGTTTACCATTTAAAACGAATTCCCGGAACTCCACCGTCCCACATTTTTTTCCTGATCTAACGTCGGCCTACTTGGTTTGAGAGCTTGTATTCGCGTTCTGATGCTCGACGGGGTCTCGATGCGCATCTACACTAAGATGGAAGGTCAATTAAACATACTATTCAACACTTGAGGCCCATGCAGCGTCGGTGGTAGGTTGGCCAATTCTGATGTGATAATCCCCCGGATCTGATCTCGGAGCTTGGTTCTCTGCGTTGATACTTTCGGGCAAGACCCGCGAGAAAACTCGTTTCACATACCTGTAAAATAAGAAAAGAAGAAATCATTTTAAAACTTCTTAATACAAGGGGTTCAATATAAAACCACAAATACATGTCGAGTAGCCAGGTTGTGAGTGATACAAAAGGAAAAAGAATATATACGAGTATAACTTCATTGGAACTTCATTATTCAATAATAATTTCATTTAAAACTTCAAGAAGATAGATTTAATTAGAATAGAAACAGTGGATTAGGGAGCGCATTTATAGGTATGAGCCATTTACGAAAATTTTAGCATTTTAGTTATTATCGCGCGTTTACAATTCAGGTTTATTTAATGCACTACCGCCGGCGCCACACAGTAAACATTTTTAACTTCCATGATAATAGAATTTCACTAGTGTACATATTCACACTGTATTTCAAAAATGAACCAAATTATGGCTTCGACAACTTGTGCGATTGACAAGGCATACAGGCATATTGACAATGACAAGTACTCACACCAGTGATTCGGTTAATGGTTGAAAAACAGGGTAATAATTTACATAGTTGTTTCTTCCAAGTATTATTGTGGAGAGAGATTACTTTTTTTAACGCTCCTTCAAGCTATTCCTATTCATTGATAATATATCTTAATTGATTCACAATTCCTGAACTATCTTATTTCATTGCGGAATTCTTTAAATTCATCCTCTGTCTTCTTCTGTAGTTCTTCCCATCTCTGATTCCTTCCATTATGGCCTCCTGTAACCCGTTGTTTCTCAAGATGCGTGCAATACGTATTATTTCCTCTTTCTCTTTCCCGGTTGTTCCATTGACTGTTATCTTTATGTCGAACTTAACCCAACGAGAGAGAAGGTGAAATAGGATCTTATGCCGGTCATTTGATAGTCAGTATTAGGGTTTCCAAGTTAAATCATACATATCACGTAGCAATGACAATTGAACTATTTAATTAAAGACTGATGAATTACAATACAATTTCTGTCTTATAAATAAATATTAGGTCGGCCTCCTGAACTAATATAATAAAGGATTAATCTATGAAATAATAATAATAGCAATTTGCAAAAACGTACAGCAACGCCTTTCAGGTGAGTTGCAGTACACCGATACTCGTAGTATATCTGGCATTAATTTGGCTATTTCAATACCAATCTTAGAGGAATAACAAAATATATGCAAGTACTCTGATGTAGGTAGTGTAATTTAACACAGGTTTTGACGTAATCACACTCCCTTACACGGCTTTATGCAATTAATTATTACAAAATGAACTTGAGAACGTTTGAAGGTATTTCTTGGGCATTTATATGAAATATTTCAAGCAAATTGTCATAAATTTAAATAAAATCCGGGTTCATCCCAAACTTGTAGGAGTATTCTCCCGAACTTTCAAAAATTAAAAATCAATTATTTTCATATTTCATGTAAATTATTTTTACAATCCAATCCACGGTCAAATCAAAGATATGGTTTCAAATCGCTTCGAATTACATGATTTCAAATGTAATACTGACCGTATGCAGGGTTCGGGTCCAAACCCCCCGGGAAGGATAGAATCATCTATCTGTACGGTACGCTTCAAATCTCCAAAGGAACGAAAAAGTGAAACTTCTTCTAATGAAGGAATTCATTTAATCTCAGTGTAGTTGAAATAGTTATATACTATATTTCAGTTTTCACAACTTTGAGTGCGAGTTTTGGGCATATGAAAAGATCCACTTCATTGGTACTTTGCTTAGAAGTCTATTTATTACCTTTAACTTATCGCCATGGTCTCATTTGCCAGTATAATGCGAGATGAGAATTATTTCCTCAACTTGTTCCATATTTAGTTTTAATCCAGCTAGTGTCATGCGATTTTGGTACTCTCAGCAGCGACTTCCATGACCCCACCAAACGTGAGACGACCATTCCAATTCGGTGACTACATCTTTTAGCTAATAATAATTTTGCAATTCGATTACTCTGATATTTTATTTAAATTTCCACAACGGAGCTGAAATACTCGAGACGAATTCAATACGCTGTCTAAAACTAATGGGAAAATAACCTTAACTTTAGCTCCAATATTTCATCAGAATTTTCCCCCGAAGTTAGTCTGATGACTTTTATTTATTGCCGTTCCACAGATAACCCCGAACGTGTTTCTTTGTGTAAAGTCCGGTTTCTCAGCGATAAATCAATATTTTATTGGTCTACCCGCAGGAGCCTGTAGGTAAAATGTTGCGGGGAGAGGTTTTTTCAATAGATTTATCTGGGACCCAAGTCGTGATACTAAGAAATAATGTCGTTTACGACGCGTAAACTCGGAGCGTTCGGCGACTGGAAAACCTGATGACAAACCGAAAATGGCTCATGTGGCTTTCAAGAGGGACCCGGAACCCCAATGCGAGAAATCAGGCTATCGAAGGGAAAAAACATTTTCCCCGAGAACAGATCGAATCAAAAAATTAATTTAGTCGTCACGTATCGTTATTAAATCGAGCATGTTGGCTGAACACAAGTTTCGTTTCCTGAATCATTGAGTTCCCAAAGGTCCAAAGAGATAACGAACTTTTTTGCGACAAAATCGTTTCACGAAGCGTAAAAAGTTCCTAGCTCAGCCGAAATGGTAGCCGAGGATGATAAACTTTTTTTTCAATCTGTCCCATCCATCGTCGAATGTTTCGCGATAAATACAAGATGTCGCCTTAATTAGGGGGGCATTTTTTTAAACATCAACGTGCTCGACTGGGATGTGGAAATCTACCGAACGAGAGAGGGCGTGACCGAGTTGCCCGGCAAGAGGAAAAACACGAGAAAAGGGTAGCTAAAAAAACGATGAACGCGAAGATATGTAGATCGCTCACATTTCAAGGAAGAGGATTATCTCTGTAACTTTATGCTATATCCTATTTCATAGCATTTGCTATTTTTTCAAGACAGTTCCAAGTAGACCTTACGCTTACGCTTCACGGGGAAGGAATCTTCGATGCACAAACGGTTCCGGCAAAATAGGTGGGAACACACAAGACATAGACATCTCCTGAAATTTGTGTTTACTAACTCATAAAATTTAGCGCAAATATCGTACATGAATTTGAAGATCATTTGGCAAACGAGGAAGGGGTAAGATGAGAATAGATATGTTGGACGGCATGAAGAGAGGAAGGAAGTCTGATAAGTTGAAGAGGGGCTTCATTGTAGAGCTGAATGTCAGGTTGTGCTTTCAGGAAGAGGCAAGGGAATTATCTTTGTACTGATTTGAAGCCTGTATCCCACCACAACCTGCCTAAACCGGTAGATTCCCAAAAATTAATACGCATATATAAGGTTACATATTATCATAATATATCATGAAAATATCGGGATATGCTTTGAGATGAAAATAAGAAATAGGAAACAAGACAAACAAGAAGAGGAAATGTTATTTAAATGCCTAAGAACAGCTGTGACAAGCAAAAGAAGGCGCAATCTGAAAATAACAGAACGTACTGATTGAGTCAATGCCATCATTAACTGTAAGTCTAACTCATGGCATACGTGGCAACAAACCGCAACGGCTTTCTTTCAATCTCTTCTTCAAAATTCGCCCGAATCTCGAAAATTATCGTAATTTTCAAAGATCGTCGAAATAAAACGTCCACAGTTCCTTCCAAGTTAACCTTTAACTTCTACATAATTACATATAGCTATCCGCTTTACGTCACTGGTGGAACATTTTTGTTTACTACTGCATTTTAATCTAATTACCACTTTCTTAATTCGCAGATATCAGAATTCACCATTGGAGTTCACGCAGATTTTTTCTTATTCTTTTGACTTCAGTACGGAATAATTCATACTCGATACAGAAAAATGTTCTAGAGTGTTGACTGAAATCGCGCTGTAATGTTCTAAAGTTACAAATTAATTTTCGTGAAAACCTATCAATCGTAATTAAAATGCTGAGTGCTCGGTTTGGCGCGACGCGAGTGAAAACAAAATTATTAAGAAGAGGCTCATACGCAAACTGCGTAATCGAAATTTTGCGGTTGGGGTAGAAAAATGGACTCAAAATGTATACAATTGATTGAAAATTTGATTAAAAAATTACGGTGCTTGTAAACGCGAAGCAGTTAAACGATAATATTTATCAGTAAAGCACAGTGTTCGAATATGATAACACTGTTTGCGCAATTCTACTACATACGATTTGCAATCGTTTTTAAACACAATTATGTTAGATTAAAAATATAACAAATATTATTAGCGAAAATATATGCAAATAAGAGTGACTCCGATTTTCAAGAGTTTGCAGGGATGGGTACTTAAATTGAACCTCAAGCACCTGAGCACTGAAAAGTTCGCGGTATTTAGGAAACTAATTTCCACTACCTACGTAAATAACTTGACGCTGGACGAGAAAGAACGAGAAGTCACGAGCTTAGCCAACATTACCTATCACTTCTATTTGTGGTGGGTTGGAACGCATGCCACGTTCAGATCAACTTTTGCTCTTAAGTAAACTAACTCATTTAACTTCATCATTATGCGGTTTAACTACGTGAACATGAGCTAAAAAGTTTTCCCATTTCAAATCCCTGGTCATATACGAAGAGCCCAGAAAACATATCCTTGCCGGTAAATATCCTTTTCCCGACTTCACAGCTACGAAGAGGATTTTCACAAAAGCCTACTTGTAACGCGCGACATGCGCTATGGTACGTCAAGACTATTTACTAGCCAATTGACCGAGCTCCCTTTCACTGAAACATTAAAATATCAATTAACATTTTATCTACACAACTCTCCTATTTTACTTATTTTTAGGATTTCAAATTTATTACGGTAATTGTTTCTTCGGAACGTAATTCCTTTTCATTAACATTTCCAAACCAAATCACGTTTTAATGTTTAAAATTGGTCAATATAAAATAGTAACAAATTGAAATGGGCGTACTTCGGTAAATTAAAATTGAATACCATTTGCACAAATAGGTAACATTTATTTTCTACATAGGTCCTAAGTTCGTAAAATGAAGAGGAATGTGCGGTAAGAAGACATAATACATATCAAACTAAGAATTAAGTTGGGCAAAGAAGATTTAAAAAAAAGCAGGCTGTTGACAGGGACTTCAGTAAAGATGTAAAGAAAATACTAGCGAAAACTTGAATGCGACGCATGGTTCTGCATGGCCCTGAAACCCGGCCGTTGAGGCCAAGGGGATGAACGCAGCTTTTGAGATGTGGGTGTGGAGAAGAATTGAAAAAGTGAAATGAACACTCAGGAAAACCAACGAAGTAGTTCGAGACATGGTAGAAGAAGAGACACGGACGGATATAGGGATGCATTCGAAGAAGGCAGGACAAGTGGATGCGGCAGATTCGGAGAGACATTGGGATGCTGATGATGATAATACATGTAGAGGGGAGAATGTCACGAAAAGCGATGAAGAGGGAGGAAGAAAAGGCATTTTGGATGGATTTAAGGGAAGTAGATTTTATGCAGATGTAAATAACGAGTAATTACGATATGTAGTACGTGTTTTAAGGGCATTTAGTGGCGTGTTCGGCAAGACATATAAGTGCATCAGTGCGTATTGGCTCTTTCCATCGAAATCCTTTTCACTGCTGCTAATACATGGGTAGATACGGAAGTGGGCTTTTAAAGTGCCCATGGAGAGTGGTTGAAGGGAATTCCTCTTCGATTTCTATAATTAATTCGTTTTAGCGACAAAGCAAAATTATGTCCCACCAAAAAGTAACCTCGATTCGCCTTCGGTGAGGCCAAGTACTAAATAAGAGTACCCACTTTTATGTTTCAGCATTCTGCCTGTTTTTTTCGTATTTTTGATCGACTTAACGAAATGGTGACAATGACGAGAACGAAATAATCTCATAATTCGACTAAAAACGAGTATCTAGTAATACATACATATTTTAATTTAATTTCACCGAAATTATGAAAGTGAACATTTCCATATTTACATTATGTTCCCTTGGATAACAAGCACGTGTGCCATGTTTTTCGCATAAAAAAATGAGGTCTGCATATCATATCATATCACCCCCGAAATTTTTAACGTTAAGGGTTGAAATAATCAAATATCGCATGCCGAAAAAAAGTGGAATTCTTTGAAATGACTTTAGTACGTAAAACTCAAGAGGTGAGAAAATGCCAAGGAGTCCAAAGTTCTATGCGTTCACCTATCCACCCTTATGGAGTAAAATTATTATTTCGCCATGAGAAAGCATCATAACGGGATGCAGGCCGTGCATCCCCACCTGCCAATGCTGCACGGCGGCGAAAGAATGATCCTTTATAATTGTGAATGGGGAATTGCAGCGTTTTTTCCACCTTTCCCCCACGATGGTACAATTACTCCAAGCAAAAATAGATTCAGTATCCTCTGATGGTGCAAAAAAGAGCTAAGATGGTAACACCACAGAGTTTATGTGACATCACAGAATAGACAGCAAAAATATCGCCGCATTGTGAAGCTCCCAATAATAATTGCATGCATTCTAATGGAGGTACCCTGACGGCTCGGGTCATATTGCACGACCAAAGAAGTAATTACTATGCAATAACGATACCGTTTTCCTAGCCAAATTCGAGCTATCAATTTTATAGAGCGCGTTATTCACCGAAGTATATGAGTAGAACCGTTGAACGTACTATACTCACCGATTTGCCCATACTCGATCTGTTCCTGGAAATCTATCCCCAAATGCGGACATAATAAACTTTCATGGCTAAAATGATTTTTAATACCGATAAGCGCATTATATTTCGAGGGATGCGCAACAGCATTGTCAACAGAGGTCAATCTTCCTTCCGGAAACTCTTCACCATCCGAGAGAAACTGAAGACAAAATAGCATTTTTCCCTTCGATAGAATGAAAATAAAAGCAAGAAAATAAGCACCGCGTCATCACTGAGCCATGAAATAGACACGCGCGCATCTTTTGATCGTCGATGAGACCCTTCACCCCCGCCCCCGAAGACGCTTTCTCCTACTCTCAGCTCCTGACAGAAGTGATCGCTCACTGGTTCGTAAGACATGGGAACGAATAACCGCTTTAGCACGTTTTTTCTGGGAAACACTCGCTCTATTATTTAACAAGCATTGGAAGAGAGTTTATGCACCAGAGATGACCCGAAAATTAGATACTTTCTCTGCGTTAATTTTTGATCATTTCAGCGAAGTGTTGTTTGCATTAGTTTCGTCAATTTATTTAGCTAAGAAAAAGCAGTTTTTCCTTAAAACGGCTAAATAACATGGAGAGGATAATTCTGAAAAGAGAACCTCGCGAAATCTTAAACAAATTACTCCTAATATCTTTAAGAAAAGTAGCTTCAGTTCAGTTCATCTTCGGAAAAAGGGCAAGAGAGCGTCGGGAGATGGAAAAACCTTTCCATTAGCCACTTCAGAGACTGAGGACGAGGAGGTGAAAGCAGTAAACCGCCTGCTGTCATCGACTCAAATCTAAAAACATATCCAACACTTTTTCCGCATTGATTTCCCAACATTATTTCGCAATGAAGAAATTCAAATTTAAATTTATTAAGGAAATACTGCACACCTATCACGAGCTCGAACACTAATGGGTTCCGAAAATCTCTACACGTTGTGTCTTGTTTTAACGCTCAAAGGGTTGCAGCTTAATATATGCATCGCCTCGGAACACACGACTATATAAAATCGCATTGCATCTCACCTTGAATCGAGAAATATTTCGTGAAACAATACTCAACGTCGCGCCGAGGCAACGGGGAAGGGACGCTGAGGAATGATGGGTAAGTTAGCATCGAGACGAGATAACACGACGCGATCCGAGGGAGCGTCGTGGAGTGAGAGAGATGAAAGGAGTACGAGGAAGAGAATGAAAAATAAAGGCCGGAGAAGAGAGAGGAATGCGATGCAGAATGCGGCGACGGAGGAGGGAGGGGTGGGGAGAAGGGAGGGAGGGAGGGAGAGAGAGGAGGAGTGAGCGAAGCGGACAGCTGGTGTGGCGATTACCGAGGGAGACCGACCGACCCCAGCGCCTCCCTCCGGCGAAATTGCGAAACTTCGCGATCTTCCGATGGCTTGAGGGCGGCGCGGTAGGGTAGGGGGGGGGGGTAGTAGATAGAGGGGGGGCGGACATAGGAAAGGGTGGGGGTTTGGAGGGAAGGTGTGCTGCGGAGGAGAAAAGAGGAAACTTTTACCCCCACTTATCCCCCTCACACCACGGGATAAATAAATATTTCCGAGAAATGCTGCGCTCTCTGCAAGGGAAAGGGGGGGATGAAGAGGGGGCAGCGAGGAATAATGGGAAAAGAAAACGATAGCGGGAGGACACGTCATTCGACCTCGGTAATGTCAGGGGGAGGAGCGGGGAGAAACACTTTTGCGAGGGGTGGGCAATCAATCCACCTCCGTGACACCGAGGAGTGCCGGCAGAGGCGGATGGACGCTTGATCCGCGCCCGCCAGCACGCCCTCCCCCGCTCGCTCTCTCCCGCTCGCTCTCCCTCTCTCTCTCTCTCTATCGGCAGAACGCGACGGTGACTGGTCGAAATTCGAAATATGCCACAAGGATTCTGAAACCTGCGATCAGACAGGTTGTAGTGCGTGGAACATCGACCGAGGATATGAAATATTTCTGTAGTAAAACAGTATGCCATCTTTAAAATTTTATTTCTCTGTCTTCACAAGCCGACGGAAGTAACAACAGGCAGAGACACCGCGATGAATAACGAAAAAAAATTGCAATTCTAAATGTTGGTTAAAACTTATTTCCCTTTTCATTTCACCGAGAGCGCAGAAAAATAGACTGTGCATAAAAATATAAGGAGCGATATCCCGAGCTACAAAATGGATGAGATCACTTATATCTAGGAAAATTGCCAAGAAGGAATTTCGAAAAGCGTTAAGCGTACTGAAAAGGAAAATATTAACCGAAAATTTAAACGGGTATCGAAATACATTTTGATCGTATGCCAGAGAGGTTCAGAAAAATAAGTCTACGGTTAATTAACTCAAAAACGATAACGTTAAGAGGTAACCAGAAGTTTATAAAGGCTGAATTATTGAATTCCTTCTTTCGAGGCATTTTTACCAATGTCTATTCGAATATCTCCGACATCTCACCAAATGGTTTACCCCAACCGATTTCCGAAACTGAAAAATCATACAATGGAATAGAACGTTAACTGAAAAATAATAACCCAAAAAATCCTCCGGGCCCGATCAAATAAAAGCTCGCATATTGAAGTAACTAGCGTCGCATATCGCGCCATTTCTAGATATTACATTTAGGAAGTCACCATAGATCACAATGTTCCAAGAGACTGGAAAACGGCTAATCCAACACGTTTGGAAATATGTTAAAACGGACACAGAGAGGAACAGACGAGTTTCAGACTTATCTCCCTAACAACCTTATCATGCAAGGTCATGGAACATTTAATTGTTAGTTGGTAGTGAGAAATCTCGATAGTCAAGAGTTGTTGGTAAAAAATCAGCATGGAATCCGAAATCCTGCGAGACACAAATTGTACTTTTCGTTCATGATACATTTGGTTCGGGAGAGAGCAAACTTACAGCAGACTCGGATTTTCTAGATTTTTTACAAGCCTTTCAGCCTTCATTCTAAACTACTCACAATGCTAGAAACCTATGGGTACTTAAATACAAGTATATTTTGGACTGGATTAGATACGAGTACTTTGAATGGTCGCGTAGAAAGGGTATAGATGTTGTTAGTTCTATTACAGTAGAAGTCACTTCAGGTTTTCCCCAGGGAAGTGTTATGTGACCTCTGTGCCTTATATACGTTAACAACAAGGACTTTAAATCCGCGGTTCAGATTAACATACGTTTATTTCCCAACGATTTGGTGGTTTACAGAGATATCCGTAACCTCGAGGATAAAGTAGCTTCAGCAGAATACCTAAATGCCATACAACGTTGGTGAGATACTTGGAAATTAGGATTACATATAGCAAGTGTGAAGAGATATATTTTTTTAATAGGAGTAGTTACCTTGAAATTGAAATTAAACCATTTGGCTCCTCCTAAGTATTTACCTCCAAAAAGTCTACGGTAAGAGAAAGTGTAGACTCGGATAAATACTTCAGCGTTACCCTCACACACGTCGTATCCTGGGTGAAACATATATGTGGACAAGGTAACCAAAAATTAGGATTTATTAGAAGAGTATTCAGGACATTTGGTGAAAAGATAACGGAGAAACGTTATATTCCGCTTGTCAGGTCTTTTTAAATATATGTTACTAGTTTATGGGATCCTGAAATTTGATCACGTGCTGTGTAGAGGAGCTGGATTTGTGAAATGTTGTTACAACAAACTGAGTAGCGTATCGAAATTATTAGAGAATGTTGATTGGGAATCACTCACGGAGCGAAGGTTAAATTACAGATTAAATCTCTTGTGTTGAAAATGTATTATCAGCCCCATCGTACTTTGGTAGGAGGAAAGATGTCTAGAAAATTATAGGGATTAAGCGTAGAAAAGAAAAATATAAGCTTTCATTTTCCCACGGATGATAAGGGATCAGGATAACGTTGTCCGAACGCGCAAGAAAGGAAAACGTATTTTGTGTCAAAAGTGGTCTGATGAGTACTCACCTTCTGCCAAACACCCTAGTGGTAACTTGCCAGATAACGTGCAAGTATTTATTCATGTAAAAATCCGCAGTGACGAACTTTATTTTAACAGCGGTAGTTTACCCTTTTGAGGTGGATTTAGAATTGCATAGAGACTAACAACCGTTACATTTCTTAGCCTAAAAATCTAAACACAACCTGATACCCTGCACTGCTATAAACCATTTTTTGATTCTGCATAATGACTGACCCCGGCCGCTCCATTATTGCGTCCTACTCGACGATTCTATTTCCCTTCCTACCTCGCTAGTTTAACATTCTCCTCTCTAATACAGTCTTCAACACCCCATGACCAATCAAAATCGACGAACTTTTCATCAAAAAAATTTTATCCGAGAAATAATCCAGTTTACATTTATCAAGAGTATTTATCCCGGCGGAGCAATGCAAAATAGTTCAAACCTCCCACGAATCGACGGAAGAAATACTTAAGGGGTGCAGGGGGTTTTGCCAGCTGAGACAGGTTCTTACTTTTCATCCACTCTCAATTATGGATTTGTGCCAGCAAGCTGAGCGATCGGCAATTAAGTCCATTACAACCCTCGCAATGGGGAGTGGACCCTACATATTGGAGTTAATTTGTATGAAACCGCAAGAAGGTGTGTTCCCTTTTTATGCGGAAACGCGGAATGTTTTAAGTGCCCAGTACAATTATTCTCTCGCCAAGCGGAGGAGGTTACTTCTGATGAATCTAGAGTTGCTTGCAGCAATCCCACAGTGCTCTCAATCTGACATAACAACAGACTACTCTTTATTATCAGGAATATTATAATTACCTGTTCAACGAGAAAAGCCACCATTCTACACCCTTCGCTCTCCTGTGGGTTCGTCCATATATGTTTCCTAAACTGTTATCCCCGGCCTCGTAAACCAAACCAAAAGGGCACTCATATTTTTACGCATCGACAACCATGCGGCCTTCCTCGAAAAAAGGATTTGGCCCTTATGGAGAACTCATCATTCTTCTCCGTTCGACCGTCGAAACGTTAACATACAGCGTACTATGTAGAATGTATTCGTGTCTACGTTATACACGCGGCCTTTATGTTTTTGTGCTATATATATATATATAGTATATATATATATATGAATATAAAATTCATGTATGTATATAATATATATACATGCATATATGCATACATACATACATATGTGTACGTGTACATATATGTACATATATACCTGTATACATACATATGTGTGCGTGTGCATAAATAAATAAATATATATATATATAAATAATATATATATATTTCTTCTTTGTATATATATATATATATATATAAATAATTATACACACACTGGCAGCTGTGAACCACCGCATGAATCATCACTACAGCTGTAACTGGATTTTATTTGTTTTAGACCCTTCTATGCATGTACTTAGACAGTTCCTTTGTCTGGGTGGCGTCTGTGAGCACACGAGTTAGCAGACACTTTGGACGAATACGATTCGATTTATGAGAGCTCTGAATTTATCATTCCTGCCTCCTTTGGATTTCTCTCGGTAGACCCCTCTCCTCCCCCGCCATTCCTAACACTTCCTCGCTTTTTTCCCTCTCCGTCCACTTAACTTTTTCCATCCTTCTCCACACCCATACTTAAAAACCTCCAATTTCTGCTCATCATCCTAGCTCAATGACCATGAACCCGCACAGTACATAACAAAACCAAACATTTTACCGAAATATATTGTAACTACAAATATAGAAAGCTGGTATTATGGATGCTGCATGCTTAGTGTGTATTCAACCCTGCCACACACCTTAGCGGCCCGGCGGCGTCCCCCGTAACCGAACCCAGGCACTCCAGTCAGTAGCGCGGAGGTCTACTACCCATGGGACTATCAGCCCGGAAAATCGAAGATCCTTGGTTCAAGTCCCAGCCAAGGAAATATTTTTACGCTTGCGGTCCGCTCGATTCCACCTCTCCCACCATTCCTGTGCTAGTCTTGTATCAGTACTATACCTTTTCCTTACATCTATTATCCATGTGAATATATATAATAAAATATTTATAAACAATTTTTGCGCTTGTAATCTGCTCGATTCCGCCTTCCCCACCTCTCCTGTGTATATATATATATATATATATATATATATATATATATATATATATATAACACACATAAATACATATATATACACATACATATATATTATATATTTCTATATGCACAGGAAAATCACTATTTATATTTTATAAATGTGTTTTGCTATTCTAGCTGGGCAGACCAAAGATTCCTCGCCGTTTGTTCCGGTTTCATGCAGGAGGATGTTTATGAAAATCTCCAACGTAACCGCTGGTGACATCTGGTTTTTATTCTTACACGCCAGATCTAATTGAGGGCACTATGAACGGCCTCCCAACCAACAGTGTGTTACTCTTACATCCTCCGATCTCTCACTTCCCCTAGAAAATCCACCGGAGGGACGACTGCGGTTTTATTAAAAATTTCATATATGCATTAGAAAATCACACGCGAGGAAATCCAAACAGGTGCATGCATTCGTGCATGTTCAGTTATGCGTGAATATTGAGGCGCCATTTTTCATCTTCTCCATCAATCTTATTTTCCTCTAAGCTCCTTTTTCTTTGAAATAAAATCTTTTGAGCACAACACCCGGAATCATCCTCTCCGGCTAACGGGTCTGTGAAACGAAGTTGTATGATTGAATGGCATCCGTTTGCAGATTCTCTTCCATCGTCGAGTTCCCGGAACACAGCGTCACGTGTTGCGATTGCAGATACTTCAACGCCAACGGCAATGTCATTACTTCCACAAACAAGAACATTTCAAGATTCTCCGACGCATATAGCTGCAATGAAACGCTTGACTTTAAAAATAAACTTAATCGAAGCTGGACGAAATACGGAACCAAAAGGGATTACATGAGGTCAGAATAAATTTATCAACAACAAGTAACGCGATTTCTCTTGATAAACGGAAACATGAAGGTGCCTTTTAAGCGTATCTGGGTCATGAGACACGCCTCGAAAACCTCACATCCTATCCCGATAACTTGACATACTATATTCCTTTCCACCAAATTCCATCAACTTCAAGTAATGAGGGAATAATTTCGGAGCCCCCGAGGCACCGTTCAGAATGGATTTCGCGGAATCATCATTTCGAGACATGGCTGCATTTTACATTACAAAGTTCAAACTACTACCTGGGGCACCAACAGTTGTGAAAGCGGTCAGATAATACATGTACTTGACTTCCATTATAGCCGAGGACTGCGCGACGTAAGGAGCCTTGAAGAGCCGACTCATTTCCAGACCTCTTGCTTCCCTGCATGGATGTATTTCGTAAAATCAAACACTGAAACGTTTCATGTTTGCAAATATTTTCAGAAGGCTATTTTCTTTAGTATTAGATGCTCACTTTCAACCGTTTAACTTTATGATATACGCATGAGCACATTTGTCCAGACGACCCAGCTGACATTTATTTTATTTTTCTATTGATATATACCCTAAAAACCCCCGCCAGGGTGAGTGGCAGTGGGTGAATACACACCAGAATAATTTTGCTCGAACATGACCCTACCGCGGTCGAACTATGTTATTATGATCCCCTATCGTTCGTGGAGAAAATGACATCTTACATATATCAGTTCTACACTTAATTTTATTCGCATGATCTCTCGTACCGAAGTACGATGGGGGTAACAATACATTTTCAACATCACTGCTAAACAGACCTCCTTCCAATTCATGCAAGTGTTTCAATGAGTAATTTAACATTCGCTCCGTGAGTGATTCCCAGCCTTGCTGCTCTAATATTTTGGATACGCTACTAAGTTTATCATTTCAACGTTTTAGAAATGTTGCTCCTCTACGCTGCACGCGATCCATTTCGGCAATTAATCCAACTTCGTGATGATCCCATTTACTTGCAGCATATTCTAAATGAGGCCTAACCAACGACAGATAACATTTCTCTTTGACCTTTTCATTGCATCTACCAAGTACTCTTCTAATAAATCCTAATTTTTGGTTAGCCTGTCAACGTATTGCCTGTATGTGTTTCACCCAGGAGAGATCGTGCTAAGAGTAACGGTAACGCCTAAGTATTTAATTAAGTCTACACATTCCATTTCGGTGTTTCCCAATAAAGTAGCCGTTCGGAGGGAAATTGCTCTTTTTCCAAAAATTTAGGACCACGCACTTTTTTAGGTTTAATTCTAATTGCCAAGTGTCGCAACAGCGTTGTATAGCATTTAGGCTATCTGACAAAGCTGCTGTTTCCTCAGGATCACGGATATCACGGTAAAACACTGCATTATCGGCAAATAAATGCACGCATCTTACTAGTGACTACGGAGTCAATGTTGTAAACGTAAAGTAGGAATAAAAGAGGTCCGATGACACTTCCCTGGGGAACACCTGAAGTAACTTCTACTGCATTGGAGCTAACTCCATCTATGGCCGCTCTTTGAACCCGAACATTTAAAGTCTTTTTTTTTTACCCGACCGGTTAAAGTAATTTAGTTACTAAAAGTAAGCTATTCGCAATGTGTACAACGGATAATGCATAAAAGTTATCCAGTCACCCCCTTACACGAGGCCTTTCGGTGGATCTCGAGTTACCAAATGTATGTGGAAATAGGGGAGTAGAAATAGAACGGCTGGAGACCTAACACCCCTTGCCACGTTCCCTTGTGATGAATAACGGGGTAGTGTATAGATGTTGACTTCTGCCGGAAGTGAAATGTAAATGGCGACAAAGTCATATCATGCGATATGGTCGAGGAGAATGATATCAGGTTTTGTCACCGTCCGATTCACTAATACATATGTACGTACCATCAAATGCATGTAACATTTATTTATCCGTCAACCGTCATATGAAAAAAGCTTAAGAAATTACAAAAAAACGACGACATTAATGAGATTATGAAGAAGATGCGCCGTTAATTTACACAGGTTGGGGGAAATTAATTATTATGAGTGGTTCAATTTAAGTATTTGTGTCATAGGTGAACGATATGAAAATGGGTAGAGTAGTACCTAATGTTATTGGGCAGAGAATTTCCTCAGCCAAAGAGGCAAATTAAACAAGATGGCAAATCATGGGTGAAGGGGAACTTGTTAGGGTAGGGCATGCTACTGACATCATTACGCAAATTGCACGCCTCGCGGGTCGATGAGCAAAAAAACTAATTTTTAGCACTTAAAATCGAAGCGCTCACATGATACGAGCGACGACGTTGCCATTAATTAGCATGAGGAAGGGCCAATAAGATACTTGAAAGGTACAATAAGTAGATTTCACATCACTTATACTGCATGTTTTTGCAATTAGAGAAGATTACGAAACATCACAATTTGTGAAACGTATGATCAAATGCAATGTATGGAAAAGGAGAGGACTTTTCTTCTCACGCTTCCGTATGAGGGATGGTTCATTCGGTCTCCTTTATAGCTAATGATACGTCTGGGAAGAAGTTAAATTTTATTTTACCACAACAGAACAGTGGGAGACAAAAAAATCATCCTCATTATCTAAAATAGATTTTATTCACTCACTGTCCTTTACGTGGAGTAAAATACATAATCTTTCCATACACATATATCTGCCAATGCCATCCATTCCTCACTTTCTAATGAAAACATATACAGTCACTTTAAAACATGAAAGAGAGAAATATTACGACAAAATATCTTTTAATGTGAAAAGCCGTCTGCAATTTGCGTTCCCGCGAGTATCAACTCGTGCCAGTTAACTAGAAAGTCAATAAAAGAAGAAAATTCTGGAAAATGGAAATCTTCGAAACATTTACCGCGGCCATTACGATGACAGGGATTTAAGTTTAAAACAAAAAGACAGGACCTCCTGTATTATCTTCGTATTCCTCTTTTGCTGGACAAAAATGGTTAAAAATCAGCTAAATCTTTCTTCTCATTGAATATAATTGGATTTCTCAGTCCCTTAGTAAGTACGATGCGACTAATTATGCGGCGAGATAATTTAGCCTGAAACGATATCGGAAATAACTGATATTATCTGACATTAACTGAAATGATTATTTCGTTGAACTGCAAACTATGAAAACTAATGATGATCAAACAATCACATGACGAACATGTCCGGTTGAACCTGGCTGGCAATTACCACGAACGACCACGTATGCCCTGACCAAGATTACAAGAAGTAGCTTTTCTCAGGAGTCCTATTCCAAGGAGGTATTCCCACGCCATCATTTCCCGTATGCGAAAAACTTCACACGACAACCTGAGGGAAAACCACGGAAAAGGAGGGTGAGTTCAGGCTTACGGTATAACAATTCACGAGTCAAAACTATTAATCTCTCATCACATTGCAGTAAAATAAATACCCCCTTGCAATAACTCGAGTATCTTAGTTCCGCGAATGCAACAATCATACGGGGAACTGAAAAAATCGCCTTAACCGAATGGAACTCGGAGGAAACTAACGTCAGCACCATCAAGAGTTTTTTAATATCCTTCCGTCTTCCAAAAAAACTCGATTTTGACAGCGACACTAATTTTAATAGAAAACTAGATAGCAGAGACCGTAAACTTGATTGGCACTAGGTTTGTTAATGGGAAGGGGAAGTAAAGCGAAGTAATAAGTAAGGGGAAAGATAGGGGACACACACTAGGTCACTTGGGTGTGTTTGGGAAACAGTGACCCACATATACCTCAATTACACACAAAAAGGCAAAATTATTAATTAAAAATAAAACAAACGAACAACAACTCGATCACTAGGGTGTGTTAAGTAATAACAGTCACTCTCGTGAATCGCATTCACACACACACACTCAGGGTTTACAAGGATTCCTCCTATGTCAGTGACCCGCATATCAAACTGATGAATACAAAATTATAAAACGAATGTAGACACGCTATCACTCATTAATTCAATCACTCGGGTGTGTTCCAAAACAGGGACCATTGCGATTCATTCATTCATCCATTCACAAGTACTCACTCGTTCAGGGTTTAATAGGATTCCTCGTATACCAGGGTGTCGTCTATAACACAGAAATAGCAAAACGAAATGATTTTAATTTGCCAAACGCAACATTGGTACCGGTTGTCGTTTCCGAAAATACCGAGTTCCTCCTCTCCGATATAGTATGGGTCATGTTGATAATTTTCGAGCATATCGTTATGGAACACATTCTGGTTTGCGATACGTTCTTGAAATTTACACCAACTCACGTATGCTGTTAAGTTAAGTTCATATGACACTTAATGTACTCGGGGTCAAAAATTCCATAATTTCTCCGGACCTACTCCTAAGAAAAAAAACCCAACCCTATAAATCCAAGAAACGCGCCGCGTTTTTCTAGAGATTACCTTGACTGCCGCATGGCCCTAAACTGAGAAGTCCGGTGTCCACTCAAAGAGTTGTTTATCCTGAGGGAAGAGAGAAAAAGCTTCCTCTCTCCCTCTTCCTCTCTTAGGGTGGACCATTAATGTCACACTCCTCTCTTCCCGAGGAACTGCGCGCGCAAAGAAGAGGTCCGACGCTTTTATCCACTGTGTTGCGAGTTTCGTGGGTGCAATCTTCAAAACGTATCCTCCCCGTAACAAACGATAACAATTTATCTAATCCTCCCCTTCGCTCTCCTCTCCATTAAAACTCGCGTCATCCCGCGGTTAAAAATAACTTGGCACGCAACTGCCTCCCAGGACCATTTGCGCAGAGATTCTGAGTTTTTGAACAAGCTGTAACATCTAATTACGTAGTTTATTCTTGGCTCCCCGGCAGAACTATACACGCGAGGCACGTATGGCACTGCCCCCATGTGCAGCGGTAAAATCCACGGAACAAGAAATTGATTCAAATCTGGAATTGTGACGCCTGCAGGAAAAATTAAGGCTTAAAGCAAATAGAAATGTTTATTAAGGCAAAAAAATTTGCCTATCTACCTACCACCTTCACGAATTCCGCCATTCTGAATGCCAGAGGAAATTTTTACTGAATATTTTAATTCGAATAAGTGCGTTTTTCACTTTAATTGACTTATTACAACGATAAAAATAAATACAGAAGTATTGATAAAAAAAGATTGGTTTGAGTAGCATCCAAAATTATCTCGTAATCAGTACGGGAAAACCGTGTTAATTTATTTGACTGCAAGGTAATTTAGACGTGAACTGACGAACCCATCCCTGTAGTTTAATACGACAATTCTGGTTGGCTAATTTAAGAAATCCGTCAAAGGGTAATCAATCTTGACACTTATCACGAACGCGGTGGAAAGCATCGGATTTGGTTAGCGCCTGGAAATCACTGATGCAGAATTGCAGTGTGTACGACTCGCGGGTTGCCTGTGCGAAAGGATACACGCGAGATGTGAAGATTCTGGCCTTGAGCATGGCATTCGAATACGCATTCCCATCGTGGAATGATGGGAGTGTTTCAGCTCTTAGGAAATCAAATTTCACCTCATTCCGTTTGCATTTTTACTGCCACAATTTTAACCTTGTCCCAGAAAATTTAATTTTAGCTGAAAGATAGACGCAACCAACAAAAAGTTAGTACAAAACGAACATGCAATTTTTAGAAGACGTCCTTGCAGTCCATTGATGTCACCATCTATGACAAAACCTATACAAAGACCGAACTGAATTTCCAAAAAAAAAAATTATTTCACTCCAGAGCAAAAATTGGTGACACTATCAGAATTACGAAGTTGTGCAGACGTCTATGAATCATTCGCTAATTTAATAAATTTGGAATGCGTTTATTTTTTAGTTACGGAGATATATGCGAATAAAATAGTCACTTTTGTTTCACGAAATCGTTTGGTGTAGCCACTCGACCTTCATTCAGTATGCTCCAATGCGACTGATGGAGGGAAAAATATCATGAAACTTGATTCATATAAATAATGCCCAAGAATTGTATTCCGTGGGTCTGACTCTGGAGCTTTTTTCTTGTGATCAGTCAATAACGAATCTCATGGAAACTAATGATATAAATGAGTCGAACGATCAATCAAATTTCTCATGACGACATAATTTTTCCAAACGATAATAATCCCAGAAAAAATAATACAATGAGATAAACGAAGGTGTAAAAATTAGCATGAAACAACTTTACAAGACCTTTGCACGAGCTACTCTGACTATGACCGCTGCTTTTATTTCTTGTTACCAATATATAGGTCCTACCTATACACCAATGATAAAGTTTTCGCAAACTATGGCAAATAAAAACCAAAGGATATTTTACATAATTAACTCTAAGATGAAAATATATCGATGGAATCAAATCTTTTGATATCATATCTACGTATTTACTGAATGGGTGATGCATCCAATTTAATTTAATTTGGATCTCGATATGACTATATTAACATGGGAGTGAAGCATAGCTAAGTCATGGCAAGCGAATTTGACTGATAGATTCATTTTATGTTAAACACTTTAATATTAGAAGTAGTCCATCAATTTAGGGTCGGTTTTCGATGGACTCACGCATTACACACTACGGTGTTCATGAGGCACAAAATATCCATCATTCATATAACCGCACTTATTGAAAAAACTCATGCTTTCTACATTTCTCATTTCAATTAAATTTTATTTTTATTCCTGAAGTATTCTTCAATCTATCACCGTCCTCTCATTACCTCAAAGTATCGATGTATCTCCTGCACCCGATTGTCCTGCCTTCTTCGAATATCTCCCAAGAGCCGTCCATCTATCCAAAGGACTCAGTTGTTTGTTCACTTTTCCGTTCATTTTATTTTTCCATACTCTCCACAACCACATCTCGACAGCCTGATACTTACGCTTAAACAACCTCTAAAACGACTAAGTTTCATTTCCACACAAAAAGTATTGTGCATGGCTTTCACTAGTTCTGTACATGACAAACTTCATCGTCTTCAACTCCAACCCCTTCGTTAACACTTCTTCATCTAACGCATTTCTTTTATTTTCCCCTACTATTATGGTGCCCGACAAAACATTTTCAAAAAACGTGAACAATTCTAGTTCCTTTAATTAAATGTTTATCTTAAATGAATGATAACAAACCGAAACGTTGAAATAAATATCAATTATTATTAGGTAATCTACCGGTTAAGGTAGGTTTTTAGATGGACACAGCTACTAAATAAAACATTTTATTACTCCTAACAAAACACAAAAACCAGCATCCTACTCTATATCAGGTCCCTCTTCATCTCTGAGTACTTCCTTCCTCCCTTCATCCCGTCCAACATCCCTATCCTGTTCCTTCCCTTTCCTCGTTTGCCTAACATTCTCCCCTCTATTACAGTCTTCAACATCCCACTGCCGGTCAATACCCCCTTCAGCCACTTTTCCTGCCTACATAGGATTTCTCCCAACAAACCCCTCTCTTCGCCCACCATACCAAGTACTTCCTCATTTGTTTTCTTCTCTGTCCATTTCACCTTCTCCATTTTTCTCCACACCCACAATTCAAAAGCCTCCAGTCTACGTCTATCCTCCTGCTTCAATGACCACGTTTCCGCACCGTACATAGCTACGCCCCATATCAAAGTTTTTAGAAGATCAATACTGGGAAATATTTCGGCACATAGAGAAATATCGAATGCACTATCAATTTGAACTGCCTCAAATGAGTCGGGAGTTCGAAAAAATGTATGATCAAGTTTATATATGAACAATTTTGTGATATTCTCCGGGATCAAGGCTCCGGGCTCGGCGAATAACCGCTCCACATCTCCAAGTCCTGGCCTACATAATTGGCGGCGTTTAAACGGATTATGAAAGCATTCCTTCAGCTGGAGAACAAATGTATTGCGTGCGTATGAGAGAAGTATTGTGCGTGGGGAGATTCCTGTGGCGATCGCATAAGCTTTAACGATAGTCATTGAATGGCAATTTTATGCCATCCAGCCTTTCCTTTCCTGGATTTCAATGGAGGAAAATTTTCTCGTTCCCATTCTGCATCGATCGTTAAGCTTCCCCGAGACCGAGAATATGAAAACCCACAAACTCTTACGCCAACTCGCTCACACTACCATTGTTGTCCATTGGCTGCAACAACAGTCCGCATTTATTTAATGCGCTTGTTGAAATTTAATTGGAAATAATGGCTTTCTGCCCACTGTAATCTAAATGCGGGAGTGGAGTCGTAATTTTTTAAGTCCTCTCTCCCCCCTCCCCCCCACACACACAACACAAACACAGACATAACCACCCGCTCGCTCCCTCGTCACTATCGCTCGCGCGGTGTTGCGAAACGGAAGTATGAGCTCATTTGTTCTTTTCTCGGTTTATCGACGGCTGTGCAGGAGCAAGCCTGCGCTTAAAAGGAGGAAAAGTGAGCGCCGCCGCGTCCGGAGCTCACAGACTGCGCGTTGCCTTGGTTATTTCATCACGACGGCATTCAGATCTCTTTTCATTCGTCTCACCTTCGCCTCTCGGATAAACTGGGAGGAATTCTTGCCAGCGAGAGGAAAGAGCCCCGGCGTCGGGGTTCCCGTTCACTCTCAACCACGAGCGAGAAGGTGGGAGAGTTCCCGGTGGTGGAAGGGGCGAGCAGGAACGAAAAAAAAAGAAATTGGCGATTGACTCAAGTGCAATGATTACGCTGCCAACGCGCGGATGGATGGCGTGATTCCATTTTGCGACTGCGTGAGAATTTTTCGGCGCTGTATTCGTCAAAAGCGGCTCGGGAGGGAGGAATCGAGGAAATTAGAATGGAAACTCGAATATATATATATATATATATATATATATATATATATATATATATATATATATATACATACCTGTATATATGCATATATATATATGCATATTATATATATATATATATATATATATATATATATATATATATATATATATATAAATGTGTGCGGCTGGCAAGAGCTACGGGAAGGGAGATGATGAATAGGAGAGGGCCGACCAATTAGTCGGTCTGGTGAGTGCGAGGGAGAGAGAGAATGCCAAACGAATACATTTCCAGCCTTCGCCATGCTTCCCTTATCTCGTAAGCGGTGAGTTATAAGGGTTAACCGATTAACCGGATAACGTCACCACTTTATCCGATTAACTGCCCAACCCGATTAAAACAGGTCGCCGCGGACAGATCGCTGTTGCGAGCGCCCACCGCAAACATAAGCAAGGCTGAGTGGGCGAATCGCGGATTTTAAAGGGCTGCCCAGTGTCTTTAAATGTTCTTTAAAGTATCTGTCTATGGTCGGCTTGCAGCGGACAGTTGATGAAGATGCATCTTTCCTTAAATGAAATAATTGTGGAATTACTGCAGCATACATACGTTTGTTTCTGCACAGAAACGCGGCATTTCTTTTGCCTACCTTTTTCTCAATTACTCAATTTATTGATGACTTTTTTTTCTGTCAGAATGAAATTTGTCGTTTCTTCCCAAGTCTCAAAATGTTTAGGCCTCGGCTCACTTACAAAATCCTCAAAAATTCCTGACTAAAGCCGCTCTCTAGGGTCAGTCTTTCCGTGCAGTTCGCCCAACGGGTTGAAAGTAACTAGTTGAGAGCCTTTAATTGGAAAGAATATCTCTCGACCAATAGAAACATTCAATGTTTCAGCCACATATTCAAATCGGTTGTACCCACTTAACCATACGATTGTTTAGTTAGAAAACTGTTGCAAATCACGAACAATAATAGTTATCGAGTGAATTCCACGGCTCAACAAATTTTCACATAAAAAAGTTGAACGATACACCTTGCTGAACAAGATTCTGTAATGATGGGTTTTATGCATGAGAGCCGTAATACCATTTCGTTGGTTGAAATGATAGTAAATGCGCGAACCACAAAATTCCAATCTCATTCTTTACCAAGAAAAAATACGAGGCTTAGTCAATAAATAACTTGCAAAACTGAATAGAGGCAATAATAATCAGAGTAACTTTCTATTTCACTTTACTAAATATTCACCCTGAACATTCAGACACTTATCCCATCTCTTCACAAATCCTCGACAGCCAAAGATGTTTTTTATCGAGGTCGCAGTCAAATAGTAACCTCTTGGACTAGGGTATCATCATTGTCAAAGCTTTATCCACCCGAATGTTTTTAGGGGCCCGAACAGATGAAAATCACTGGGGGCTAAGTCGGGAATGTACGGTGGATGATCCAACCGTTCCCAATGAAATGTTTGTAACAGTTCTTGCGTTTGTCTAGCTGACGTTTGCGGCTTATTTATTGACTTACCACCGTATGTTTTATTTTTTTCGCGTATGCATAGTGAATGCGCACAAACTAATGCTTTAATATTGAACACACATCTATACGTTTGGCAAAATGTAATGTAACGACAGAATGGAGACGGAAAAGAACGAAATACAAATTTCGTGAGCGCACGCTAACTACTACTCTGTTTTCAGACGCTTTGGAGGTGACAGGACGAGATGAAGAAATTAAAGTTACACCCAGATATCCGAGCTTTCTCGCTCCAGCGATTAAAACCCATGCACGACATAAGTTGACTTAGCATTCATGATACATCGGCAGACCTTCCGACTGAAGCGATGAAGTCTGAAGAATCCCAAGTGATTTCGATGAAGCCAGAGATGAGGGGCGTAGCATTCCTTCAATAATCCTGTCCAAAGTGTTCTGCCCCTTCCACGAGACCACTCGGTAAAAAAAAGGGAGTGGGTTTCCATTGACCGTGACGTTGGAAAATCCCATCTCGAGGGAAAATTTCAGAAAAGAGAAAATAGCATGACGCTAATAAGCGCATTCATTTAATGGAAAGACCATGTTTTTCCAAGAAGCAGAAATAATTAAATCAAGCTTAATGAATACCAGCAATACGCCAGAACTTTTACCCGGAAAAATGACCAGCATATTCGAGGAAGCCGGCCAATCAAATTTTCAACTGTAATATTGTCCATTGCGAAGAATGGCTTGTAATATGATGATTGACTAAAATTGTGTATTCGTCTAGCCTAATAAATTGGATTCCAAAAACAACCACCAAATCATGATCCTCCGCCGTCAATGAGGAGAACGGCACTTTTGGCCGTAATGTTGTTTAGCGGAAATGCAAAAGATGGTTACAGCTTACGAAAGGAGAAATCGCTAAAGGGAATGAATGAGATCGGAATTTTGAGGTTTGCTCATTTACTATCATTTCAACCTACGTATTAGTTGACCCTCCATTGTTCCCGGTCACATTTTAGAGCTCTCTATGAAAAGTGCGCCACACGCGCCAAGTCTCCGTGCATCATGGAAACACTCGCGGCTGGGTTTTAATGAAATTCGTGGGGCAATCGTGCGAGATGTTTACAGAGGAGTTAATGAGAACCTCTATTATTTCCACCACGAGCTCAATTCAACCAACAATCAGAAACGAGTTACTCATATTGGCGTGAATGAAAGAGCGCTCAGAGTAGGCAAACATCGGTGAGGAATCCATATATTAGTATATTTAATTCATTTGACTTCTAAGGCTTATGGTAGGTATTGTATGGACACAAACTGGACACCGCTACGTTTCTAAGCCTCACCAAACAACATGAAACCCCAAACTACAAAAACACTTCCTTCAATTTAGCTACATTCAACCTACATTCTTCATTCCGTCCAACATGCCAATTCTTTTCCTTCCCCCTACCTCGCTTCGTCCTCCCCACTATTAGTCTTCAACATTCCATCGCCAATTAAAATGCTCTGCACCCACCATTCCTGCTTCCTTTGGATTTTTCCCAACAATTCTCTCTCTTCCCCTACCATGCCTAGTGCATCTTCGTTTGTTTTCCTCTCCGCACATGTTACCTAATCCATCATCATCCACATTAACTTTTCAAAAGCCTCCAATCAGCGTTTATCATGCTGCTTCCACGACCAAATTTTTGTGGCGCATTAAACCACCCTCCATAGGAACGTTTGCATTGATTATTCCTTTACACCCTCACGCAACATTCCTGTCATCGACTTCCCCCTTGTGATAATTTCTTCGCCCAGCGTAATCCTTCTAAATACGTGTACTTCTCAATTACTTGTACCATCATCGTCCAAAACACTTCAAAGATAAGTTTATTAGTCTACCCTATCCAGTTGATATCCTCCTATTTTAATGTTTACTTTAGCCTCCCTCTTTCACGAAAATCTCACATCCTTGGTTTTGACTTAACCAAACTTAATATCACTGTCATATATTCCTTTTTTATTGTGATAGCCTCTCTCCCCAATGCCATTCTACCATCTTGGTCCTAAACGCTTTTAAGATACGTAAACCATTCCACCTACTTTTCGCACTCCTATAATATTAACTTAGATTTCCTGTTTCTCGGAGACATCATAACCTTTGTTATTCCTACGTTGATTCTAATCTCATACCTACAGGTACCTGTATCACAATGGTTTTCTAATACTCTCAACAATTATTGGCTGAATGGACAATTAAGCTTATCGTAGAACCCGATATAAAAAACTTAACGGAAATTGTTATTGCCAATGTGGAGGGATGCCATAACAACAGGAAAGAAAATGAATTGTCACAATTATCCCTTCCCAGTCGTCTTTCACGATTTCTCGGAGTTGCAGCACAAGATATGTTGCATATAAGTCGGATCAGACTTTTTATCGGAAGGAATGTTGCACGAATACTTGGTCCCTGTGAAATACACTCCCGCTGAGCTAAGATGCTTTTGTCATAGATAATTTTATCCGTCTTATCTCCATTTACCTCGCGCACGTGCACCCTTTATTAAGCCAAGGTTCCTTCCCTCCTACCAAGTTTCTATCCAATCCATCATGTCTTAAGGTATGCACCACCCGACTCAACCTTCTCTTACGCTAATATCCTGTCAACTAAGGTCTTTTTCACTAATCTGCTTACTTTGTCGTCTCTTGCTTTCACCACCGCATTCCGCCTTCAGCATTGGCATCTTGCACCGGGTTCATGCTCTGCATTGGGTTTCTTTTTCAATGTTCCAGTAATAAGGCCCATAAAATATAACACACCGTGCAATTTTCTCACCTACTCCTTCCTTGCCTTTTACCGTATCTTCTTCGTGGGCGGCGATATCATGGATCCTTTCTCGTCTGGAGTAGTATATGCCCTAGTTGTGCGGTAAACCTCCTCGAGGCTCTACAGCTCCATTCGTCCGGGGAAGAGTGAAAGATTCCACATTGATTGTAATTTCTACTACCATTAGTGAAATACCTTCACTCCTTTATACCGGAATAATTCAATCATAAAATACGTCGACTTCGTAATAGTCCACACAATTTCATGATCAAATGATTGGGAGTCAATAAAAAGTGCCGGATAGGACGAAGTTCGATTGATTTCATTATTCCTTTTCCGTAATGCAAAATCTGCAGTCCATCTTCGACATTCTAATTATTTCTTTCATATCGACTTTCATGTGTCATTAAACCTCAATTCTGGAGTAACTACATAAAAATCCCAAAATAATTTTCACCCGAGATCGATTGGAAGTATGAAAATAGCCGGGGAAATTCCACCTGTCGCTAAATTAAAAATTAATCATGCTTGACCACGTGTTAAATAAATTTTGATTCAATTTTTTTTAATTTCATGCTAAAAACTTTGTCAATAGATGATTAAATAAACTAATTATTAAACCTGGCCGGGATGATCCAGTTATAAATGTCCTGGCCAATAAGGCACTAACGAAAAATGGGAATAATGTAATAAGTTGCGACGGACTTGTGCTCTTGTGCGTATGACACATTTCGAAAATTAAAGGCTTATAATAGTTGTAAGTAAATTCACTCGCAGGGCTTTGTTAGACAAAAAAGAAGAAATAGGGAGGATGTGAATCTCTTAGAGATGAGAATTAATATTGCGCTAATTCGAGAGAACTCTAGTAATACGAATAGAAACGAAAACATGTTAAGGAGTATAATCAGATTTTACTTGGCGATAGCAAAAAAAACAAGAATTTTTAATGAATGATTATCGGTCAAAAATGCAACCAATAAAGAGAGAAGGCATAACATTTAAAAACCAATCACATTCACTTTAATCGGCCATGTTACAGCAGGATTAGATGGAAAAAGAAGCTCTTGAAATATATGACCGCTTTAATTTACTTCACTGCACAACTTACGTGGTTAGAGTGTTGTCATGATTATTTACGAATTCCGCCATAAATAAATTTCTGACATGAAAGTAATTCTAAGCTCATGAAAACGAACATCATTCAACAAGCCCAACTTATTTATGTCGGAAAGCAGTGAATGAGACGGATTAGAAAGTAATCTTTGAGCATTGCAAGAAAGGTGAATCCATTCCCTCGAGGCACCCCGGACAACGAAAGACACATGCGTCCTAAACGTATCTCAGAAATCACTCCCAAGAAAAGTGGAAAAATTACCGGAGCAGAAGAAAATTCCAAGACCAGACGCCTGGATTGCTTCCCTGAAAGCCAAAAGGAAACATTTCTGCAATCGTCTTCGTAGAACCTTCACGGACGCGCAAGTCACGGACTCATTTAAGACTGTGCATCGTGGTAAAACCTCGTAAAGGAATTTTTTGCAGAGCCTAGAGACAAACGAATGCGTAATAGCCATCAACCTTTAATCAAAGGGGAACCTTCGAACCAAACTGGAGTTTACTGGAAGTTACAAATTAGCCAGTTTCCGAGTTATATTCAGTGAGAGAGAGAGAGAGAGAGAGAGGAAACATCTGACGTCATCACATAATTAATTTGCAAAGAAACGAAATGCGTATTACGCATTGCTGGCATTTAGAGATATTAAAGCGATGATAAGACAGACAAGGAAATATATTACGTTGAGCCACTATGGTCGACGATTAAACGATCTTGAAATTCTGCCCCTTCTTTCTCCATCAGACCAGAAAAAAGGGATAAACCAGTTTGAAAATACTATTTTAGAATTTTATTTCACTACGTACGGGTTGAAAGAATCATTTAAATTTTCCACTACACATCCCTCCATAATTCGCATTCTGCCACAATTTACTTCAAGGTCTATGGAACTAGGTCCTCTTTCAAGCAGTCTACCCACCTTCCACACTTGTCTCCCTTCAATCCTTCTCCCTTCCACTTCCATCTTCATAGTTATACCATCTATGTACATAGTTGTTGTCCCTCCTCATTGCACGTCCATACCAAGACACATCCAAGCTGGGCATACGCCACCGTATTCTTTTCTTTGTCAAACAAATCGTAGCTCAATCAACGCTTCACTCATACGCTTATGCCTTCCAATTAATCATGCTTCCAAATCCTCGTCAATCACTACGCACTCCTTTTTTCAATTGGCCCAATTATCACACATTAACAGAATTTGGTAGGGGTTGGAAATACTCACACTATCAGGCGTTTATCAACATAGAATATCAATGCGAGAATTAGTTTGTGGAAGGGGATTGACTCTCCAAACCATCCAGTTCCCTGCCAATATCTTCATAATCTCATGGCTCCTCACACAGACCTTTTCCATGGCTTCAACTTCATAATTCAACCTTAGCTTTCCTCTATAATTCTAACCCTTTATTCTTCCTTCAGTTGTGGTATTCAGTGAGCTGCCGTCCAATGGGGACGCTAATTTGTGGAAAAGCTTTTAATTTCATCGGGATAAATTAAAATCACTCCTTTAATTTCCAACTTTACTTTCCTTTCATGGTTTCTGCTCCGCGTGCCGTTATCAGGTTATATATGGTCTTGATAAAGGTACGCGGAGCCGAAGCCATGGCCGTCGGTTGAACGAAAGGAGAGACGAAATTTACCTCAGGGAATGGTCGAGCACGTGCGGCTGCACGTCGAGGCAATGTCGGTGATCCACACGGTGAGCGATGGGACAGCTAATTGGACGGTTGTGGAAGCTATTGGAGCGAATGGGATGAGAGACGAGGAGATGGATGAAGAAGCGGATGAAGCAGACTCGAATTCATTTCGCACAGGGCGAGAAAAAAAGGAATGCGATTGCAATCTGTCCTCAAAACAATCGTGTTCAGCTCACTTTTTGAAGTTTACAACGTCTCTTGATCGAGGCAGAACATCCTTCGAGAAGAAAGACTTCGCTTTTCCATCAAGGGACAATTTTTTAAATAGTTATCGATGCTTCTGCCCTTTATGAATGTTCTGGTAGCTATAATTCCGTCTCCTTGAACTCCCTCATCGCTAAAAAAAATATCTCGATGCATGCCGTATCTCAATAACAACATTTCATGTTCTTACACCTCTGAAAAATAAAGCAAAATCATTCAATTCAACATTATTTGAGCATGCATTAATGTTTCAAAGCATATGCATACGTAATTGCATCTTAAATTGATAAGACTGTGGTAAATGAAAAAAAATAGCTTTTTGTGGAGGAATTTCAAGTGAAATTCCACAATCATTAAACAGAAATACTGCATGTATTCTGTAAAATAACTATTTTAAAATTTCTACTCATTTTATAGGATTAATTTCATTTAATAAATTTTACAGGATGAATTTTATTTAATGAATTTCATCAGAAAGTGCTCGTGAGAATGTTTCTGGCATTAGAATAATCCAGTGGTTGAATAATTAAGGTCACAAAATATAAGGAAATCAATTGGAGGGTTCTGGGAGATTCACGCACCCTGTTACAGTCGTTTGACTCGTGAAAGCGCGATTCACATCGAAGCGATAGCATCGCCATGAATTGCGCGAAGTAAAATTTAACGCCATTTTTTTCCGTAATAATTTTATCTAGCGCTCGTTACATAACCGTATTCGTCGACTGATCTGCATTGTGACCAAAGCTAATCCACGACTAGAGACACCTTGCAAGTGCATTTGTAGCGCTTCAGATGGATGGATTTCTTTATGACCGTCGCAAATCAACTGAGGGTGCAGATAAACTCCGACACGTACCGTTGCGGGGAGGCGGTAGGCGACCATCACTTCACTTCCCTCTGGGTGACCCGAATTCGCGGACACTCGAGTGTCAAGGCCACGGCAGCAACACACGGTAACTTGTCAACCACCACCCACCGCCGTTCTCTCTCTCCCCGGGGCGGGAGGGTCGGGCGGGGGAGGAAGGTTTGCGGGCGACAAGAGGGAAACAAATAGTCCAGCCGGTGGCGCACAGGGTATTGCCACACCTACTCCTTCCCTCCCACCTTCGTCTTCCCCGCTTAACCCTCAGCAGAGCCTCAACAAACCGTCGCCGATACTATAACGCATTTGACGCTGGCTTGGATGTACCGTGGAGATGTTGATACTTGCGTCAACGAAAATACGGATTCCCGCGAGTGAGCTATCCGTGAACGAAAATATTCAGGA
Source organism: Hetaerina americana (assembly GCF_022747635.1). Lineage (NCBI taxonomy): Eukaryota > Metazoa > Arthropoda > Insecta > Odonata > Calopterygidae > Hetaerina > Hetaerina americana. The sequence goes on along the minus strand of NW_027286985.1, from coordinate 33,146,526 downwards.
AAAATCGTTTCCGTGTTTGCCCACGCGATGATTTACACGATGAAAACAATTACGATAAATGTTTTCCGTTCGAGGCGAACAAAATCGCACCTATTTGTAAATCATACAACTTCCACGTGGTAACGTAATCGTTTAAAAAACAAAATAAAAGGGCAAAAGATTCATGCAAGCTGTTGCGGTATTTGTGAATGACAAATATGAATCACTGATGACGAAGCACCCGTCTTTTCGGTTCAACCTAAATTTAAAAAAAAAGAGAATGTGAGTATGGATGAATTAAAGATACCCTGCGTATTAAAATCCCCTTGAACAAAATCTAATGCATTTCCCAGAAAGAGGATTCGCGGTAGCGTAGTACACAATATCATAGCCTAGTTACCGCTTTGTATCTCAGATGTTTACCACTTTCATGGACGTGCGTTTAACAAAATAATCTCAATTGTGAAATAACAAAACTAACGGAAATCGTAACTGACGCATTATTATATCACAGATTCTAGCCCCTCGAGAGAAATGACCAGATTTTTATAGAAAAAAGGTTGGGCTTTCTCTTCTATTCATCGGAAATTCTGCTGAGTACATATGATCCTTATTATTATTAATACGAACTTATATATATATATATATATATATATATATATATATATATATATATATATATACACATATATAGGCCTTAAAAACCTTATTTCTGACCACAATCCCTTGGCTTTATAACTAGAATGGTTTCGTATCACTTCATCATATCAATGAAAAAAACTACAACAAATGCGACCGACCACGATATTTTTAACTGGCTCCGCGATGATTCACGACCACGGAGTAGCCTCTACGTCCCGCAGCGGGACATCTTGACGGCAGCTGTCGCAATAGTATCGCACCAAAGAGCGCGACTAATCGAACGTAGGCATCGAGTGAGTTTGGAGGCGTTGCGAAAATCACTGCATACACTGAGAATGAAAAGCAAGGGGGAGGGAGAGACCGAAAGCGGGGGGGAGGGGGGCAAAGGACGGCGTATCGCGTGCCGCCGGTGACATAGGGCCGCACTGTCCCCGCGTGCGAGAACTCGAGCGGACAGTGCCGATGGGAAACGCCAGCAAAAAGGACAGGGGAAAAGAGCGGCGGAGGCGAAGTGAGAGCGAGGGAAAAAAAGGCGGAATTGAGTGCCGTCCAATGAATGCCGCACTTAATGAGCTCCACGGAGAGTACCATCGAAGGAATAAAAAGCTCATGAATAAAGGGCATGAATTTTAACAAATGAAGTTCAAGGTGCACCATTTGAAGCATGGAATAAATAAACACGGGGCATAATGAGGATAAGAGTATACGACACAGAGGTGGATGATGGATGGCGGAGAACGGTTGAATCGTTCAACGGTTTGATGCGGGGATTTTATATGCCATATTATCACAATTCAATTCACAAATATCGAAAAAGCAAACGCATCACCATGACCAAATCTTGTCTCCACGCCAAAGTGCAAGGGATACTGTCATCAGTTCGAGAAATCGTAATCCGTAATACCAATATATATGAAATACAATGGAAATTAATCTTGTCGAAGAGAATAAAATCAAGAACTAATTTCAATAACTTAATTCCTTCTTTAAGTCCTAATACTTCAGTGTAAATTAAGTAAATGGAAATAATAAGACATGAATTGACTGAAAATTGCAAATTAGCCAATATATAGGCAATATTGGTAGGGCATAGCAGTCCAGTGGGTACAGCATACGATTACTTACTAGATCTGGCTTCGACTCCGAACTCTGAAACTGAGTGCCTCAGCTTCACCCTAGCTGTGGGATTTTTCGTGTACTCGGGTAATGAATATATACGAATGAATATATATATATATATATATATATATATATATATATATATATATAATATTTAAAGTATGTATGTAATATATAATTTTGGTGATGAATATATGAATGTATAGAAAAAATTTGACATCATTGAATGCATAGCTAAGTTTTTGATATTCATACTGAAAAGGAACAGAAGTAGTATTCCACAATTTTATTGAACTGAGGCGCGAAGCGTTTCAATACTCTTTAGCAAACCTATCTGAAAAATGACAAACACGCACATGGTTTATTAAAGCTAAGAAATACACTTATTCCTGGCTCGAACTCCACCATTAACAACGTCAAGGGTTTTATTTGATACTCCTCCTTTCCTTTATCCCGTCTCTACCACACCAAGATCATCCACTTCCCCATTCCTTCCCGTAGCCTACACCCTATTCATCACCTCACCGTTCTCCCCGTGCGAGGACCATTATCCAGGGACGGTCGGGTTCAGGAGACTCAAACACATGTCCCTCCCCCTTTCTCCTACTTCTACAATCCTTTCATCCTTTATTAGCTAAATAATCCATAGAAGCATCTGTAAATTCGCTTGAGTGTCGTAAAACGTGCCATAGGACTCTTTTTTCTAAATTACTAAGTTCTTTTTCATAATGGAAAAGCGTGAATGACACGCAATAAGGTGGGAAATTCAACATTGCATACTTTTTCTCCGATTAATCATGTAATGACTATTTACTTTTTCCATTGCATTTAAATAATCAACACGACAGCAATCTAACCGAAGTTTGATTTGATAGATGAGCCCCGCAGCGTTTGAATTTCACAGTTTTAATAAAGAAGGTCCATTTATTTCCACGTGTCACATATCCCACCAACAAGAAGTATCAAGTATCAGACTATCTTATGGTTAGACGAAGACTTAGGACCATCATAATCACACACACGTATTTTCCCAGAAGCGGCTGCAGACTCAGATCATAATTTAGTACTAATGAAGCGGAACGTTAGATTCAGAGGAATTAACAGGGTGGATGGATAAGGAATGAGAACGTAAAAACATTAGCCAAGACGAAAATAAAGAAATAACAAAAGGCTTAAAGAAAACCATGACTGAAGAAAGGAGTTGGATATTAAAGAGAAAAATGGGATATCGAAAGCAGCAAATGAAACTTTATCGCAAACGAGCATGGAAGCCATTGATTATTGACGAGAAAGCGAGAGACTAGGAAGTAGGCAGAAAAGCAAAAAAGTCCTTATTACACAGTACATGAGACAGTAAGAGAAGAATGAAGCGGGTCAAGTGTACCTTAAGACAATTTGGATTGGATAGAAACTTGAAAGGACGAAAGGAACCTTGATGAGATGGATAAAGTTTTCTATGAAAGAAGGCGCATCTAAGCTTAACGATCATGTATTTCACAGGGGCCAAGTTTTTGGGCAATATTTTTTCCGAAAAAAGTCTGATCCGACTCGTATGCAACATACCGCGTGCTACAACTCCGAGAATATTGCACAACACTAATGGGAATGGATAATTGCGACAATTCATTTATTTCCTCTTGCTAGGGCATCCTTCTAACTTGGTGATAATAATATCAGGAATTTTTTTATTCTTGGTTCTATGATCAAGCTTCAATTAGACATTACGCCAATCTCTGTGGAGAGCGTTAGAAAACCAGTGTAATAGGAACGACTTCAGAATCAACGTAAACAAAAACAAGGTTATTAGGTTTTTGAGATAGACGAAGGCAAATATTAAAATAGGATGGCATGAACGGGATAGGGTAGAATAGTTTACTTATCATGGAAGCATTTTGGACGTAGATGGTTCAAGTAGTTGCGACATAACCGTAAGAAGAAGAGTTGTGTTAGGTTAAGAAGCTTACCCAAGGAGTGAGTTGATGATGACAGGAACGTTGAGTAAGTATTTTAAGGAGAGATTAGCAAAATTTTGGTATAGAGCGTGGTTTTGAACAGAACAGAAATTTGATATTGGCAGATACACGATGAACGCTGATGGAGGATTGCGAATTGCGGATGTGGAGAAGGATGGAAAAGGTGAAGTGAATTGAAAGGAAAACAAACGAGGAAGTGCCTAGCATGGTGAGGGAGGAGAGAGGATCGTGGGGAGAAATCCAAAGGAGGCAGGAAAGATGGATGCAAAGCATTTTAATTGGCGATGGTATGTTGAAGGCTGTGATAGAGGGGAGAAAAAAGACAGGCATGTTGGGCGGAAGTATGCAAATGAGAGGAAAAGTTCTTGGTTGACGGGATGACAACGTAAGACGTGTTGAGGGAGGGTTCTCTCTCGTTCACATCCTAGATCTTCAGCACCATTATCACTTTTTTAGGCACCGATATCTCCCTTGCCAACATCCAATTCCTCACCTCAGTTCATATTAAGCCCACCAACCACTCAGAGTACCTTCATTTCAAGAGTTGACACTCCCCACATACTAAACGGGCAATCCCTTATTCACTCTCGGACCGTTCCCATCGCAATCTGAATAATTATTCATTACTTGACCGTCAATTAAATTACCTCGAAACCTTCCTCCCTTCTGAAACGTGGACATCCGCCTTCCCTCCTTAATCATCGCGTCATTCAATCCTCTTCCCAAACACAACACGCCGCAAATTCAACGCCAAAATCTCTTCGAACCTCGGCATTACTATCTTCCCGGGAATTTGCAAGGTTAACCAATTAGTATAAGACTTTTTCACCACCCTTCAGGACACTGCACAATCTCCTTAAACCTTGCTTCTAAATGCCCCACTACCTCCCACGGGCGACAGGTCAAACTTACTAAACAACATTCTTGGTCATCACCCCCCTTCAAACGCAACTGCCTCCTACGAGTCTAGTCCCTCGTCATCGTCCACGTTGTAAAACATGGCCCTATTATTCACCCCCTTTCCGTTTTCACCTCTCCTTGGCCCCACCACCGGTCCCAGCCCACTTTACATTTCACCATGTGGCAAACACACATAAAAAAGTCGTATAGCTATTACACTGTAACCAGTGCCCCTCCCTTTGTGTAAGTGTAACATATACCCTCGTATTCATTCGTATAAACTACTACTGAGCATTTTCCTCGCAAGCACCGACTCAAAAAATGCCCTTACGACAACCTTTCATTCGATAGTTCTTTTTCCGTTTCTATCCTTCATGTCCTCTCTGCCGCTGCGTCGAGTGCATCGCTAAAAAAATACGGAATTATCAATAATTTGGTTACTTAAGTACAATAGGATGCTTAAGCACACTCTACACACCATGATTCAACAATCTTCAATAAACAACATATGTCCACTGCTTCAAACGTTCGCCAAATCCTTAATTAACTGAACATCCTTTCCTCACATTGAATTTCGTTTGAATTTTCATATTATCATTCCGCTTTCAAGTTAAACCTCGCTCCTGCCCAATTCACCGTGGCCAAATCCCCTTATTTCTCTACCCCCGCACACTTCTCCCCTCTTTTCTCCTAACCTCCATTTCACCCCTCCATGCATCATCCACAGCAGAAAAGTACATCACAAATCAATTTATTCCTCATCTGCTGATAAAGGGGCTGCCTCCTGGCTTTAAAACCTCCACCGTCCGTGAATTCATCGACAGTCTTATTCTAATTCTTTTATGCCCGGTTTCATTAAGTCTCGTTAAATCCAATCGTTAGGTAATGTGGAGGTTAACTTAATTTGAAGATTACCGAAAGTTCCTAGTTTATGAAAAAATGAGATTGCTCATTAGTGAATGCGAATACCGTAGCCTTTCTAACATCATCTGTCAGTTACTGAGTTATTTAACGGTCATAAAACTTAGTTTTGGTCTTAACCAGAGGTTAAACTTAGCTAAACGAGACATTATGAACCTGGCCTTCGTGTCCCTGGTTAAGTAATATAATATATATATATTTATATATATATATATATATATATATATATATATATATATATATATATATATATAAATTTGAGTTACAACTCGCTCTTACCCTGATGAAGGTGACTGAGAGCACCAAAATACTGTCGTGGATGAGTGTTTTTTCCTTTCTTTTATATGTAAAAGTATTCCTTTTGCATAAATATGTATGCGGATTATATCTATAAATACTTGATACTTACATGCCTATCTGCACCATGCAATAATGGCTCTGTTCCAGGGAAGCTTTAAATTTAACCTCGTGGACAAAAATGTAGATGGGTTAAGATTTTCTTGTGTTATGATCCTGTGTCGTGTGAGGGAAGAACGAGTGCTCGAATATGTCAACAATGGTAACTAATCTCTCTCTTTTAAATCCGGTGGTCCAATCTGCCAATGTAAAGTGTGGGCCAAAACAAAATTCCTCGATCTCAAAATTAACCGCCGGCGTTCTGTACCTCCGTAATAACCTTAATCTTTCATCCTCTCTTCGCTACTCCAAGACGCGGCTCCCAACCTAATTACTCCAACGTATCCTTAACTCTTACTCTAATCTCGCAGCAAGTTTTGATAATTACAGTGAATTTTCCCTAAATGTTTTCAAATTAAATAAGCATAAAGATAAAATGCATGACCAACATCCCTGGAGACCGAAAATATAGAAGAGAAGTGTTCATGTCATAAAAGGACAAATATGATGTTTCCCCGCACATAGACCAGACGTTGACTAAGGGCCTGAGAGATGGGGAGTGGAAGAAGATGGGGCCTGCAGGCGTTGTGGGCGTCGTGATTGATGGGTCTCGCGCTGCCCTTTGTCAACCCCCAGCAGAGAAATTGCGCTTGAACTCACAAGGTCGCTTTGCACGTGAGCTAGCGAGCAGCTGACTTGGGGAGCCTTTGAGTTGAGGCTCGATTATCTTAGGAGAGTGAACGGCCGGCGGCCCGTGTGCCGTTCCCCTACTCCTCTCTCCCCCCCAAACCACCCCGCCCTCCGTCGCAGCGACTCCCTGGAGGGAGAGGACACGGACACGAAAGGAATGAGACAGGGCCGGCTAAGGAATTAATTTCGCGGTCCTTGAGAGTGCGCAGATGGGAACACCGCGCCCGTCGATAGAGGTGGAGACGTAGTGCCAAGTCGTGGCATGTTTTGGAAGCGCTTTAATTCAGAATAAGACGATCCAGCTTCCAGATCGATGTAAGAAATTAATGAGGTATCAGGTATCATTGGAAATGTGGATAAATCATTCCGCAGATGATTACCGTATTTTCCCATCGATAACGCGCACCTAGAACTTCGTAGTTATCATGAATTGGTATAGATACCGCGCGCCCAGGGCTTTATAGTTATCTTGAACATGTATAGAGGCCGCGCATATGTGTATATATATATATATATATATATATATATATAAATATATACATATATATATATATGTGCGTGTGGGTGTATTTATATATATATATATATATATAAATTATATATAGTGTAAAAAATATGCATAGAGTGTGTAAAATTACGTCTATGCTTGGATTTTTTCTATTTTCATTACATAACGCGCATCGTCACTTTTTCGATCATCTGAACCCTTTTGTATACATAACTCGCTCGTTATCGATGGGAAAATACGGTAATCGTGAATGGAATTTTTATTATTCACACCCTGAAAGCATTACAACAATTCACCCCTCACTGAGAAAGACTTGGAAAACCGAAAGTTGCCTATCTTGAGATATAAATTTGCCAAGTAGTCAAGTCTCCCATTCCATACACATCACATTTAAAAATAAATGGAAGTGAAAAAATTTGAAGACATCACGTTATAGGGCCCCGCTGACAGTTTCCACTTTCAGAGTTTTAAAGTAAAACCACCGTGTCTTTCAATTCAAGGACTCCGTCCGAGTGTTTCACGTCAACTGCCTAATTTTAGACAAGATAATCACTTTCGTAAGAGCTCATCCTTCGCTTGGGGAATTACCACCTGGGGCAGCATCAACAACACGTTTATTAATTGCTCAAGGTCAGTGGGACACCTTTATACCATTAAAAACTGCGAATTGCATGAAATTCATAGAAATTTATATTAAATATTCTACGGCCCGGATTGGATCAATCGAAATCGCAGCCTGCGCTGGCAGGACGACAGCAAGTGCCACAGGAGGCTTTCATTGGTACCCTAACTGCCCATAGGTGATGCAAGATATGCTCAAATAAAAGATAAGAAACTGGAAAATTAAGCATGGACAAACTGTAAGGTACCATCAAGGATAAGATTAATCTGGAAAAAACTGATACTACAGGCAGAGCTTCTCATTGTCAGTGGTCGCGAATGAGGCATCACACTCGGTTAAAATTACATCGCGGGGGGGGCAATTCAGACGATCCTGCGTACGGGGGGTTGATATTGTCAGGGCGAAGGACAACAAACACCAAGGAAGCCATTCGTTGATTACTTGACAGTTCATAGATTATGCCTAAAATGTAAAAATAAAATATATAAAAACTGAAAATTTTTAGCATCGAATTTCAATTCCTACGTCGCCTTATCGGGCTGGCCGGTGCTGAATACTTAGATGTGCTATTGTGAGTTTTTTTTATCAGTGAATAAAATGACCGGTATTGCATTATTTAAATGACGTCATTCACACGTTGAATATCTCAAAAAGCAAGCCTAAAAAATATCTTGAAATTGATAAGTTTTCTTTTTCCATTGAGAACTATCCCCTTGTACTTCCAAAACGATACTGAAGGAATAAGCGATTAATTTCATTATAATTAAGGAATTCGCGAACAAAAAACGGTTTTTCGCCCTGTCATATCTTATTACAGACATAGGATAACTAACAGTTAACTAAGGATAGTGAAGAGTAGGGTGGGTTGCGCAACGTAAAGTGAGAGACTCATCTCGGGTAAAATTCAGTTACGGCCACTTGTCATCGGGCGGAAAGGCTATCAACTCTCGCAACGTGCCATCCACCCTTGTACCAGGAGGCGCAGTCATAATAATTCGCAACATGGAAACAGTATCACCTGGCGTGGTTCTATTACGGTTAGCAATATTGACAATAATGTATTGTTATTTTCGAGGTAACTAGGTTGCAATGCGATGTCAGTTTAACTTAAGGAGGATGATTTTCTGAATATTCATAAACCACTCACCTCCAATGATTCAAAATCCTCAGAAGTATTATGTTATTCATGAAGTATTATGAAATAAACATTGACTAAGGATGTTACAAAACGGCTCGTCAAAACTTCGATATAGAGTGTTGTTTTGTACGGTGAAGTAACATGATAATTGAAACAGAATGATAGGCGTAGATGGGAGGCTCTTCAAATAAGAATGTGGAGAAGGATGGAGAAGGTGAAGTGGGCAAAAAGGAAAACAAATGACGAAGTTCTAAGAATGGAGGAGGAGGAGAGGGGACTGTTGGGGGAAATCATAAGGAGGCAGGGCATTCTGATTGGCAATGAGTTGTTGAAAACTGTGAAAGAGGGGAGAGAGTTAGCCAAACGAAGACGTGACAGGAATAGAGTAGATATGTTGAATGGGATGAAGGGCGGAAGGAAGTATTTGGAGTTGAAGAGGAGCGTGTTGTAAAATAGGAATCTGGACTGTGTTTGTTAGGAGAGACAAGGGAATTGCCGCTGCAGCGTTTCGTAACTTGTGTCCACCCGAAACTTACCTTAACCGTTGGATTATCACTAATAATAATAATTACGTAAATGAAACCTGTCATGTTGCATGCCTCCTTACAATCTAACTGAACCTCCTTGAATGGAAACGGCGAATATAATTCAATCATATGGCTCCATATCTCAAGGTATTCTACATATTACAAGTAAGTTTTGGGCGGTCCTTAAAGTTGAATTACGAATAAGTATAATGAGATCTTTATACCGTTTGCCCAACATTGACTCTTCTTTAATTTTCTCGCCACTCATAATTGCCCGCCGTACGAAGTATTCTATTTAATAGAGTAAGTTTTGGACGGTGTCCAACTATTACTTACTTCAGCGTATCACAAGAATTTCCTTTGTTTCCCCAACATTTGATTTTCAAATTAGCCAATTAATAGCACAATTATTAGAGGGGGAGCACTGTTGCTCTAGCCCACTTCCCCCCCCCCTCCCGCCCCAACCGTTTTCGCCAGTTTGCCGGAATAACAATTCCTGTATTAGGGTCTTGGAGCAAACAGGAAATGGGAAGAAGTAAGGGGGAAACCACCGTAGAATGGTCGCCCCAAACAAAGAACAACTCTGGGAGAGAAAAAATAGCACCGGATGCGGAAGGTGGTAGATGGGGAGGAGGAGGGAAGTGAGAGGTGACTGTAAACACATGGAGATATGTATTAGCTCGAGTCCACAAACATTCCGACGCGCGCGTAAAAACGTGATACTATTCGGAAGAAACGGAGGCGACAGTAAATTGTGAGAGAACTGCGACTGGCGACTGAGAACCACTGCGACTGGCGACTGAGAACCATCGCTACTGGACGAGAGACGGGCTCGAACGCCACCTTTGAATATAATGAAGTCTTTGGTCTCACTGAAATCTCCTGCCTTGATAAATAATATTCATCATCAGTATTTCAATCCTAAGATTGGTTTACTGCAGCCCTCCATTCGACTCTATTCAATGCCAATGCCCTCAATCCTTGATACCCTCTCTGTTTTACGTCCTTCTTAATTTGTCCTATGTACATGTCTCTTGGTTTTCCTCGTGGAATCTTCCCTTCTATTTTTCCTCCTATTATATACCCAATCAATCCATTGTACCTCAATGTGTGTCCAATCGATCTATTTCTCCTTTGTCGTAGAGTTCTCCATGTGGTCCTATCATATTCTGCTCGCCTATTTACTTCCTCATTCCTTACTTTGTCAGTCCATTTAATCTTCATCATTCTCCTCCAGCACCATGTTTCAAAGGCTTCTATTCTTCGCTGGTCCACTCACCCAATGTTCCAAGCCTTGGAACCATAGAGTGCCATGCTCCACACGAAATTCTTGACGAATAATATTCACGAAATTCAAATACAGGGTAAAAACCATATATGAAAAATTTATAATTTTCAATTGTCACCATTCATTTGTCTTTTACACCCTATCATTACACCATATCATGCCTGATTTACATGTAATTTTGAAAGGATTTTACATGAAAATGTTAAGCGTACATATTTAGTGTATTACCATACATTTGAAAGTACGCTTAAACTTCCGAACAGATGGTAAATTATTAATTTGATTTCCAAGAGCTTCCAGAGATATCGTGGTAGTTGCCATGACGGAGCCATCAGTTGATGTGAATGAAATGCAGGAGTTTCACTCTTCAAAATCATTCTCCTCTACCTGGACGACGCGAAATGATTTTTACATTGTGCATTTCTATTCAGTAGAAGTTGGAATGCTGGAATTGACTTTCACAGAACGGTTGATTTCATAATAAGTCTATGCGAACTTTTTAGCATCAATATTTTGCAAAATAACTACAGTTTTTTGCTAAATATTTCTTCATCTTCCCTTCAGGGCTCAATTCCTAGCCATTTACGGCTGTCTTGCGGGATGTAGCGGCTCATTTGCGCTCATAGCAAGAGCACATAACACATCTTTATGAAAGACCTCGCCGTCGAGATTTATGTCCCTAAGTAACTTCCATCTCTCCATCACAATAGCCTCAAGAAAATTGCATTCCTTCCATTAATCTACGGTGTTTGCGGGCAGCTCGCGGTGGAGAATTATTTGTCTCCTGACGCAATTGTAGCGATTATTCAGTTCCATGGACAGCGTGGGAAGCATGAGATCGTGTAATTAATGCTCCTGAAATTCGATTATCGCGAACGAAGTTAAAAGCACTTAATTCTCCCGATTATTTAGGAGGAAATAGTATTTTTTTCGACGGCACAATCCTTCCCAAATTTAAGACGTGAAATTGCAATGGTGTACGAATTGAAATGCCCCAATTTTATTTCTTTCACTCCCTATCAGACTAAGACACAATCAAGTGTATGCCACTAATGTCTTCAGTACACTTTTAGACTATTACACTAATTCAGATGTAAGCAAAATGATCGCATGACGTGCGTGGTAGCATAGCGGAAAAAAGAGTTCGAAATATGGCAGAGGGCGTTGGGTTCATATCCGGGTGATGTCTCTGGCTCAAATTAAGCAGTGTTATTTTCATAATTTAATAAAATTCTTTTCACGGTACCTACTCGCCACATCGAGTCTTGAGCGGAACGACGAAAAAAAATTACTTGAATCCTTTTTATCATGCAGCCTTTATGAAATATACTAAGTGCACAAAAATTTCGTCCCTCTATTACATAATTCAGAAAAAATAATAGAATCATGAGAAGTAGGTATCTAAGAATCTGAAAATGTGTCTAGTGCAGGCAACCTCAATTCCAATATGTTCTCGGTGTTCACCCGCGTCAATCTACCACGCATAACACCAGTGTGAATTTATTTATTAATCTCTATTTAAGGATTTAAAACCCGTCACCCAACAGTAGTTTTCTAATTGCAAGGTTTTTTGTTAGAGCTTATTCATGCATATGTATGTAAAAAAAATGTACATCGTTAGGTGACTGCATACAGAAAGAATAAACAAGTCCATTGGGACCCGTATAGCTTCACAAAATTCAGAAACAATGTCACACTTGATGTTACTAGAGATTATTATAGGACATATCCTGTAATGAAAAGAACAAATCAAAATATTACTACTAAGAGTCGGCCTGAAGCCTAAGGAACTCACCTCTCTAGATTCACTCTTTGAGATGTCTTAAGACAATCAACGCTTATGACTTAACGAAACAAGTTGAACCGAATATTTAAAGTTAAGGGCTCACTGCCATTACACATTATATAACACAATATTTGGCGACGGTGTGGTGTAGCGGTAGGATTAAGCGGTCGACAATCGGTTGGTTGGATTTTCATTAACCCTAAATTTCTCAGGATATCTGAAAGTCCAGATTTCACAACCCCGCTTATGCACTTCCGTCCGACCGTAAGCGCCCCTCTCCACCCGCTGCTGATTGCAAAATTCCGGCGGAAATTAAAAACCCGGGGGAAAAAACCGCAGCTTTCAATTAATTGAGTTTTGCCATCCATACTGGTGTAGGCTGATAAATACGCTTTGGTACCCCATCATCGTTTATCTTTCACGGCATTTACCAACGATCAGGGTCTTCGTTTTTTCGCAAGTCGAAATTAAGCTTATTTCATTTGAGCACTGCGAATTCAAACCTACACCAATTTAATATTTGCAGATCAACCGTCATGCTTGATGCAGCTCATATAACGTTGAAAAATGATTTACATGATATTTTTGTCTCTCATGCTCTATTCTTATATCAGGGAAGAAAGACTGCTTCATGAAGGGCCAACACTTGTGACCTATACATATTCATTTTTATTTCTCTAAATCTTTACGCACTGCAGAAAGCAGGAAAGATGGATGGATGCCTAACGGAGGGGATTCATCGAGGGGAGGATGTTTGGCAAGCGAGATAGGGAGAGGAAAAGAATGAGCATGTTGGATGGAATGAAGGGAGGGAGAAAGTAGGTGGAATTGAAGAACTGTTTATCTGTACGTCGTATTGGGAGCTAGGTCGTGTCCAGTTGAGCGAAGAAGCTAAAAATGTAACAATATTCAGTGTGTATCATTCCAAAACATATATTTAAGGTTAGAGTATCAATTAATAATAAAAGAGCAATTCTTGACTCCCAAAAAGACTCGGGAATCGATAGGGAATCCAATTCAAGGCAGCAAATAGAACACCTAATTTGAAATTTCCGATCATGAACAGATGAAGTAATGCCATTGCTCGGCACCATGTCTAAATTTTAAATTAACATTTCAAGCTCAGATTGAATTTAATCTTACGTGGAAGTGAAAAAATCCACAATGAAATGGAATTTTTCAGAATAGATTTCCCACATTCAATTAATTGACACTCAACATTTAGTACGGACTCATTAATGAATCCGTTTGCAAAAAAAATCCCCATTAGAAAGTCATTAAATACTATTTTCTGGAACAAAACAAATGCTAGATAATATGGTAATATTTCTTCTCCTATAACGCAAAAAATGTTTTTAAAAAGATTTCTTGCATTCCCGCGCGTAAAGCGCCTTTCCAGCAATTATCTTTCCACCATTAACACCATTCTATTATGCGATTTTCTTTACTTAATCCCAAAAAATTATTTTGATATTTCTCTCCGCAAAAATTAACTAATTATCAGTTTTAACGTTTTTGTAAGTGTTATAATAACTTTAAACAATAAATTATGAATACATATCTCATAACAAATGCCTCCTGGCTTAACAGCAGCTAAACAAGAAAGAAGACTAATGTGTCAGCGAAAACGATGGAAACACATCCAAAAGCCACCACGAGGGTGGCGCTAATACGGTCTTGACTTCTACATACTGAGCGAGGTCCGAGTGATTTGGGAATTGGGGGTAAGAAGAAACGCTTGCGGGCTAACCGATGGGTCCCGTCAAAGAGAAACATCCTTTATTTTTAGTCGACAATTTTTTTTTAAGTTTCGCAGTATTAACTGCTTGATGAACTAACTACCACTGATAACATTGCATTAACGTATTACTTACTTGTTGGCAGAATATCAAGTCCCCATTAATAGGAAACCAAGGGGCTCGTACCATAATGACACTAAGCTTACACGTTAGGAGCAACCTCAGATTGCTTGCTGATCAATCAGATCACGAGCTTTCGTCCAGAGACTCAAACAAAGAATGCAATTAGTACTTATGCAAAGTGCAAAGAATTCTGATTAGTACTTAACATATGTAAATGTACTTTTGAAATTTTGGAACAAAGGAAGTAATGAGCAGGAAATGAAACAGAGGATTCAGAGCAGATCAAGTTAACAATTTGGAGGAAATTCTAACACAACTTAATATCAGGGCAAACTATGGATCGACTATAAAGAAACTCGGTTTCACCAAACGGGCGCTGAGGAAATGTAATGAGAAAGTAAAAGAGAGGTGTTATTTCGCTCTAGTTAGACCACATTTGGAATACGCCGCAAGAAATTGGGATCCTTGGGATAAAGTTTGGCCAAAATAATTAGATTAAGTCTAGAGAAAATCCGCCAGATTCGTCAAATATTGTTACGAGAATTACCTCGTACAATAAGAAGACAAGTGTGGCAGGCCTTTTTGGGGAATTAGGCTGCTGTACCCTTAAGAGGCGAAGAGAATAAGCAAGACTTCGACTGTTAGAAAGGTTCAGAACATACGAGTTCAACTATGACACTAAATAAATTATTATGGCACCACACTATTTAGGTGGTTAGACCACAAAGATAAGATAAGTGAGATGGACTCCAGCACGGATTGATACAGATGTACTCGTTCATTTCCCCAGAAAATTACGAATCATAATGTTAAGGCACCAAAGTCATCACAGAAATAGTTAAGACACTCGATTTACAAGTCAGGGAAACATTAAACGCTCCGTAGACATAAAGTATTTGCGTAGGTGCATTTGCATGTACATGTTAGTTGATAGCCTATCTATTTGCATGCGTGTAAGTTAAAAAGGTTTTTGCATGAATACATGCACTTCTTTGGGTATTGAATTGCATGATTTGTTGGTTTTGCAAGTGGTTTTATTCTCGTCGAAACGGCAAATAACATATTGTGAGGGTCCTTTCTTTGTGTCTTTAAGGTCTAAAAATCTACATCTGTGTTTTTATATATTTGTGCGTCGCCGAAGAGCGTTCCATTTCGAAGATTTATTTTATATTTTTATATATATATATATATATAATGTTTATGTATCTATATATATGTATGTATATATATAATGTTTATGTATAAATATATTCCATATCAAATATTCATATGCACTCAAAGATAGTATCTCCATCGCCGTTACATGGAAAGGGGCCCTAATGCTCTAAACAGTAAAGTATCGACGCGTCGATATATCGTCATATGACGCAACCCATACAATGTAAACGAAAAAACCTCGTCTTCGGCTTCCATTCGGGGATTCGTAAGTCAACAAAACAACCAGTGTTGGCAAAGGAATCTATCGCACGAGAATTATTGCCATGGCAATTAAGCGCC